>NC_140965.1:92646172-92651172 GCF_056783735.1 Eptatretus burgeri | reverse complement strand
CCGTGTGGGTACTTAGGCAGGTCGAATTTGGCGAGCAACCCTATCCCACGCGGGGGGCCGATTGGCACGATCGTGGTGAGGCCGAAAGGCCCACCCGTGACTAGTTCCCGGCGTTAGTCCGAGACGGTCACGACGGGATTGTCCGTCCGGTGGGCGACGTGCCGCGATTCGAGTTACGTGGCCGCTCGCACGCCGGCGGGCGCGAATACCGCAACAATATATATATATATATATATATATATATATATATATATATATATATATATATATATATATATATATATATATATATATATATATACACACATACACACATACACACACATATATATATATATATATATATATATATATATATATATATATACACACATATATATATATATATATATATATATATATATATATATATATATATATATATATATATTGTTGTGGTTACCAAATTCACAAACCACCATTCAGGTCCCTGAGGTGAGATATCTCGGTAAGTATATGTGAAGTTAGGCCCAAACCCGTTGTCTAGTGGGAATAAATGTTATTCATGCGTGCTGCGACTCTTCAGGATAGCCGTTTTTCTTTTACTATCTTTATTTTGGACCAACCGCCATTGTTACAACCACAACATCAACCACCCACCGCGGCGCCGCTTCACGTTACACCTCGCAACCGTCACATCGCCACCGTTCTTGCGCCGCTTGTGGGTAACGGTGTTGGACTCGTGCAGGGCGCACGCCGAACAGCGTGTACAAAACCACGGATTTTCCACTTCAAAAACGGATCAAAAACGACACACGCCCACTTTTGTTCCGTCCAATCGGTGAGCGAGGGGCGATTTGGCCCCGCCCCCAGGGCGTTGGAGGGCGATCGATATATGCAAATTTATGGATCAAAAAGCATTCACGCCCACTTTTTCTCGGGCCAATGGGGAGCGAGGTGAAAGGTCGAAGGGAGGGGGTCAAAGGCGAAGCCACGGGGCTTATATAAGCGACCGCGTTCGTCAGTCAAATGAACAAGGAGTTAAGACTTCGCGGGCGGTGGAGTTGGGAAGAAGAAGCAAGAAGGAGTTGGTCGTCGTCGTGTGCGTTGGAGTCGGAGCGGAGGGGACGGAGCTGTGGAGAGGCGGCGAGGGCAGACGAGGGGGTGCTCGCGTCGTGCAGGGAGCTGCACACAAGGGAGGCCGACGGCGCGACCTGGCCGAGGTGGAGACGCTCGTCGCGGGACTCGAGGCAGAGTAGGAATCCTCTATACCCCGAGCATCAGCAACCCCCCTCCTGTTTCCCCCCCGCGCTGAGATAGTGCGACCAAGGGGGCCCCTTTCCCACCCCCTACCAGACACTGTCCGCGAGGCCCGCGGAGTTGAGGGACCATCGCCGCTCCGCGTCTCATCACCAGACGGGTAGGCCCGACCCGGTTTCGGCCTCAGGCCCGCCTCATCCTTGAGGGTTCTCTGTTCTTTTCCTTGGTTTTGGGTATGTGTTGTCGGCGCCGTCTGTGAAGTAAAATTGCATAAGTGTTGCCGTGTGCTCGCGTAATCGGTATTAGATCTGCATTGTCGCATTTGCTTTTTGTGTAAAATTGCATTGTGTTTCTCTTCTTTTCTATGTGCTTTTGGTGGAATTGTATATGTGCGCTTTCCGTTCATCGCGAATAAATGTGCTTTGTGTTGAACTGTTTCCCGCTTCGCTTCGTCATTTCTTTCATTGAATCCTCATCTTGCTTCACGTAAAGGGTTGGTAGTGGGCTGAATACGCCCGATAATTAATCGAACCGTCGAGGCCGACGATAACACAGCTCGGTTATCCCGATAGTACGGAACGGGTCGCTTAAGTGGCCCGTGTCCGAAGTCGACCTGCTGCGAGGTGCGATCGCCCGGTCTACCCTCCGTGTGGGTACTTAGGTAGGTCGAATTTGGCGAGCAACCCTATCCCACGCGGGGGCTGATTGGCTCGATCGCGGTGAGACCGAAAGGTCCACCCGTGACTGGTTCCCGGCGTTAGTCCGAGAGGGTCACGACTGGATTGTCCATCCGGTGGGCGACGTGCCGCGATTCGAGTTACGTGGCCGTCAGCACGCCGGCGGGCGCGAATACCGTAACACTGGTGTCAGGAGTGGGATACAAATTCATCGCCCTCCTCGCGGCACTGGTATCGGAGAACAGGAAAACGGGCTCTCCTGTCTCCGGCTAAATTCACGGGAATCGGTCCAGGGGTGAGAGAAGCGACCCCCGATTCCCTCCAAATTACGAGCGAGCGAAATTAACCCTTCACGAGAAGCAAGATGGCGTCTCAAGGCGAGCGGGAGCAGGGGGTATTAGAAATGGATGTAGAATGTGTAGGATCCATGGCCCAGGATGGAATGCCCGTGCAGGAACATGAACTCGCCCAACTGAACCCAGAGCCCGAAATGGGTGCGGCAGCGGCCGCGGTGTATGACACCTTCCCCCCCCTTTCCACCAAAACCCTTCCCCGACCCCTGCCGAAACGGCTCACTCAAGCGCACCCGACATGGCCCAGCTATGCGCCATGCTGGCGGCAATGACAAATGAAATGAAAAACGAAATGAAAGGCATGAACGAAAAGATAGATGCGAATACACAAAAATTGGATGCGAATACACAACAAATGAACGGAATGGAAACAAACATAAAAAAAGAAATGAAAGAGCTACGGGGTGAGACGCAGAATATGGGCCGATGCCTGCAGGCGGGCATGAAGGCAGTGACCAGGGAGCTGGGAATGGCGACTCCACGTGTGGGAGCAAACGAGCTGGAAGGGGGTACAACGGCTGACAGGCCCGCGGTGGAGGTGGGTAAAAAAATAATTCGGGGGGCGTGTTGGGCGAGGGTCGTGACAGAGGAATCGACGGTGACCAAAAGGGAAAAATTAAATGGGGAGACTAAAACGTGTGAGACGAGACACGAGGTGACGACAATGGAAATAATAGTGGAGACAAGGGAGGTAAAGGGTGAAGAGTTGGCAGTGACGGCAGCCGGGAAGGGAACGATAGAGGAGAGACTGCACGGTGAGGACGGGGTAAGTGACGCACACACACACACGGAGGTAGTGGAGGACAATGGGGGTGAGCTCGCGGAGCGTGTAGAGACCCAGTGCGAGCACCTGGATGGCCTCCTCCAGGAACGAGGGGAGGGAGTATGCCCCCTTGAGGCGAGTCACGACCAGGTGAGTTCGGTCGTGCTTTGCGAGGTCGAGGGGAGGAGTGCTGTGGACGGGTGCACGGAGAGCTTGGGGGGTATAGAGGCCCTGGAGACCCTTGTGGGGACACGAATCCCCAGTGTGGTTGTCCCTGTGTGTGTGGTGCAAGGTGTGAGTGCGTCCCCGTGTGTGGAAGCGACCCCGTGTGTGAGTGGTGTGGTGGCGATGGTGCCGGAGTACGTGCTTCCCAGCACGCCATGTGTGGATGAGGCACCGTGTGTGAGTGTCGCCGTGTGTGTGAGTGAGGCACCGCGGGTGTGTGCCCCCGCGTGTGTGAGTGAGGCACGGTGTGTGGATGAGGCACCACGGGTGAGTGAAAGGCCGCGAGTGCGTGGAGCCACGTGTGCGAGGGAGGTAGCATGCGTGAGTGAACGGCCGAGTGCAAGGGAGACCGTGTGTGTGAGAGAGCGGTATGAGAGGGAGATGTCGGTTGGCATGCGGGAGCACGCAGCCGCGTCTCCCGGTGTGAGTTTAATGGTGTGGACTGTGTGCGTCGTAACACGCAGGTGTGCGTGGGTCGAATGGCAACGACGACGACAGAGGAACGAAAGCCGAGTAGCGGCTGTAGCTATTTCGGGGACCGTGCCGGGTTCACCCAGCCGCGAGCACGAGGTTCGTGCTGTGCAACGCACGAGACCGCCACGTGCTCGCTTGCGAGAGTGAAGTCCCGGTCCAGAAACGCCAGCGGTGGATTTGCCGATCCCGCGGACGGACAAAGTTTGGGCAGGTAAATGGATTTGGACCGGACGGGTTCTCCACGCGATCGTGTGTGTTAAGCTCCAACGGGCAAAGCACATGTGTTCGCGTGGGGAACCCCTCGAGACGTGGGGCTTGTGTTTTTTTTTTATGCGCACGGTGACGTCATGGCTGCACGTGGGGTTGGAATCCGGCAGGAGGGGTATCTCTGCCGGATGGAACCGTCCAAAGAGGGACGAGGAACACGTGCAGCTGCATGACGTCACGGGCAGGTGCAAAGTGCGCGAGTTGCCGCGCTGGTGATGCGCATGAAGAAAAAAAAAAAATAAAAAAAAACAAGCCTCACTTTCGGGTGCACAGGATTCCTGGGCAAGGGGTGGAAGACCCCCTTAACCTGGGCACAGGATGGAAACTAGTTAGGGGGAAGGGTTAGCTTAGTTAGACCGACTTCATGGGGCAGGGGTAAGTCCTCATGGAGTCCGTGGAATGGATTAGTTAGAGGGATTGTAGCCAGATTTAGGTGGGGAAATTGATTAAAGAGATTAGGAGACATGGACAGACTGGTGAATGTGTAGAGGGGACGTAGCTTAGCTACGTAGTGTTAAAAGGAACGTGCTGTAGTTTAAGGGACGACGTGGGAGCACGAGTTAGTTAGGGGAGGTAGTTAGAAGGATGGCAGAGTTCAGCGGTATGTGTGTTGAAGAGTTGTTGGTGAGTGAAGTGAAAGCATGTGCTTTGGTGAGTGAGTGAGGCCAGCGGGTCTGTGTGAGTGGAGCGAATGGGGAATGCATGGTGCGATGAGTGATTGGGGGGAGGAGTGACTCCCGCCCAAGGGACCCCGGGGTCAGTATAAAGTGAGTTAGGGGGTTAGTCAAATTGAAAAATGGAGGTTGTTTTGTTGTTGGTGTGAATGTAGGCTCGAAACCCGTTTGGAGGGGTGCAGGAGCCCTGTTGACGGGCTTGGGAGCGTGGCTGCGAAAGGTGAGTATCGCTGAGTGGGTACCCCGGGCACCAGGCTAGTCGGCCGCGGTAGGCCATGGGCCCATGGGGGGCCGGGATAGAGTAGTGGGCACGGGTGCGCCTGCTTGG
>NC_140965.1:92628672-92636172 GCF_056783735.1 Eptatretus burgeri | reverse complement strand
ACATCCTACGGACGATTCAGGTCAAAGGTGTAATGGCCAAAGACTACTGACCTCAGAATCCCACAGGCTTTTAACAACACATCTCATCACATAATGGTGGCTCAAATACAGCCTGGAACTAATTAATAACATTCTCACATTATCAAGTTCAAATTCCTGCAGTCTATCCATTGGATGGGCCACCAGAATGGCCTAAAGGTACACACACTTGCCTCCAAGCTGTCCGGCCTGGTTTGAATCCCGACCCAGCTATAAACTGACATCCCTGTGTTTCACAGGTAGGGCGATTCATCAATGTGTGTGCCGCCCCTCAGATGGACGTTAAACTGGGCATCCTGTCTACCGACATGAGTTGGTGGATGTTAAAGATCCCACAGTGTCCTTCACATAGAGTCGGTGAGCTATTGCTGGCACCCTGGCCAAATTCGAGTTCAAACTCCTGCAATGGAAAACCATCGAGTCTATCCCTTGCCAAGAAATTTATTTGGCAGCACTGATGCTCTTTCACAGAGTATGGTAAATCAGAATCCATTGGATTCCACACGTGCATTTATGCAAGCACAACATATGGTGCCTTCAGAAAGTATTTGCACCCTTGACTTTTTCACATTTTATTGTGTTGCAGCCTGAATTTAAAATGGATTAAAGAGATTTTTGTCACTGATCTACACATAATACCCCATAATATCAAAGTGGAATTTTTTATTTTAATTTTTTTTACAAATAAAGTAAAAATGAAAGGCTTGAAATGTCTTGAGACAATAAGTATTCAACCCTGAAGTGACTCATTATTCTTTCTTTTATTCAACACCAACATTAACCTTGCTAATATGTGTAATAAAAGAAATGTATCAACAGTAGCAGCCAGTCAGTAGAGGTTTTCCAGAGAGCCAATGGGCATAGAGGACGCTGGTAGATTCACTTTGTGGTAGCTCATCATCTCGACACGTTAGAAGCTTGTGCGCTTTTCCTAACAAGCATTTTCTTTTTCACGAGTCACTCAACACGTCAATAATGTTATGTTTGTGGGGTAGATGGAGGAATTACAAAGGAAAGATAGGATTGCATAGAGTTGCTTGGCCCATAGACGTGTAGGAGACATCTTCATGTAAACTAAGGGAAACTGTGAGCTTAAGTATGACTTGTCACCACACGGGGGTGGTGCGGTGCTAATTAAATAGGGATTAAGGATAATTCCCCCAGTACGTAATCGCCCACCCCCCCCCCCTTCCTATGACTTTTCCCTATGTTTTTGTATTGCAAACCAGCAATGATAGAATTACGTTTTCGTAACGGCAACAGCCATTACAACCACTGCATGACCAAGTAGGAAGAAGCCCCGCCTCCAAGGATGATGGTGGGTGAGGTCACGCCCCCGAGACTGATGATTGATGGGCGTGACGTGAGTAGGAAGAGAAAGAGTGCGTGGGAGGCAGGCGATCAGAGAGGACGGGGAAGGAGCTCATAGGGAGGAACAAACGCACGAGTGGAATTTGGTGTGAGGGAGGCGATCAGAGAAACCAGAGCACGTCTCGGCAAGAGAACGGGGAGGCAGGATCGGCGGTCAAAAGAGCAGGGCATAACGGCTGGCTTTCCTTCAATGCATGAAGAAGACAGCGCGATTCTCGTGTTCGTGCTGAGGCGAATTGGCTCGCGTGGTGGAGCAAGATACTGGCCATTGACTCTTGGTTGGTCGTGAGAGACGGACCTCGAAACGTCGTGTATATCACCAAAGGGAGCGGCATCATTCTGCAGAGAGCGGGATCGACAAGCACGGCTGACGAAGAAGTTACACCGTGGTTCAGGAGCCCTGATATCAAACATTCCCTCACAAATTACTCGGCGCCATTTTTGGGGTGCGGTTTCCCGCACACTGACGACACGGTTCAATCAAGTCCGACAAGATTGCCTGATCTCAGCTAAGTGAAGGAATGAAAAGGGATTTCTTAAAAAAAAAAAAAAATTATATTATATGACGTGTGTGTGTGTGTGTGTGTGTGTGTGTGTGTGTGTGTGTGTGTGTGTGTGTGTGTGTGTGTGTGTGTGTGTGTGTGTGTGTGTGTGTGTGTGTGTGTGTGTGTGTGTGGTACCTCAAATAGGAATTTAGGCTGTAGATTACCTGATGGTTTTCTTTCATTATTATAGTTTGAATTAATGTCATTGTACATACTAGTACGGGCCCGTAGGGGCGGGCCCGAAGGTGCGTAAACGACGACTGGATTGGGGCATTATTTAAATTAGATCGGACCAACCGTATCATAAATGGCCATAACTTGGGAAACACCTGGGAAACATATTCAGGTCCCCAGCGTCAATTGTGACATCATATCAAATGAAGAATTGACGCCCCTCTCTCTTGCCCCTCACTCCCCCTCCTCTCTCGAATTGTGATGCCCCCTCTCACCACCTCTTTCCCCCCTCTCTCGCCCCATCTCTTGCCCCCCTATCTCACCCTCCTCTATTCCCCCTCTCTCTCCCCTAGTCTCGCCCCCTCTCTCTTGCCCCCCTCTATCCCCCCTTGTCTCGCCCTTCCTCTCTCTCCCCTACTCTCATCTCCCCTCTCCCGTCCACCCTCTCTCGCTCCCCCTATATCCCCCCTAGTCTCCCCTTCCTCTCTCGCCCCCACTCTCGCAGATATTGGTCGACAGATAAATGGCCGTAACTTGGGAACTGCTCGTCCGATTAATATCCAACCTCGAAAAGGCACATCCGCGGGTCCCCAGCAATATTCCTTGCAAGTTTCAATCAGATCGGACCATCAATCGTGCAAAATAAATAAAAATAATAAATAAATAAACATTAATTGTGACGTCATAGCACCGTGTCTTGTCATTGGTCGACAGATAAATGGCCGTAACTTGGGAACCGCTTGTCCGATTAATATCAAACCTTGAAAAGGCATATCAGCGGGTCCCAAGCAATATTCCTGGCAAGTTTCAATCAGATCGGACCATCAATCGTGCAAATAAATAAATAAATAAACATTAATTGTGACATTACAGCACCGTGTCTTGTCATTGGTCGACAGATAAATGGCCGTAACTTGGGAACCGCTTGTCCAATCGATATCAAACCTTAAAGGCACATCCGCGGGTCCCCGGCAACATTCCTGGCAAGTTTCAATCAGACCGGACCGTCAATTGTGCAAATAAAATAAAAATAATAAAAAATAAATAAATAAATATTAATTGTGACGTCATTCGTGATGTCATAGCACCGTGTCTTGTCATTGGTCGACAGATAAATTGCCGTTACTTGGGAACCGCTCGTCCGATTGATATCAAACCTCGAAAAGGCACATCCGCGGGTACCCGGAAATATTCCTGGCAAGTTTCAATCCGATCGGACCTGCGGTCGTCAAGAAACGGCGGTCGCAGACAGACAGACAGACAGACAGACAGACAGACAGACAGACAGACAGACAGACAGACAGACAGACAGACAGACAGACAGACAGACACACACACTGTTGGAATTATAGATAGATTTGATTTCTGTCATTAAATTATCCATTTAATTTCCTTGTGTTTGTGTATCTGGTGTGGATTTGAGAGTAAAATCCCTGTGCTGTGCTACCGCCCTGGTGAAATGCCAAGCATTTCTTTCCCCCACGCGCATTATTCTCCGGGAGTTTCGGCTGTGGAACTCCAAGGGAGAACTGTTTGGCCATCCGTTCAGATAGGGGCTAAAACCCTGAACATGACAACATTTAATCGTGACTTTTGTTCCAAATCATCAAGACAATTGAGTGAAGTGGATTTTCTTTGTTTGGTGAACAACCACGACGAAAACAAACGACTCCACTCTCCTTACCATCGTCGATGGCACTTTAAAGGCGCGGTGGCTCGACACGAAGGGACCCTTCTTCACTCACCGCTGGAGAGACAACAGAGGATTTAATCCTCAACCGGACTTCATTCACAACACATCATTGCGTTTTAAATGTGAGGGAGATATAAATTTTGTTCTGGAATAAACACCATCATCGTAACCAGCACACTAAAAGGAATGATCACCACAAACCCCTTCACTATGACACTCCAAATTGAGTTTATGTGCATCCAATTTCCTTTGATCCACATTGAGATGCCTCCACAACTTGATTGGAGTTCAAATGTGGCCAACTCAATTGATTGGACATGATTTAGAAAGAAACGCACCTTTCTATAAGAGCTCTCACAATTGATATGCACTGTCAGAGTAGAAACTCTACAATGAAGTTCAAGGATCTGTCTGTAAAACCCTGAGATAGATCATAGATCAAGGGAAGGGTATAAAACAATTTCTAGAGTGTTTAAAGTTCCCAAGAGAACAGTGAGCTCCATCATTAAGAAATGGAAAGAATATGGAACGACCTAGACTCTTCCTGGAGCTGGCCATCCAACCAAACTGAGCAACTGGGCAAGAAGGACCTTAGTCAGGGAGGTGACCAAGAACCCAATGACCACTCTGACAGAACTACAGAGTTCCTTGACTGAGATGGGAGAACCTGTTGGAAGGACAAGTTTCTGCAGCACTTCACAAATGTAGGCTTTATGGGAGAGTGGCCAGACAGAAGCCACTCCTGAGAAAAAGGCACACGACAGCACACCTGGAGTTTTCAAAAAAGGCACATGAAAGATTGAGAGCATGATACAAAATATCCTGTGGTCTGACGAGATGAAAATTGAACTCTTTGGCCTAAATGCAAAGCACTACATCTGTTGGAAACCGAGCACAGCTCATCATCACCCATCAAACACCATCCCTACCATGAAGCATGGTGGAGGCAGCATCATGCTTTGGGAATGCTTTTCAGTGGCAGGGTCTGGGAGACTTGTAAGGGTAGAGGGAACAACGAATGGAGCCAAATCCTAGAGGACAACCTGCTTCAGAGTGCAAATGACCTGAGACTGTGGCGAAGATTTACGTTCCAACAAGACAATAACCCCAAGCATTCAGCCAAAGCAACACTGGAATGGCTTCAGAATAAAAATGTGAGGATCCTTGAGTGGCCCAGCCAAAGCCAAGATTTGAATCCCATTGAGAATCTGTGGAAAGACTTGAAGATTGAAGTTCACTGGCACTCCCCATCCAACTTGACAGAGCTTGAGCAAATCTGCAAGGAAGAATGGTAGGAAACCCCCAAATCCAGATGTGAAAAGCTGATACAGACATACCCAAGAATACTCGAAGCTGTAATTGCTGCCAAAGGTGCTTCAACAAAAGTTTTGACTGAGGGGGCTGAATACTTATGTAAATTAGATATTTCTTTATTTCATTTTCAATAAATGTATAAAAATTTCGAAAAACATGTTTTCACTTTGTCATTATAGGGTATTTTGTGACGATCGGTGACAAAAAAAAGAAAAAAAATTATCCATTCTAAATTCAGACCAACACATCAAAATGTGAAAAAGTCAAGGGGTGTGAATACTTTCTGAAGGCAGTGTAAGAGAAGCAAGTTTTGTTGTTGTAACACATATAATGTAGAAAATTAGGGGTGGATGGTGTGTGGGGGTGGGGTAGAAAATGATTGAAATACAATTCACCCAACAAAACTCAATTAAACAGCCATCAATTGTCAGTCGAAAATGTTAACAAAATAATTTATTGCCTGCGTCAATCGGAAACTCCAGTGAGGAAGTGAGAGAAAAGGTGCAAGACATGTTTTCACCTGCATGAGTGCATGAGCAATCAAAATGATAGAGAATCAAAATAAAATATATGAAGGGAATAGAAGCATATCTGCATAACTATTGCTGCTGTTGGTATGATATGAGATGTAAAGATTTTACCTCATTGAACTATTCAGCTTTGTAGAGCAATTTTCATGGGGTTGGGGGAGAAAGTATAAATCCATTAATGGAATCGATACTACAAAAGTTAATTTGCATATTAATTTGTTTGTTTATTTATATAGGATTCAAAAAAAAAAAAAAAAAAAAAAAACTACTGAACCAAATTTTGCATGTTGTCTAAGGGTACCCCAAGTATGGTTTCTGCATGGGTGGCATATATGGTAGAGGGGATTCAATTCAAGGTAGGGGGAAGACCCCAATTCTCTCCATGTAAATGTGTATCATATGTAGCACCACCTAGTGTGTATCGTATTGTGCCAATCATCTTCTTATATTTTAAAAAAAGTTTAAACAACTTGATAATATGCATTACAGTGATGTTGAAATATGAGTGAGAGCAATTCTAAATTTTGAAAATGTTTCATTTCACTCATTTTAAGCAGAGCGGAGGTTCAAACGAAAGCAGCCAACACTGAGCTTCACAGCGAAGTAAGAAGTGATTTTCACTCATGATATATATATATATATATATATATATATATATATATATATATATATATATATATATATATATATATATATATATATATATATATATATATATATATATATATATATATATATATATATATATATATATATATATATATATATATATGTCTGGATCGAACCCCCTCACTTGATAAATACAGTTGTGGCAAAAATATTGGCACCCTTGCACTTTCTTCAAATAACTCACAATTTTCTCGAAAAATAAGTTAAAATTGACAAAAGTATTTGGTCTGCACAATTCTTTATTTCACTGTAAGTATTACAGCACCTTTGTTTTTGATTCAGAACTTAATATATCCTTTTAAATCAGAAAATAAAAAGAAATGGCAGTGACAAAATTATTGACACCTTCGACATAATGGTAGCACAGCCTTTGGACAAAATAACTGCAGTGAAGCGCTTCCTACAGCCATGAACGAGCTTCCTACATCTCTCGACTGGCAGTTTGACCCACTCTTCTTGTTATGTGCAAACTGCTGCAGTTCTCCCAGATTTGAAGGGTGCTTTCTCCATTCCGTTATTTTCAGATCTCCCCACAGGTTTTTAATGGGATTTAGATCTGGACTCATTGCTGGCCACTTCAAAACAGTCCAGCGTTTTGTCTTGAACCATTCCTGGGTGCGTTTTGAAGTGCGTTTAGGGTCATTGCCCTGCGGCAAAGACCCATGACCTACGGACGGAGACCCAGCTTTCTGACACCGAGTTGAACATTGCACTCAAAAATGCCTTCGTAATCTTCTGATTTCATGATGCCGTGCACACGATCAAGGAACCCAGTGCCAGAGGCAGCAGAGCAACCCCAAAACATCACTGAACCTCCTCCATGTTTGACTGTAGGGGAGGTGTTTTCTTTGAAGGCTTCATTTTGTTTTCTGTAAACATAGAGGTGATATGCTTCAACAAAAAGCTCTAATTTGTTCTCATCCATCCACAGGACATTTTCCCAAAAGGATTATGACTTGTTCAGTGTGTTTTGGCAAACTCCAGTCAGGCTTTCTTCTGTTTCTCTCTCAGCAGTGGGATCCTCCTGGGTCTCCTACCATCGAGCCCCCGTTCATCGAGTTGGTGACAGATGGTGTGAGTTGAAACTGTCGTACCATGCGTCTGAAAGTCATCTTGAATCTCTTTGGCAGTTGATCGAGGTGCTTTCTCCACCATTCGAGCACTC
>NC_140965.1:92626989-92628172 GCF_056783735.1 Eptatretus burgeri | reverse complement strand
CGAATTATTTTGTCACCCGCCTCCACCGCGGGCCCGACAGCCGTTGCACCCCCTCCCAGCTCGTTCGCTCCCACACGTGGAGTCGCCATTTTAAGCTCCCTGCTAACGGCCTTCATGCCCGCCTGCAGGCATCGGCCCATGTTCTGCGTCTCACCCCGCAGCTTTTTCGTTTCTTCCTTCATGTTTGTTTCCATTCCGTTCATTTGCTGTGTATTCACATCCATCTTTTCGTTCATTTCTATCATTTCGTTTTTCATTTCATTTGTGTTTGCATCCATTTTCGTTTTCAGTTCCGCATTCATTTTTGCCAGCATGGTGAATAGCTGGGCCATGTCGGGTGCGCTTGGGTGAGCCGATTCGGCAAGGATCGGGGGGTTTTGGTGGAGAGGGGGAGGGGAGGTGTCATACACCGCGGCCGCTGCCGCACCTATTTCGGGCTCTGGGTTCAGTTGGGGGAGTTCATGTTCCTGCACAATCAACATTTCCTGCATGGGGATTTCATCCTGAGCCATGGATTCTACACATTCTACATCCATTTCTAATACCCCCGGCTCCCGCTCGCCTTGAGACGCCATCTTGCTTCTCGTAAAGGGTTAATTTAGCTCGCTGGTAATTTGGAGAGAATCGGGGGTCGCTCCTCTCACCCCTGGACCGATTCCCGTGAATTTAGCTGGAGACAGGAGAGCCCGTTTTCCCGTTCTCCGATACCAGTGCCGCGAGGAGGGCGATGGGTTCATATCGCACAACCTGACACCAGTGTTGCGGATTCGCGCCCGCCGGCGTGCGAACGGCCACGTAACTCGAATCGCGGCACGTCGCCCACCGGACGGACAATCCAGTCGTGACCCTCTCGGACTAACGCCGGGAACCAGTCACGGGTGGACCTTTCGGCCTCACCACGATCGTGCCAATCGGCCCCCCGCGTGGGATAGGGTTGCTCGCCAAATTCGACCGACCTAAGTACCCACACGGAGGGTAGACCGGGCGATCGCACCTCGCCGCAGGTCGACTTCGGACACGGGCCACTTTAAGCGACCCGTTCCGTACTATCGGGATAACCGAGCGGTGTTATCGTCAACCTCGACGGTTCCGATTAATTATCGGGCGTATTTACCCCACTACCAACCCTTTACGTGAAGTAAGATGGAGATTCAATAAAGGAAAAGACGAAGCGAAACGGGAA
>NC_140965.1:92611989-92616989 GCF_056783735.1 Eptatretus burgeri | reverse complement strand
AGGTACTCCATATCTTTCTGGATGATATGACCAACGTGGGATTGCACTGGCAGAACAGAAGCTTGGCCTATACATGGATTACTGACTTTTCATCCTGGCCTTGTGTTATTACAAGGCTAATATTGAGTGCTCTTATATTAGTCTCCAGTGATATCATGAAAATATGCACACGTGGACACATTCCCATTTGCCTGGAAATACATGAACTCAAGCAAGTTTTCAATAACCATTCTGCTGGCATTCCTGATTATACCAGGAATCAGACAAGTACGAGAAAAAAAATTCGGAAAGTTTACATACTACACTAGATGGATACGTTGACCTGATTCTGTCGTTCCAATTTGCATCGATCTCGTCATGTGTGCAGGCTTCCGAGACTGGGTGCCCAAGGTGCTTCAACGTGCAGGTTGCGTGGAGCTGCTAAATACTGTGCAGAAGCGCGTTCGCCCAAAGCTTCATGTTTTTGGACACATTCACGAAGGTAGGTGACGAGCTCCGTGGACGCCGAAATTCAATGCAGTTTTCTTGGAGTAAATCAAAATTGCAGTGAAGTGAGATGGCAGGTCTGCATTCACTATTTTTTTATTTTTTTACGTTTCTCAAATTTGGAGTGTTGGCTCGTCTTTGGCCAAATGCGTACAGGGTTGCTTAGTTTGGCCCGGTTCTTTCAACCGAACAATCGCTAACAACACAACCACGAGGTATTGTCATCAATATTTGTTCTCCCGTGTAAACACTCCAAATATCAATTACTGTGCTTGCTTGTATTGCCATTCTCACTTTGTTACAGGAAAGGTGACTGTGATGTTCAAGTTTCACTTGTGTACAACATCAAAGAAACCTGCTTTTCAGTTTGACCCCAGAATGTTTGATTTATGCAAAACAATCTTTTATGTTTTCGTAGTTGATTTAAGCTTGCTTTTGACAATCTATACTAATAAATGTCAGTGTGTTAGTGTGTCTTCTCCATAACTCCAAAACCAGGAAACTTTGTATGCATTTTAAGAAAACTCCAAGGAAGTGCATGACTGAAAATTGGGTGTTTGGGTTTATTAAAACACCCCTTTTGAAGTTAATTAACGGCCTTATTTAATTATATCCTTTATCAGGCGCATCCTCGCCTCCTTGGTCATCGCTCTCAATGGGGTCTGAAGGCGTATCCGAGGTAACCTCGCTGGGGTCTTAATTCGCCATTTTTTTGGCCTGCTCAACCTTCATTTGACTTGGAACAGGCCGCAATGATTTCTTAACGATAAAGTTTGTTTTTTTTTCACTTTCCTCACTCATATTATCGAATGTGTGTTCATCATAGCTACAAATCGCTGCGTATATTGCAATGCTTATAAATGTCTGGAGAAGTCAGCATTTGTTGCTTTATTTCATTTCCGCACATGCGATCACCACGAGATTCTCTTAAACTAAGCAGAATTACAAAATTTACGCTCCAGAATCGAACTTACAAGCAGTTCCGACTCGCTGGCTGAAAATGTGAAATTTTATTTTCCACGATGTTTGCCCTTTTTGTACGATCTTCCATTATATGACCCATCACTTCGGCAAAGATCAATTCAAATAAAAATTAAACATTTCATTTTATAAAGCTTCTTCAACCATTTTACTTGGTGAAGCCTCTTGGCGAGCGCTCTTCAAGTTTCAAAGCTGATACTGTCGTTCTATTCTGGAGGTACGAAGGAAAAATAAATAATTTGATTACAATGAGTAAAAATGTTTTCAGTTATGAAATAATGAATCACCACAACACGGTGGGAAAGCCGAGAGGTACGCATGCTCATTCTGCATAGCCTGGATTTGAATCTCGTCCCAGCTATAAACTCATCCCAGTTTCACAGGCATGGTGATTCATCAATGTGTGTGTCATCTCTCGGATGGATGATAAACTTTGCATCACATCTGCCGGAATCCCCCTTCCCCTCTCTCTCCCCTCTGCCTCTCTTACCCCTTTCCCACCCCTCTCTCTCTCACTCCCAAGCTGACCCATCTCTCCCACCCCTCTCCCTCTTTCAGACCCCTCCCTCTCTCTCCGACCCCTCTCCTCTCCCTCCTTTTCCTCTTACCTCCCTCTATCTTTCTTTCTCTCCCACCACTTTCTCTGCTCCCCCACCCATACCCCTGCTCCCCCACCCCTCCCCTCCTTCCCCACTCCCTCCCTCCCCTCCCCCTGCTTCCGACCCCTCCTCCTGCTTCACCACCCCGCCCCCTTTGTTGAGGAGACTCGCATGTACGAATCAGATTCGGAGTGAGCCGACTGGTGGGATGCAAACAAGCTTGTATGCAGGCAGACCTTTGCCAGGAAGATAGCATGGGTTTTAAATGCTCCCGCCGTGTGTGTGTGTGTGTGTGTGTGTGTGTGTGTGTGTGTGTGTGTGTGTGTGTGTGTGTGTGTGTGTGTGTGTGTGTGTGTGTGTGTGTGTGTGTGTGTGTGTGTGTGTGTGTGTGTGTGTGTGTGCATTATGTGGATTTCAGAATGTGAAATGGAGTCCTCGCAGTGTGGGCTGAAAGCATCCACCTTCATTTCAGTAAGGAGTCACGATTCATGGACCAAGCTGTGACGTTTTCTGTTCTCAAAGTTTTGTGCCGAGGGCTCTCTTCAGGATCGTCACTGAGCCCTGGACAGCTTCTAACTGTAGTTCGTTTGTAATAATATTCCCAGGGATGGTTTTTAATATTCCTGTTAGGTTCTTTGTCATCATTCCCGTGGCTCCAACTATCACTGGTACAACTTTGGCATTATTCAGCTTCCAGGATCTTTTCACTTCATTATTGAAGTCTTGGTATTTGGTCATTTTCTTTATTTCTGCCATGCTTAGTCCAAAATCACTGGTATTAACACTCCAATCAGCAATGCCTTCTCTTTTTTTAGCCGCGTCTCGTGTAGCGAACGCTGGCTCTAACAGAGCTCCGCATTGTTCTTCTTCTTCTTCTTCTTCTTCTTCTTGTTCTTGTTCTTCTTGTTCTTCTTGTTCTTCTTGTTCTTCTTGTTCTTCTTCTGGTGAAGACAAAACCTTTAAGACTCGGCTCTTTTATATTGTTACGAATTTGGGAATTTGATTGCACACAACATACAGGTTCCTTTAGTCAGCTATGTCGATAAGTGCTTGTTCCCTAGATAGCTCACCTTTCATTGTTTAAATGTTCAGAAATCGATTCGATGCGCTGCGGATCGATTTAATAGTTAGGGAACGAACAATGGAGACATCCCTCCCCCTCTTCTGCGAAGAGGAAGAACCACCCTGCCGTCCCTTGACTCATGATGTCAACAACTCCCTCCCACCCGTGGCTGAGCGGGGGATGGAGCACGAGGGCATGAGTCATGAGTCACGCCGGGAGCGGGGGAAGGGCGGGAGAAGGATAAGAGCAGATCTTTTCTTTTGTTCAGGGGCAGAGTTGGAGAAGGGAGTACAGAGTAGCCGTTCAGCAGACCTTCGGGTCCTGTTTGGCTTGGGTTAGGGTTGAGGCCTTCGGAAGCTTTTTGCTTCGGCTGCGGCCTGGCTCGAGAGGAGGCTTTTTGCTTCGATAGTTATGTGAGCTTCGGCTTCTGCTTGGCTCGGGAGAGCTTTTTGCTTCGAGCTGCTTTGCTTGGAAGGAAGTTGAGCCGGTCGTTCGGCTCGAGCTGCGAGTGGTGGCTTCTTCTTCTTCTTGGTTCGTGGAGCTCTTTGTTCTCCATTTTGGTTCCCGGCTTGGTGCGACTCATCGACCTCTCCTTGGAGGTGGTTCCTCGGGGAAGCGACGCATCGACGGAAAGAATCGGTGCCTCGTCTCACCAGCACGTGTTGAGAAGTGCGGGAGGTGGTTCCTCGGGGAAGCGACACCGACGGGAAGGATCGGCGCCTCGTCTCACCAGCACGTGTTGTGTAGCGCGCGGGAGGATTCGCGGGAGCTCGGGAAGGATCGCAGCTCACGGCGATTGGGTCCAGCTCGCTCTCGCTGGAGCCCGGGTCCAAACAACTTGAAGACGAGGTGGAGAGGTTCGAGATAGGTTCTGCGTTTCAGCTCACCTGTACTCCGAGCTGGAGCCAGTTATTAAAGGCCTCTGCCACCATTTCTTGGGTGTATGTGCGTGCGTACGTGTGTCCGTGGGCCCGTCTAATAAGTAGGAACTGCTGTTAAATGCAAGTGACTGTACATAATAAGTAGACGGTTGTAGTTCTTTTGTCGTGCTTTTGTTGCTTGTATAATTGCATACGTGTTTTGCCTTGTTTAATTGTATAAGTGCTTTATTATAATAAATGTCCTTGTGTGAATGTAAACCTGTTCGTTGCATCCATTCCCTCATTGAACTGCCGCATCTTGCACTCGGAATATAGTTGGTTTTTTAATAGCCGGTAAAGTGATCGGGTCCAACGGGACTGCGCGATAATACCCCGCTCGGTTATCCCAAAAGGAAGCGAGCTGCTTAAGCGGCTCGATTCCAAGCGGTCCCGTTGAGGTACAATCTCTCGGTAACCAACCCGCGCTAATAATTAGGTAAATCGAAGATTTGGCGATCGGACCCTGTAGCGCGGGTAGAGTGCGGACAAGGTTGTGGTGTGGTTAAAAACACACCCGTGGCTGGTTTCCGGCGTTGATCCGGAAAGCCGCGACTGGATTGTCCGTTTGGTGGGCGAAGCGACCGCTATTGGTTAGACGCGGTCGTTCGAACGCCGACGGGCGGGAATTTTACAACACTGGTGTTCAGGAGTGTGGGATTCAAATCCATCCCGCCTCCAACTAAATTAACGGGAATCGGACCAAGGGTGTGTGGAGCCACTCTCGGTTCCCATTAAATTGCGGGCTTTAAAATTTATTCCGATAAGCAAGATGGCTGTTCAGGGCAAACGGGTGCAGGGTGGATTAGAAATGTGTTTGAAAGTGGGATCCATGGCCCGGGACAGTTCTTTTTATGACCCCACCACTAATTTTAATCAGTGGGGCCGCTCACCCTATACTGAGCACGAACTTTGCCGGCAAACGGAGTCGCAAAATAACGGCGTGATCGCACC
>NC_140965.1:92548987-92611489 GCF_056783735.1 Eptatretus burgeri | reverse complement strand
AACAATTTTTTGGGGAGGTTGAAAATCACTTAAAACATGTAGAAATGCTAAAAAAAAAATTCTCCAACAATATGTTCGAAAAAACACACCCGTGGCTGGTTTCTGGCGTTGATCCGGAAAGCCGCGACTGGATTGTCCGTTCGGTGGGCGAAGCGACCGCTATTCGACCGCTATTGGTTAGACACGGTCGTTCGAACGCCGACGGGTGGGAATTCTACAACAATATACAGGATCCGGATCTCCTTAAATACTAAACACCTGTACACATCCTCGCATTGAGGGTGCCTTTTGAGAGCGTCTATCATCAACTTTTAAATCTATTCGGACATTTGCTTTAAAGTTTCGAAAAGTTCACGTTACTATTTAAAGATTATTCCATTTAATGTGTTGTGATTTCGTAAATACACGATTTTCTCATCATGAACAGGAGCTTCCATAATGGGTCTCGCTATTAGCTCCATCAAGGCACGTGACGAAATATCGGAAGTTGTTATTGCCTTTAGGACGCGGCTCTTGAACACATTTGGCCTTGTACCTAATATGATACCTTCCCTCCGCCCTCTCTCTCCCCAGCTGAAAATATTTTCACCAATTTAATGCAAATAATTATATTAAAATTCTCTGAATCTACCACCACAGAATGAATACATGACACTTGAGTTGTGTAAGAAATATGGATACAAACAATCAGTCTCTGTTGGACTGTTTTCTTGGCTTGGATCAACAGTCCACCATCTCCCTCTCCCCCACCTCAACTGGGAATCCTCCAAAATTCAAAATCTGGGGTCTTTAAAAAGGAAGATGAGAGGACTATAGGATTGTTTCACCAATGTCTTTTATAAACATTTATAAAAACCAATAATTTTTTAAAAAAAATAGCCATTGTAATTGCGTCTATGTGTATAAATGCAAGTTGTGCAATTGTATCTGAACGGGGTAAACATCGTAACCACAGCACGTGTATAATGGTGGATGAGACCTCATTTAAGAGCTCTTGGGTCCAGACAGTGCATGTCGAAGTTAAAAAATATCGATATTCACGCAATTTTGAGTTATGTGCATTTGTGTTGTGCACACGGGTGGTGTATAGGCTCAGAATCACTGGTTCACCCACCGACCGGAAGTAATAAATAATATAACCACAAACTATTCAGTCAATTCCGTCATATGTATGATTAACTTTTTGTTGATTTACTTCACCGATAAACCTCAGCGGTCTTAACAGTAACTATTATGTGAAGTATGGGTTGTGGAAAGGGGGAGGGGGTGGTGAGGGGAGTTGAGGACTTGAAGAAGAAAGGCGGAGCTGTGGACCTGGGGTTGGGTTTGGGGACTTTGGGTGGGGTAGGGCTTGTTTACCACAAAGCAAGGGACCCCAAAACCACAAATTTTTGACCCCCTTTTGCATCAAAAAGCAGGTTTTGTTCATTGTTTAGAATCTTGGAATTTTAAAATAACTCCACATGCCCCCCCCCACCCCCTTCCAATTTCACTCAAACCACTTGGTGATGGATGGATGAACATCAACATAAAAGAAAAGTACACCTCCAATGATTACATAAATATTGCCGATTTTGTGTTCGGTCAATACTGTATGTGTTATTTGCCAAAATTTGAAGTTAACCATCAAAAGTCTTGCTCAGGTAAGGCTTGGTCAGGATTATGAAGTTGCGGTGTATGTACCTTGCCACCTACGAGGTTAGGTGAGCAACGCAAGCATATCAAATAACGTTTAGGTCTGTTGGCTTGCTGTCATTGTTTTTTTCTCTTGCAATGACTTTCTTTAATCCTCCTTCACCTTGTTTTCCTTTTGTTTCTTCCGACAGGTTATGGCATAATGACGGACAGTTACACGACGTACATCAACGCGTCCATATGCACAGTGAGCTATCAGCCCATTAATCTCCCGATCATCATGGACCTGCCAAACCCCACGAGCTTGTAGATCGAGGCCGTTGATCCTGTGCCAAACTCGCCAAGACTGCCGTCGCGCTCTGGGATGCTCGCATCTGCGTGGACCTTGGAGCACCGGGCGCTTGCTGGTATTTGGTATCGACGAGCCGTTCGGGGGACATTTTCCTCCAAGCGAGTTGTCCTCGAGAAAACAACTTGCGATTCAAACAATTCGTGGAGACCTTTTACCCGAACGTTTAATGCACAACGAAAGTTGCCGAAAATGAAGAGCCGGATTAAAGATGGGTGTTCATCTCATGGAATGAGAACATTCCAAGTGGAGCAATGACTTGTACGATTATTTTTATTTTTTAACCAAAATTCCATAATTTCTTCGTTTTGCTTTTGGTCACGGACACTTTGCTTGGGAATTTGATTTTTGCAATTGTCCTCCATGCATTGAACACGGAGTCGTGCTCCTCATTTAATTTGTGAGCATACAATCATTTGGTGACACCATCTTGAGAGATAATCATCTTTTGCACTGTTTAACAATGCTTCGTGTGTGGACAAGCCTCGACCGAGGGCAGAGTAGTGGCTCTCTCGTGAGCAAACGCTCCCACATGCTCGTTTGCCTGTAGACGTGTAAGGTTCGTGTTCAGTGTCTCTTAGAGAACCGTCGAATTGCATTCCTTTGCTGCCCGTTATCGCTCGGCGTTTCGTCGTAAGTGAGGCCAGAAGAGGCCCGAGTTTTCCCTCCGCATCGTCACCCAAGTGAAGGTGCGACGTTATTATCGTTTGAGCCGGTTGCACAGTTCGTGGCGTTTTGAATGGAGTTTTACAAGTTTTTAATGTGCTATGCATTTGTGCATATTTTGTTATGGAGCCAAGTATCTTTTTTTTTCCTCTTCTTCTTCTTCTTTTATTTTTCCATCGACCTAAATTTGGCACACTGTTTTGTGCTTGGTGCAGCTGGAAAAAAAAACTACCTTTAGCTGGTCGGGGATAAATGTGGTCACACTGGACAATCTGAGCCTGAAGGTCATTGAATTTGTGGATTTCAAAGGAAACTTGCAACGGGGTTGAAAAGGGCAGTTTGGCCGTTTACAAGAACCATTGTAATCAGTAAGTTGTACTTATTTGATACCCTTATGCTAAATAAACCCAATTCAATCCTTCACTTTGGGTTCTTTCTTTAACGAAGACATTCGTGAAACACTAATCACCGAGTTGGACTTATTGGACACTCGTGCAAGAGCATCGGATGTAGGTGGATATCGATGGTACTAGAAAGCGGTGCAGTAAATGTAAATAGTAAAGTAAATTCTTCTTCTTCTTCTTCTTCTTTCGGCTGCTCCCGTTAGGGGTCGCCACAGCGGATCAACCGTCTCCATTTCGCTCTATCCTCCACATCTTCCATTGACACTCCAACCACCCGCATGTCCGCTCTCACCGTATCCATGAACCTCTTCTTTGGCCTTCCTCTTCTCCTCCTGCCTGGCGGCTCCATCTTCAACATCCTTCTCCCGATATACTCCACTTCCCTCCTGTGCACATATCCAAACCATCTCAATCTCGCCTCTCTCACTTTGTCTCCAAACCGTCCTACCTGCGCAGTCCCTCTAATATACTCATTCCTTATCCTGTCCATCCTCGTCACTCCCAACGAGAATCGCAGCATCTTTAACTCTGCCACCTCTAGGTCCGCTTCCTGTCTTTTTGTTGGTGCCACCGCCTCCAAACCATAGAACATAGTTGATCTCACTACCGTCTTATATACTTTCCCCTTAACTCTTGCAGCTACCCTTCTGTCACAAATCACTCCTGCAACTCTTCTCCACCCACTCCATCCTGCCTGCACTCTCTTTTTCACTTCTCTCCCACACTCTCCGTTACTTTGGACAGTTGATCCCAAGTATTTAAACCAATCCACCTTCCCCACCTCAACGCCTTGCAACTGCACCATACCACCACCCTCCCTCTCATTTACGTACATGTACTCCGTCTTACTCCGACTGACTATCATTCCCCTTCTCTTCAGTGCGTACCTCCACCTCTCAAGGCTCGCCTCAGCCTGCTCCCTACTCTCCCGACAGATCATGATGTCATCCGCGAACATCATAGTCCATGGAGATTCCGGTCTGATCTCGTCCGTCAACCTGTCCATCACCATTGCAAACAGGAAAGGGCTCAGAGTCGATCCTTGGTGCAATCCCACTTTTACCTTAAACCGGTCTGTCATTCCTACCACACACCTCACCGCTGTCACACTGTCCTCATACATATCCTGCACGATCCTCACATACTTCTCCACCACTCCCGACTTCCTCATACAATACCACAACTCCTCTCTTGGCACCCTATCATAAGCTTTCTCTAAATCCACAAACACACAATGTAACTCCTTCTGGCCTTCCCTATACTTCTCCATCAACATTCTCAAAGCAAACATCGCATCAGTGGTGCTCTTTCCTGGCATAAACCCATATTGCTGCTCACAGATCGTCACCTCTCCTCTCAACCGAGCTTCCACTACTCTTTCCCACAACTTCATGGTGTGGCTTAACAACTTTATCCCTCTGTAATTTCCACAGCTCTGCACATCACCCTTATTCTTGAAAATCGGAACCAGTACACTTAATCTCCACTCCTCCGGCATCCTCTCACTTTCCAAGATTTTATTAAACAATCTGGTTAACAACCCCACTGCCATCTCTCCAAAGCACTTCCATGCCTCCACTGGTATGTCATCTGGGCCAACCGCCTTTCCACTTTTCATCCTCTTCATAGCAGTCCTCACTTCATCCTTACTGATCCACCCCACTTCCTGATTCACTATCTCCACCTCTTCCAACCTTCTCTCTCTCTCTCATTTTCTTCATTCATCAGCTCCTCAAAGTACTCCATCCACATTCTCAACACACTCTCCTCACTCGTCAGCACATTCCCATTTACGTCCTTTATCACCCGAACCTGCAGCAAATCCTTCCCAGCTCGGTCCCTCTGTCGTGCCAATCGGTATAAATCCTTTTCCCCTTCTTTTGTATCCAACTTCTCATACAGCTCGTCATATGCCTTTTCCTTGGCCTTTGCCACCTCTCTCTTTGCCTTTTCGCCACCACTCCTTGTACTCCTGCCGACTTTCTTCATCTCTCTGACTATCCCACTTCTTTTTCGCCAACACCTTCTTCCTTATACTTTCCTGTACTTCCTCGTTCCACCACCAAGTCTGGTATCTTCCTTCCTCTGTCCAGATGTCACACCAAGTACCTTCCTAGCTATCTCCCTCACCACTTCTGCTATAGTTGCCCAATCATCCCACCCATCTTTACCACCATCCAACGCCTGTCTCACCTCCTCCCTAAATTCCAAGCAACAGTCTTCCTCCTTCAGCTTCCACCATCTGGTCCTTGGTTCAGCCCTCACTCTCTTCCTCAACCTTACCTCCAAAATCATCCTACAGACCACTAATCGATGCTCTCGAGCTACACTCTCCCCTGCCACCACCTTACAGTCTTTAATCTCTTTCAGGTTGCATCTCCTGCTTTAGATGTAATCCACCTGTGTGCACTTTCCTCCACTCTTGTATGTCACCCTGTGTTCCTCCTTCTTCTTGAAATACGTATTTACCACTGCCATTTCCATTCTTTTTGCAAACTCTACCACCATTTGTGCTTCCACATTTCTCTTGTTGTTGAGACCGTACCTACCCATCACCTCCTCATCCTCTTTATTCCCTTCCCCAACATGTCCATTGAAATCTGCTCCAATCACCACTCTTTCATCCTTGGATACACTCTCCACCACTTCATCTAACTCACTCCAGAAATCTTTATATTCCATCTCACACCCCATATGTGGGGCATATGCACTGATGACATTCATCATCACCCCTTCAATTTCCAACTTCACACTCATCACTCGGTCAGACACTCTCCTCACCTCCAATACCCTCTTGACATAATCTTCCTTCAGGATTACTCCGACACCATTTCTCCTCCCATCCACACCATGGTAGAACAGTTTGAAACCACCTCCAATGCTCCTAGCCTTACTCCGCATCCACTTGGTCTCTTGTACACACAGTATGTCCACCTTTCTTCTCTCCATATCAGCCAACTCTCGCCCTTTGCCAGTCATCGTCCCAACATTGAGTTCCAACTCTCACCTCCACACTTCTACCCTTCCCCCGGACTTGCCTTCCCCATCTCCTTCTTCGCCCAGCAGTAGCCAATTTCCACTGGTACCCTGCTGACCACCGGTACCGGTGGCGGTGGCGGTCGTTGGTAACCCGGGCCTCGACCGATCCGGTATGGAAATTCGTTTTGTTTTCCGCATAATGATTTGGCATAGGTTTATACGCCGGCTGCCCTTCCTGACGCAACCCTGGTCGCCTCTTACGACACACAGGGATATGGTACACCTATTCTAACCGGGGCATACACCGGTCCCAGTACACTGGTACTCATTTCGTCGACCTCAGAAGGATGACAGGCTGAGTCAACCCCCTGGTGTTATACGACTTGGTATATGTATATGTATATGTATATATATATATATATATATATATGTATATGTATATGTATATGTATATATATGTATATGTATATATATATATGTATATATATATGTATATGTATATATGTATATGTGTATATATATATGTGTATATATATATATATATATATATATATATATATATATATATATATATATATATATATATATATATATATATATATATATATATATATATATATAAGTTCAGTGGCCCAACGGGGCTTGAACTCAGGACCTTTTGGGTCCCAAGCCACTGCCCTAACCACTGCGCCAACACCAGGCTTCAGTAAAGGAAATTGAAGGTGATAATATCTCCAGCTGCGAGAAGATGGAAAAGCAAAGTACCAAAGTTTGTGCTTTTATTTGGGTGGACAAGCAACTAGTTGCTCTGACTAAACCTTAGGGCACTGCAGGTGGTGTTGGGCTAATGTTGCACAGATGATCATTTATGCAGAAATTGGCCGAAACAACGAATGCAACCGCACACCAAAAAGGCAGGGGACAGCCCATTTCAGTTGCGAGACGTTGCCAAACTTGCACCTGGTTTGCATAATTGAGACGGTCATCAACAGACTATAAATGGTGAAGGAAGTCTCGTTACACGGTTTCAGAGCATCACGTTCCAGATGTAAGATGTAACCAACTTCCAACAAGGAATTTTTTTTTTGACTTTCATTGGGGGTGGTCTCCATCAAAAACTGCTGCTACTCCTACTCCACATGCCCAGCTAATGGGTGTAGCGACTCCCTTGGGGGGGCTAGGCCCTTTGGCAATTCATTCCTTTGGGACAGGGGAAATGTGAGATTCGGGCAGGAATGTTTTGGAATTTTTTTTCTTCATGGTCCAGGCAAGAACTCACCTACTCTTCGCAAAGGACACCATGGGATATTTAATGTCCACTAACTAATACTGGCAGACAGGACACAGAGTTTAATATCCATCCGAGGGACGGAGCACACATTGATGAATTACCCTATCTGTGAAACACTGGGATGACAATTTATAACTGGGCTGGGATTCCAACCCCAGCTGGACAGCTTAGAGGTGAGTGTACGGAACTTGAGGCCATCCTGCCTGCCCCAGCTTTCGCAAGCCCGTATTAAAACAAATGCAGTCCTCACATTATTCGGTAATTCAACCAATTGATTGCATTTTGGGGTTGGATGTAATAATATCCCAATAGCCAAGGAGACTGCTTAAGCAGCACCAATGCTCAACACAGAGTATGGTCCCAATGGTATGTAATGACAGAAAATTATTCATGTGTATCAATAAATTGTCAAAGTACACCATGTACAGCAATACATGTACATTGTACAGTAATACCTCGCCATATGCTGTTTCTCAACACGCTTGTTTCTGTTTTATGCTCCTTATACATTATGACACCCTCCCGACTCTGCTCACTGGCTTCAGACATACACCAATGTGTTCCATCCTGGTGTTACACAGCAACCGGTCCAGACATACTCCAGTCCGTGCCGCTTCCTTGAGTCTGAGTTTTAATTTTATTTCACTTTTAAAGGTTTAAAAAAAATCACTCAGTTTTATATTAAATGAATGTAATATGAGTGAATCCGTATTTCACAAGATCAATATCCCTACGCAGCACTATTTTTCGCCTAAATTTACATTCCACTCCAGCATCTCCGCTCCAGGTATTCTATTTAACCGACGTGTTCTTGCACAACAGATATTTTCACATACCCTGTGGGGTGCTGTAAGTGCTGCACAAACCTTGAAAAAGAAGGTTCCTTTGGATCGTTTTTCATTTTAACAAATAAATATTTCGGTAAAAGGAATGTGATAAAGAAAGTAATGAAAGTGATGTAAAGGTTCACAAACTGACACTACGTGGGGACTCATGTGATACCATTTCCTGTTCTTCCTGCTGAACTTGTTCTGAACACGTCCATTCCGTGTGTGTACAATTTGCTCAACGAATCGGTATCAATTTTTATTGCCTTTTCAATTGTGCCTGAACGTTTGAAATGTTGCAGCCCAAGAAAATTAAACAAAGCATTTCCCTTCAAATGAAATTGGACATTTTGAAACATTAGAGTTCTGGAATGGGCACAACAACATCGATCTATAATTCCAGCAATCTGTGTGTGTGTGTCTGTCTGTCCGTCTGTTTGTCTGCGACCGCCGGTCCGATCTGATTGAAACTTGCCAGGAATATTGCTGGGGACCCGCGGATGTGCCTTTTCGAGGTTTGATATTAATCAGACGAGCGGTTCCCAAGTTACGGCCATTTATCTTTCGACCAATGACAAGACACGGTGCTATGACATCACGAATGACTTCACAATTAATGTTTATTTTTTTTTTTCATGATTGACGGTCCGATCTGATTGAAACTTGCCAGGAATATTCCCAGGGCCCTGCAGATGTGCCTTTTCAAGGTTTGATATCAATCAGACGAACTGTTCCCAAGTTAAGGCCATTTATCTGTCGACCAATGACAGGACACGGTGCTATGACGTCACGAATGACGTCACAATTAATATTTTTTGTTTGCACGATTGACGTCACAATTCTTCTTCTTCGTTTGGTATGACGTCACAATCGACGCTGTGGACCTGAGTATGTGCCTTTTCAAGGTTTGATATTGTTCTTTATCCGTTTCAGCTGTTTCCCAAGTATTTCCCAAGGGTTTGAAAGCTGTTTTTTTTCCAAAGGTTTCAATTAATTGTTGTGCTTGGTAGACATTTGTGAATACATTTACAGAGAGGAGGGCGAGAGAGGAGGGGGGAGAGAGGGGGGAAAGAGAGGGGAGGGAGAGAGAGGAGGGAGAGAGGGGGGTGAGAGAGAGAGGGGGTGAGAGAGAGAGAGGGGGCGTCACAATGCAAGAGAGGGGGAGAGAGGAGGATGTGAGAA
The DNA here is from genome assembly GCF_056783735.1 of Eptatretus burgeri. Classification (NCBI taxonomy): domain Eukaryota; kingdom Metazoa; phylum Chordata; class Myxini; order Myxiniformes; family Myxinidae; genus Eptatretus; species Eptatretus burgeri. Next base: position 92,602,156 of record NC_140965.1, on the reverse strand, counting down.
GGGGACGGGAGAGGAGGGGATGAGAGTGGGGGCGAGAGAGGAGTGGGGAGAGAGGAAGGGCGAGACTCGGGGTGAGAGAGGGGGGATGAGAGTGGGGGGTTTATTTATTTATTATTATTATTTTTTTTTTGCACGATTGATGGTCCAATCTGATTGAAACTTGCAAGGAATATTGCCGGGGCCCCGCGGATGTTCCTTTTCAAGGTTTGATATCAATCGGACGAGCGGTTCCCAAGTTATGGCCATTTATCTGTCGACCAATGACAGGACACGGTGCTATGACATCACGAATGACGTCACAATTGATATTTATTTATTTGTTTTTGCACAATTGACGTCACAATTCTTCTTCTTCGTTTGGTATGACGTCACAATCGACGCTGGGGACCTGAGTATGTGCATTTTCAAGGTTTGATATCATTCTTTATCCGTTTCAGCTGTTTCCCAAGTGTTTCCCAAGGTTTGAAAGCTGTTTTTTCCCAAGGTTCGAATTAATTGTTCAAATTATTAATTAATCCAAAGGTTTGAATTTTCCCAAGGGAAACAGCTGTTTCCCAAGGGTTTGAAAGCTGTTTTTTCCAAAGGTTTGAATTAATTGTTGTGCTTGGTAGACATTTGTGAATACATTTACAGAGAGAGGGGTGAGAGACGAGGGGGGAGAGAGGGGGGCAAGAGAGGAGGGGGGAGAGGGCGAGAGAGGGGAGGGAGAGGGGAGAGAGGGGCGTCACAATGCAAGAGAGGGGGAGAGAGGAGGAAGCGAGAGAGGGGGACGGGAGAGGGGGGATGAGAGTGGGGGTGAGAGAGGGGAACGAGAGAGAGGAGGCGTCACAATGCAAGAGAGGGGGAGAGAGAAGGAAGCGAGAGAGAGGAAGGGCGAGACTAGGGGGAGAGAGGGGGTCAAGAGAGGGGGGTGAGAGAGGGCTGCACATACTGGCACTCACCTACGCCCCACACCTACGGGCCCGTACTAGTATTTAATACAATCAAGAACATAGCCTTGGAAGGAGGTTACGTCTGCAAACCTCAACGATGTGTGGTGGAAACTGGCCTGATTGGGTTCCTCACTGCCAGGGGTGGATTGAAGAGGAGGAGACTCAAGATGTTATTGTAATGGATAGACACCTGGGATTCGAGGAACTTGAGAAGGACGATGTTGATTTTTACTCTCCAGTACTGCACTGTACAGACATGACAGAAATAAATAGACACCTTAAATTTCTTCATTTAATCTGTATAACATGGTTTTACTGTGATTTGTACTAATATTCAACTATTTATTTGCAGAAACGAGTTCCTGTGTCATGTATGACAATTAACTATTCCTCGAACCCAGGGAGCACACGACCTTTGTGAATTTCAAAAAGGACGAATTGTTGGCCAGAGTTGGAGTCAGCCAGCATCAGATAGCTAAGAACCTTGGTGTTCTGCTTTCTCCGGTCAATCGGGTGATTGTGCAATTCACCCGCGAAGGCAAAGAATCCACAGCTTCCAGTTCTAGTCGATCTGGGCCCTCAGAAAGGTGTCTTCGAGCTGTCAAGCGGTCCATTGAGAAAACTCCCCGTTGCAAGGCAGCAGATGTTGCAGAGGAGGTCCAGGATAGCTCAAGAACTGTCATGTGGTACCTTCCTCAACTGGGCCACTATGGGAGAGCAGCGAGGAGAAAACCTCTATTTCGCCCAGCAACATTCAAAGGAAAAAGAAGTGGGATGACGAGATGGCCAACAGACCCGTGGAGTTTTGGCAAACTGTCATTTTTTCAGAAGAGTCCCAATTTGCTCAATTTTTCTGACAGTGGAGTGTGTTGGCGACATCAACACTATGACACATATTTCTATCCTTGAGGATGGACTTCTCCCTGTCTTCTTCTGGTCAGATGGTCAAAAACAGCACTATTCATGGAAGATGGAGCTCCATGCCACACTGCAACCAGAGTTGGTGTCAAAGCCACCCAATACTCGCCTGTTTATACATTTATCATTTTTAAAAGACTCGTCTAATAATTAATATTTTTTTATAAACCATTGCAGTGGTCTGATCCAAATAATTTTAAAGCAATATATGTATTTGTATATTGCAATCAGTAACAAGAGCGCAAGTGAGCACAATATACGCCCAAACAAGAAGGTATATACAGAATTGTGCTACTACGTGGAAAACAGCATCCTGGTTGCCATGGCAACCACTTTAGATGACGAACGTATATCACGACACACCGTCTCCACAGTCTGTACCTATGTACCAAATATGAAACGTGAAAGTTGAAAACTTTGGGAGTTAGAGTGCGGACAGAAACGGATAGAAAACAGCATCCTGGTTGCCATGGCAACCACTTTAGATGACGAACGTATGTCACGACACACCGTCTCCAGTCTGTACCTATGTACCAAATATGAAACGTGAAAGTTGAAAACTTTGGGAGTTAGAGTGCGGACAGAAACGGATGGAAAACAGCATCCTGGTTGCCATGGCAACCACTTTAGATGACGAACGTAGGTCACGACACACCGTCTCCACAGTCTGTACCTATGTACCAAATATGAAACGTGAAAGTTTAAAACTTTTGGAGTTAGAGTGCGGACAGGAACGGACGACACATAATAAGCCCCGATATATATATATATATATATATATATATATATATATATATATATATATATATATATATATATATATATATATATATATATATATATATATATATATATATATATATATATATATATATATATATCGGGCGTATAAAAACAGTGTGGTGGATAAAAACATTAGAAATGAAAAAATAACTTGCACCAAAAATTTTAACATTTTCACGCTCACGCCAGGGGTATCGCTACAGCTCTGTTCTTCGAACAGGCGAGCTAAAAAAGACCAAAGAATGGCAGGACAGAAATGGGATCAAGCGACTTCCATAGCCAAGTCAGTCTCTTGAAAAGGATCCCATTGAACACCTGGACCATATTGGATCAAGCTGTGTGGAAAAAGTCCAGGAAACCAACATCACGGGCAGAATTGCTAAACCTTTTGTGTGAAGCCTGGGCAGAAATCCCACAAGAGAAAATTTCAGAACTCGTTAGTTCTATGCCTGAAAAAGTAAAAGCATTGAAATCTGCAAATGGCAAGTCTACCAAATACTCGTGTTTGTATTAAAATGGATCAAATGTATTTCAAATGTTAAATAAATAAATTCTTTTAAAATCATGGTGTCTATTTACTTCTGTCATATCTCTGTGTGTACTTTTCTCAATCATTACAACTGCTATTTATTCATTAAAAAGTGCAACCATATATTGAGAACTCTTATTTGGGGAAAAATGCTGGTTTTCACATCCTTCAAGAGTGTATCTTCTCTTTATAACATTATTCTTATGAGAAAACGTGTTTCGCAACAAACTGATTAGCAATACACTCGGTTTTTCAGGAACGCATCCCGAGCGTACCGTGAGGTATTACTGTACTGCAAAGTTTGTGAAGAATTTAGTTGAATCGTAAGAGGAGTAAATTAACCATAAAATGATTGGTTATATCTTCTGCTGAACCTTCCTTTTTGTACAGAAATCTCGGCTCATGGAGCAGAAAACGACGGAACATTAAAAAAAAAAAACATTTTCCCCCGAAATATGAACAGCAGGTTCACAAACTAGCAGGGGATGAACGAGAACAGAGAAAAAGACAAGACATCGTACATGGAATGGACAAGTGACAGAAAGGAAAGCGGTTGGGGTTTGTTTTGTCCTTTACAGACACTTGCCTGATTGTGGGTAATTTTTCATTTGAGTTTGGTAAAGCAGTTCAACTTTTATTGCTGCATTACTCCCACACTATTGACATGACACCGATTATTTTATTTCTGGAAAGTCATAATTTGGAGGCCATCCTATTTCTCACAAATGGGAAAAAGCCAAACATCGTTGCACAGCCCTTACTGAAAAGTTCAAAGTCACCAATCCCTTCCTTTCACTGATAACGTTTCTGACTTCTCCCACTAAGGTTGAGAAGGTTGCAGTCATTCTCAACACCTCTTTATACAACTGATCCTAATGGAATTTGGATTCACTCAAGAACCATGCCTTGGCTCGATCATCTCTTTTCTCACTCTTCTCAAGGTCCGTCTCAGATTACACTGAACAACAAATTTCAAAAATTTTTTTTTACTGGAGATGTGTAAAGTGATTAAGACTAATTTGGGTACGCTGATTTCAAAAATCATAACCGTTTTGCTGTATCACATCAGGATTTTCAGGAACAGAAATATTCCCATTGCCTAGAAGTCAGGATTTCAATGAAATTTACATATGTCTTTAACATGTCTATTTCGTACAATTGTTGTTAACTTGTGTTATATTTCTTTCTTTCAGATAAAGATGAGTAGGCGTTCCTGTACCAATCATCCTGACAACTTCTGTTATGTCTGTGGTCGGTATACCAAAAAAGATCAACAGCGAAGTATATCTACAGCAGTGAAAATGAAGGCCGCCTACTTTCACTACTTCGGGTGTAAGGTGGGGGACCAAGAACAGAGCTGGGCACCACACATCTGCTGCACAAGCTGTCACACAACCTTGACTCAGTGGTTGGTGGGCAAGCGCGCGAGCATGCCATTTGCGGTGCCCATGATATGGCGTGAGCCGCAGAATCATGATGATTGTTATTTCTGCTGCACAAGCATCGCCGGCTTCAACAAGAAGAATAAAGGTCACATCAAGTACGCTGACTGCGTCTCTGCTCGTAAACCTGTGCCTCATGATGACGAGAACCCCGTTCCAACACCTCCAGCTGATCAGAACATAGCTGTAAGCAGTGGTGAAGAGGATGGTGATGATGAACCTTTTGAACCCGACACTCAAGAATCACACCTTCTGAACCAGGGAGACTTAAATGATCTTGTAAGAGATCTCTCGCTGTCAAAGGCGAAGGCAGAGCTGCTTGGATCAAGGCTGCAGCAGTGGAATCTACTTGAACCTAACACCAAGATATCCTTGTTCAGAGCACGTCACAGAGACATGGCTGAGTTCTTTGAGATGGAAGACACGATGACATTCTGCAGTGACATCAACGGTCTGTTGAAAGAACTTGGGTGTGATCACGATCCTGCAGACTGGCGCCTCTTCATCGACTCGTGGAAGAACAGCTTGAAGGCCGTTTTGCTCCACAATGGCAACGAGAAACCATCAGTCCCACTGGCTCACGCGTTCGGCATGACAGAGACCTATGAGACTATGCGGCAGCTGCTTGATTCCATCAAGTACAATGACTTCAACTGGCACATCTGCGGAGACTTGAAAGTGGTGGCGCTGTTGTTCGGGCTGCAGTCAGGCTACACGAAATACATGTGCTTCCTTTGTCTCTGGGATAGCAGAGACGACAAGAATCACTGGACGAAGAAAGATTGGGAAGAGCGAAAAGAGCATGTACCTGGTCGACACAACGTGAAGCATGTCGCCCTTGTCGACCCAGCCAAGGTTTTCCTTCCACCACTCCACATAAAGCTCGGCTTGATGAAAAGTTTTGTACGGGCAATGGATCTGAATGGGCGTGGGTTTTTATACCTCAAGGAAAAGTTTGGCAACACCTTGTCGGAGGCCAATATCAAGGCTGGTGTCTTTGTTGGACCGCAAATCCGACAGATTATGAAGGACGAAACTTTTCCGACAACTCTAAACCCCAAAGAGCTGGCAGCGTGGAGGAGCTTCAAAGCTGTGACGGACAACTTCTTGGGGAACGAGCGCGCGGACAACTATGAAGAAATAGTGCAGCAGCTGCTGGAGTCCTTCAGGAAACTTGGCTCCAGGATGTCCCTGAAAATCCATTTCCTACACCAGCACCTGAACTTCTTCCCTGACAACTTGGGAGCAGTCTCGGACGAGCACGGCGAGCGATTCCACCAAGAGATTTCACTCATGGAGACGCGTTACCAAGGGCGGCACAACCCGAACATGATGGGCGATTTCTGCTGGTTCCTGCATCGTGACACTGACACAGAGCAGCACAAACGCAAAGCCAAATGCTTAAAGCATTTTTAATTACATTCTAGTGGAGTTTTTCTGTAATTTCTATAATTTTGAAGCATTCATGATGAAATAAATGAATAAATGAATTTTTGTAAATTTCATTGAAATCCTGACTTCTAGGCAATGGGAATATTTCTGTTACTGAAAATCCTGACGTGATACAGCAAAACGGTTATGATTTTTGAAATCAGCGTACCCAAATTAGTCTAAATCACTTTACACATCTCCAGTAAACAATTTTTGTTGTTCAGTGTTATCTTCCCTATTTTGGAAAGTTACAAATGCAATCCCTATTCACAATAAAGGTTCCATGTCTGATCCTCCTGACTAAATTTCAGGTCACCCTTTCCCTGATAAGTAAAGTGATGGTATCTATCATAGGCATGGAGGAGGAGATTGGGAGCATACTCTGTGCAGAGTGTTGGTGCTGCTTAGGCCTAAGTCTCATTTGCTCTACGGCGAGGATACGGCGGCCATACACCCTCTGAATTGACAGAAACATGCGGTGCCCTAAGGTCACCGTGCGACATCAAATCAAAGACCGTACGGCACCCCGACGTTTTTGGTCTCCACAATTTATAAATACGCTGTGCAGCTACCCGAAAAATAAAAACATTTGTGACTGCTACATTGTGTGACCGTGGAAATACTGCGGCCGCGCTATAATTGCTAGTGGCCGTAGATTTTGTAGACCCCACGGCCGCCGTGGCAAATGTGACTTAGGCCTTAAGCAGTCTCCTTGGCTATTGGACATAATCCTGGAAGGGTCGCCACTCCAACACAGTATACCAGCATGCTGGCACTCATTCTGCCGACCTCAGAAGGATGACAGGCAAAGTTAACCCCACCTGGTATTAATTCAACAGCTGAGTGGGATTTGAACTCAGGACCCTAGGATCCAAAGCCCACCACCCTTACCATTAAGCAAACACCAGGCATATAGGCATGGACCACAGGCATTATCTCTTCTCCAACTCCAATTCCTGAATTTTTGCCCCTGTGATGCTAACATGAACATGTTTGCTGCTTTGAAACAAAAATGGATAGATGCACATCTCAAACAAGACAAGGGCCATCTCTCTCAACATCTCTCGAGATTTACTTTCAAACCCCCAATCTCCTTTTCCGGCCAAGCCTGAGAAGAGGTATAGTACTCATCAAATGGCTGTCTTCTCAAGGTGGCAATAGCCTTGGAATTCTACACTCATAGCTCATTACAATGTATAAAGTCTTTTTCTGAAGTATCATTGAGTAATGTGCCTGCAATCATGAGTGGTGCAGCTACTTCCGAGCTCATTCACTTTTTTGGAATCCAAGCCACTGTGAAATTGCCATCTCAGTAGAAGGCTGAGTCTCAAGGTATGCTTCTTGTCCACCGCAGGCAGGTTGCAGGACTGTTTTCTATCACATTACTCTGCCCTCCTTCTTCCAGAACACCACACCATCTATAGTCACTTCCAGCTTTCTCCCACACCTACCCCTGCTCACTACTCTTAGTGACCACATACCCCTCTCCCCTAGATTTTTATATAAAAGGCAACTTTTGACATGCCCACCCCAACATGCTTCACACACCCTTTCATTACATCCAGGGGAAGGAGAAAATTCCTCGATTGCCCCGCTGAGTGCAGAGAGAAAAGTGGTCATAAAGATGGCACTGCTCGTTGGAAAGTGACGTCAAATCTGGTGTGTGTGTGTGTGTGTGTGTGTGTGTGTGTGTGTGTGTGTGTGTGTGTGTGTGTGTGTGTGTGTGTGTGTGTGTGTGTTTTCATCCATGAGCCTTAAATCCTGTAAAACAACCAACAAACGTGGATTCCTCCACCACTAATTCTCAGTGGAGAGTCACAGCAAAGACCATTACAAACCACACGTTAATAAAAATCCTCTCCACCTCCCAATTTTCAGAGTTCTATCAACAAGCTTGGACACTAACAAATTTCTCCGAATGATTTAACCAAGAAAGAAAATATTAATGCCAGCAACCACATTTTGCCACGTCAGTAAAATGCTTTGGACTATTAACGGTAACCTTGTTTGCCTGCTCTTCCCGAATACTGAGATCTTAGCACAGGTAAACAAACCAGTTGGCCCTTTGCCATGTTGCCGACGTGAGGGGACATCCATCTAACCTATCCTTCGAAGTCAGTTTTGATGTTGGAAAGTATCATCGTGTCCAGGGGGGTTCGACCCATACCTTGATGGATAGCCAAACAGCTCTCCCTTGGAGGCAAACAGCCGGAACTCGGAAATTAATGCGTGCGCACAGCAAAACAGTTAAGCGCTGCACCACAACGGCACAAATGCAAGGACACAAGCAAATTGAATTAAATAAATAATAATTTAATGAAAATAGGGGTAATAATTACAAGGGACAATCATTCAGGTAAGAGTAAGGAAAGAAAACTAAAGTCTAAATCGAGGCACCTCGACACACGGACTTAAATACAGACAAGGGGAAAAATGAAAGAAAGAAAAATCCCTCCTTTGTCCTGGCACTTAGCTGTGTGCCAGAGATGGTCTTGAGGGAGCTTTGAATCGAGGTGCTTCGGAGATGCGCCCCAAAAAAATGTCGCCAAGTTGTTCTCTCGCAGAGGGACCGTTCGTACGTCAGGCAATTCGTGAGCGGTATTCAACACCAAGACTCAAAGACTCCTTGCAGCTTCTTTTCACGACCAAATATGCCAACCATTCCTCTCTTGCACCCGGTCCGTTCACAACGATCGCCCACATGATGAGACGATTTATTGGTCCCCGTGATCAAGCCACGAGGCACGCTCTCCTTCCCTCCTCAGAAACGTACACACTTCACGGCTCAGCCGAACCATCAACGGCCAACATCCTGCTCAGCACGTGAGCCAATTCACACAGCACGAACACAACAATCCTGCAGCCTTCGTCTTGCCGAGAGCAAAAGCAAGATCCTCCGTGTCGTCTGACTAATGTGGCTTCTTCTCTCTCGTGTCCTCTTACGTCCTCTTGACATTAGTCATTCCTCCCTCGGTTATTACTCCGCAACCATCCCTTACTCTGGGGCGTGGCTCACCCAAGCCCAGGAAGGCGTGGCTTCTGCCCGCTTGTAGTTGTTTTAGGGACGTGTTCCCCACCTTTATTGCCGATCTTGAAATACAAAAACATAGGAAAAAGTGACTGGGGGGGGGGGCAATTACATACTGGGGGAATTATCACTAATCCCAATCTAATTAACATGGCACCAACCCCCATGTGCTGACAAGTAAAACTTAAGCTCACAGTGCTGTCTCCCTACTTAATTACATCGAGATGTCTCCAACACATCCACAGACCAAACAACTCCATACAATCCTATCTTTCCTATGAAATACCTTCATCTACCCCCACAAACATAACAGTATTTTCGTTTAACGTCTAATTTTCGGGGAAGAATTCCAGACTGTTGGCACAAATTGATTCATAGCTAAGATTACATGCATATCATTTGAAACTAGAAGGGCACTCGGTGGAGCGCACACCTCCACACGCAATGCCTGACCCACGAGAACATAAATTTTTGAAATACCATGCTATATATCGTTATTGGCACCTTCTCTCAATAGTGAAGAACCACTTTAAAAATTCTAGTAGTTGGATCCGGATCCTGATCTTTACCAAAATTTAATCAATTCTTCCTCGTCACACACTCAACCTGTCCACCAAGTTTCATCCGAATCCGTCCGAAACTTTTTGAGACATCCTGCACACAGACAGACAGAGAGGGTTGAAAACATAACCTCCTTCACCTTCGGTGGCAGAGGTAATTAATCATCATCGAGATAGAGCTGCTATTTTATACCTCTTGAACATTTGTAGTTCACAAGGAAAGAATCCAAATTAGTCATTTATAAACCGTTTGTTTCCCTCAATTGTCAAGTGAATGTCATTCATGACTTTTCAACATCTCAAAAGGTTTATTCAAAAAAAATTAAACATATAAAAGGCACTTATGCCAACTTTCAACTTGAACCAAAGAAAGTTTAGACACCATTTGATTTTATAACTTCCAGGACCATGTGTGTGTTATGGTCATGATAATCTGCATATCCATTAACTTCCACTTTTACTCGAGTTAAATGGCTGGGTATTTGAAATTATTAATGTACTACCACCGATATCAATGAGCCTTGTTGAACAGCATCGAGTTTATGAACGTGCTTATGAGCAATAAATCAGCATTACGGCACGGCAACGACGACGTAAAGAAATTGATGAAGAGATGCCAATGCATGGGCACTGCGAATGAAACGGCAAGCATGACACTTAAAAGCCTGAGTTGCTGGAATGGCCATTCCACGGGCCGATGATTTTCTAATGGTAAATTAAGCCGGAGATAAAGTTATCGACAAAACATCTGGCACGTCAGCTGCTGCAACCATTTTTTTTAAATTCCATTGAACGGCTAGTTGCGTCAACGCAAAACGTCTTCGATAAGATGAACTCGTCGTCCTGGCGAAGGCTCATGTTGATCTGCGTCGGCAGACAGGTAGAACAATGGATAAAATTGTTCGTGGATTTTATACATATATATATATATATATATATATATATATATATATATATATATATATATATATATATATATATATATATATATATATATATATATATATATATATAACAGGTAGAACAATGGATAAAATTGTTCGTGGATTTTATACATACATATATATATATATATATATATATATATATATATATATATATATATATATATATATATATATATATATATATATATATATATATATATAAAACAGGTAGAACAATGGATAAAATTGTTTGTGGATTTTATACATATATATATATATATATATATATATATATATATATATATAGATATATATAGATATATATATATATATATATATATAGATAGATATATATATATATATATATATATATATATATATCTTCTTCTTCTTCTTTCGGCTGCTCCTGTTAGGGGTCGCCACAGCGGATCATCCGTATGATCCGCATAGTGATTTGGCACATGTTTTACACCGGATGCCCTTCCTGACGCAACCCTGGTCACCTCTTGTGACACAGGGATCTGGTACACCTATTTTAACCGGGGTATACACCGGCCCAGTACACTGGTACTCATTTCGCCGACCTCGGAAGGATGACAGGCTGAGTCAACCCCCTGGTGTATTAATTCAGTGGCCCAACGGGGCTTGAACTCAGGACCTTTTGGATCCCAAGCCGCTGCCCTAACCACTGCGCCAACACCAGGCTTACATATATATATATATACACACATATATATATAACAGGGAGAACAATGGATAAAATCCACAGGACGTTGAGTGAGGTGTGAGGTATATGCGAACTGTCGTAGGAAGCAAGAAGCTGACATTTTAGGCGTTAACAGCACATCGGAGCGAAAAACGTTTTGAGTATCACCTCAATCATTGTTCTGTTATTTTTTTCAATCAAATAACATTATCTATCCTGTTCAATAATTTTTGTTGTTACGTTATCTGTTAAATAAAACAATTGTTTGTTTTTTTACAAACACACAAGCAAGAAATTATATTTAAAGCAAGTATTTAAAAGCAAGAAAGAAAAAAAGCGCATAAGGGCAGATTTAACCACAACATGTATTCTTCAATCTTACTGAAACAAAAGACTTGGCCATCATTCACTCAGGGGCTAAGAATAAAACAAGGACTTGAAAATAAGATAAAAGTAAAGTATGGAGAAAAGCAAAGCAGTCTTTCCTTCTCTCCCTCACCTCACACAAATATACAGAATGCAGAGGGAAAATGGATGGGGAAGATGGGCAGTGGCAATGTGACGTGTCCCTGAGGTGCCCAGACCCAATAGGCGAGTCCTCTCCGGTGTCCCAGATATGTGAGCTAGATGTGTGACTCACCCTCGTCTGCCTCAGCTTCTTCCTCCTCAGGCCCCATTTGATGAGGTACCGCCACTCACCCTCCTTGTCCTTTGTGGCTGACAAGATCGAGAAGGCAGGAGGACACTTGTGGAAGGAGTGTTCTTTTTCCACAGAAGCTCGACACCAACTTCTCGTGAAGCTTTCCTTTCTTTTCCCTCACACATTTTTGTTCCTTCCCTCGTGAGCCTTCTCTTCTGCTTTCTGCCTTTTTGCTTCTCTCACCTTTTCTGCTTTCTGAGCCGTCTGCTCAGAAGTACTCTTCGTCCCTGCTCGAGCGAGCTTGTCCCGTGTGCTTCTGCTTTTCTGCCTCTTCTTTCCTCCCACAAGCCTTCTGCCCCTCACATTGGTCCACAGCCGATGGGGGCAGGTGCACGACATCACTTGTGGAAATTGCCACACCATTCTGAGGGAACTTTCAATGAAGCCCCCACCTCTTACTCTATGCGTCCGAAGCCGCTACGAGAGCCCCCAACCCCCTCCCCATGCATGCAAAATGCCCACTCGTACTGTTCTTCACTTGAGCATTGAGAGAAGCACAGCACCTCGTAGGCCACAACGAGCACCAAGCATCATGAACATGCATGTGAGAGCACCCGATGAGTTATTTAGTAAGGCACAGATGGAGGGAACACGGAAAGGAATTCCACATGACCAATGGATGACTGAAAGGCTGTGGGATTTAAAGTAAGACCAATGGGGTGAAGGAGAGACTGTTGAAAGGATGTTTGATGGAGGGGATATTATTGGTGGACCGTTGAAATAGGCCGATGGAGTAAAGGAGGAATGATTAAAAGTAACAGAGGGATTGAACAGAACGATGGTGTGAAGGAACAAAGATTGAAAGTAATAGAGGGGAAGGGTGGAGACATCATAATGGCAAAATACAGCCAAGCCAATGCATGCCTCTTGAACAGCCCTTTGATAAGGGACCAAGGACAATCTCTACAAAGATTCATGTAATCACTGATCCTCGAGTCACCTACGTGCCCATGTATGCTCTCCCCCTGGAGTAAGTTTTCCAAATCCAGAACAAATTATATGATTATATATATGTACATGAATATATATATATATATATATATATATATATATATATATATAAATATATATATATATATATATATATATATATATATATCGATATAAATAAACATACATTATGCATATCTTGTTACGGGTACAGAGTGTATTATGAGGGGGATAATCCTCATTTCTCCTCGGAAGAATGGGACCTGGAGCCCACCGCTCACAATTAATTTTGTGGTACAGTGGGTTGCTTAACAACCACGAATTCCAGTGTCCACCGTCAAATTTGCTGTTTAACTAGAGGTCACGTGGCCTCATGACCGGGGAACACGCCCTCGGCGATGCACCAATCTTATCTTGATTAGATCTTAAGTAATGTGGCCGAGCGTTTACCGCTGGTGCACGCCGACTATGACAGGTTAATTAGTTGAGGAATTATAATCTCCCAGTCTATCGAAGTTCGGACAATGCTGAATCAATGGAAGGAAATGACAATCACGGCCAGGTTGAAATGTCAACAAGGAATTTATAATAAAGAAAAAGAAATAAATTGAAGAACTTTATTTCCTTGTCAATTAAATGGATGAATTCAAATCGATGAAATGTTCAATCAACAAAATAATCTCAAACAAATAAAGACTTCAACAATTTATAGAAAAATGGACAAACAACAGATGCTTATCACAATGCCTGACCTAACAATTAAACACGAGACATGGGTACCCATCGGACCCTTCGGGGGAAAAGAAATCCGGTGTCGGCTTACCAAGGCAGACGTCAAGCGTCTACTAAAATAACCCAAAATGTGTGAGCGTGCCTTGGTCCGCTGCCAGCACCCTGCCTTGCGTGCACCCACCCGCAAACAGGCTCAAACACCAATCGACGTCACATCATCTCCAGGAACCAGGGACGCCAAGAATTAGGTAGGCCAAGAGCCAGGTCCCGAGCAGAACAAGCAGGAACGGTCCAAATGTCACCAACCACCATTGCTGCTGTCCCCAACCGTCAGGAGCTGAAAGGAGCTATCACCAGTGGTCAGGAGCTGTTACCAACCATCAGCAAGGCGATCCTCCTGTCCTTTTAAAGGTGACCAATGTGGGCGAAGCCTCAAGTAGACTTCAGCAAAATCCATCTTGCCCATTGGCGCATCGCTGCACGTGACCTCCAACCCTCAATTCTCGCAGTCATTCTCTCCTCACCATTGAATGAGATGCAACTCCCAATTAACACAGGCCTGGCTTACGACACCATGTTCAGGGCACTGGACGAATGCCAGAAAGCAGCCATTTGCCACAACAACCGAGCGAAAACGTGAAGCACTCACAAAACATCACCGGGCAATTATCACCTCTTTGTTCAGCCCGAGACGAAGAAGAGCCAGTGAGCATGTACAGAGCTGCTGAACGGGGTGTGGATCGCCGATGGAAAAATGTGGATATCAAACATCGATGAAAAAAAGGTGGGTGTCGAATGTCAATGGAAAAGGTGGGTGTCGAACATCATACATATATATATATATATATATATATATATATATATATATATATATATATATATATATATATATATATATATATATATATATATATATATATATATACATATATATATATATATATATATATATATATATATATATATACATATACATATATACATATACATATACATATACATATACATATACATATACATATACATATATATATATATATATATATATATATATATATACATATACATATATATATATATATATATATATATATACACATACATATACATACATACATATACATACATCGAGAGAGAGAGGGGGAAGGGGTGGGGAGAGAGAGAGGGGAGGGTTGGGAGAGAGAGGGAGGGGTGGGAGAGAGAGGGGAGGGGTGGGAGAGAGGATGTAGGGGGAAGCAAGGGGGGAGTGACAAGAGAGCGAGGAGTGATGGGGGAAGGGGCATCTCAGAAGCGGGGTAGGAAGCAGGGGGGGGGTGGGAGGGTGATGCCTCACCAAACATTGCAATACATTCTGGGATAAAGGGTGGCAGCAAGGAGGATGGGGAAGAGAGGAGGGTGAAGTGGTTTGGAAGGAGGTAAGCATGAGAGGAGGGGTTGTCAACTTGCATTTGGTAGTGGGACTTGAGGAGAAGGGAGGAAGGGGGTAGTGCAGGATTGAAGGAAATGGGGTACATTAAAACAGCATGTTAATACAGCACGTGGAGACCGCCGGGAGATGTCCATGGGGGTGGAGAGGAGAGGGGATTTGGGAGTAGTTAAGCATGAGGAGAGGGGGGTCAAAGACAGTGTGCTGGGAAATGAAGGCTACATATTGATGGGAAGTGAAGGCCTCATCTCCCACGACGAGGCTGAGTCTTTGGGCCTCTCACTCTCTCACCACAGGCAGGTCGGTGGTCTTTCTGTCTTCTACCGTCTCCTCTCCGGTCTCGCCCCCCCCCCCTACTCTGTCTGCGATTTGTCCCCACCATTTTTCCGCAGGGCGCTGAAGGTCTGCCAGCAACCCCATTCTGGTAAAACTACCAAAATCACGAATCACTGCTCACCTTCACTCTTTTATTTCTCTTTTTCCCCACCTTTAGAATAAACTCCCTCACTCTGTTCAATCCCATCCTTCTCTTCAGGCTTCAAAACAGCTGTTCACCACCACCTCTTATCGTCTCCCATCCAAATCCTCGATCTTCTCTACCCGTTAATCCACCCCAAACCCACCTCCTTCAAATTTCCTGCTTTCCTTCCTGAAAGTCCCTGTAATGTCCATCTTGTGTACCCCATGTTCCCTGCCCCATCCCTCTCCCTTCCACAGATCTCCTAATGTCTCTGTTCCCCACTGTTTTGTCCTCCCCTCTCCTGCCCCTCCTGACTCATGCCCCCTTGCTGTGTGTTGTGTGTTAACTCTCATACGAGCCTCGACAAGGAATTAAACAACAACAAAAAAGGCAGCATGAGGGGAAGGGTAGGTGAAGCAGCAGAGGGGGAAGCGAATGCAGTGCGAGGGGAAGGAAAGGTAAGGCAGCATGAGGGGAAGGGAATGTGGTGTGAGGGGAAACGAAGACAGTGTGAGGGGAAGGGAAGGGCAATACAACATGCCCAAAAAGCAACATTTTCTTTTTAACCACCGGGATATTGAGGAGGGGGACGGGGGATTCCGGCAGACGTGACGTCCAGTTTAACATCAGTAGGGTAAGAATACTGATTCTGGCTCACTTTTCCCCATGTAAATGAATGGGGGATTTTCAGCGATTCATATTTTTTTCCCTAAAAATAAATCCCCTTTTTATCCCAAGGTATATTTATTTGTCTCCCCTTTTAACTTGGAGGTTGAACCTCATTGAATTGAACACCTGGGGGTTGAACAGCTCACTCATTGAACCTATAAAGATTTGTTCATTCTCAAATTCCTTCAATAGTTTAATTTTCTTTGCACAATAATCCCCATCTAAAATATTGACAAACAAAACATTTGAATCTTTATATTTTTTAAGATACCCCATTTGTGCCATTACGAAATGATAAACTTCTCTTAATGCTCTTGTTTGACCACCTCCTGAGCCACAGGTTATTTTTTGTTAAGCCCCGCCCACTTTTCTTTAAGCCCCGCCCACTTTTGTTAAGCCCCGCCCACTTTCCACAAGGTATTCAATAAGCCCCGCCCACTTTTCTTTAAGCCCCGCCCACTTTTGCTAAGCTCCGCCCACTTTTCATAAGGTATTTTTCTAAGCCACGCCCACTTTTCCTAAGCCCCGCCCACTTTTGCTAAGCTCCGCCCACTTTTCATGAGGTATTTTTTCTAAGCCACGCCCACTTTTCCTAAGCCCCGCCCACTTTTGTTAAGCTCCGCCCACTTTTCATAAGGTATTTTTTCTAAGCCACGCCCACTTTTCCTAAGCTCCGCCTACTTTTGCTAAGCCCCGCCCACTCTTACATCATTTCCAGTTCATCTCTGACTCACAAAGAAATCACTAGAAAATTACAGGATGTTATGGTTTTGAAAAATTTCCCAATGAAGGCTTGCCTAGGCTTGCCCAGGGAATTTCCAAAGGAAACCACACCCACCAGTCTTTCTCTATAAAAGCTTCAAACCCAGGCTCCATTTTAAACATTTGTTTTTGCTGGCAATGGTGTTCTGTGTGCTTGTCTCGAACTCTCTGTCTTCTATGGAACTAAACCTTCAAGTTGATGAACTGGATTCAAACCTCTTATCTATTGAGGTAAGATTTTTTATTTTCCTATTTTCAAACTTTGATTGAAGCATACTCATTTAATAATTAAATAACTTAATTAATACATTATTATTTTCTCTCACAGGAAATTGTATCTGGAATACAAAATGAAAATACTGCTTTTGCTACAACTTGGGGGGAAATTGTTGGCTTGGTTGAAGACCTTATGAGCGACCAAGACCTTGAGTGGGATGACTTTGGTGTTCCTTGGAACTCTCTGTCTTGTATGGAACTAAACCTTCAAGTTGATGAACTGGATTCAAACCTCTTATCTATTGAGGTAAGATTTTTTATTTTCCTATTTTCAAACTTTGATTGAAGCATACTCATTTAATAATTAAATAACTTAATTAATACATTATTATTTTCTCTCACAGGAAATTGTGTCTGAAATACGAAATGAAAATACTGCTTTTGCTACAACTTGGGGCGAAATTGTTGGCTTGGTTGAAGACCTTATGAGCGACCAAGACCCACAGAACGAGTTCGTCCTTGATGACCCAACCAAAGAGTTATACCTTGGAGACCAGCAAAATCCTGAAAAAGAGTTTTACAGCAATAGTACTCATTGTGAGTTATCAAGACAATACCCACTGAACAAGTTATACCTTGATGAGCCAGAATACAAGTTTTACCTTGGAGACTCACAAATTTTGAAAAAATCAAGAAATGAGTTCTGCCTTGATGGTTTAAATAACTACCTTGGAGACTCAGGAAAAGGGTTCTGCCAAGATGGTTCTAAATATGGGGCCTACCTTGGAGACTCACAAATTTTGAAAAAATCAGTAAATGAGTTCTGCCTTGATGGTTTAAATAACTACCTTGGAGACTCAGGAAAAGGGTTCTGCCAAGATGGTTCTAAATATGGGGCCTACCTTGGAGACTCACAAATTTTGAAAAAATCAGTAAATGAGTTATCCTTAAGAGACTTTGTAAGTTGGTTTTACTTTGAATACTTGAAATGTGGGTTCTGGATTGATAACTCACAATGTGATACATATCTTGGAAACTCAACGGGAATGTGGTTATACCTTGAAGACTTGGAAAGTTGGGTTTATGTTGGACACTTGAAACTTTTTTGGGGGCTTTTATTTATTTATTTATTTATTTATTATTATTATTATTTTATTTATTTATATTTTGGAGACTTTTGGAGTTGCTATCACTCTTTGGGATCTAAACCTATCGATGTAGTTCTTTGTCGGATGGTGCTTGATGGGAGCAAGATCAAGAAAGTTCTGGGAAGAAAGTGCAGGCTTACTCCCCCTTTTTACGTCATCAAACCTGAAAGCCTTAAAAGACAGAATTGGAAGAAGAGAAAAAAACAAAAAATATACATTGTTCGTTCTGGGAAGAAAGTGCAGGCTTACTCCCCCTTTCTACGTCATCAAACCTGAAAGCCTTAAAAGACAGAATTGGAAGAAGAAAAAAAAAACGTAAAAAAAAAAATATATATATATATATATATAGGTGGAAATCTCATTTTGAAAAAGACATTGTGTTGGGCGAGGATTGAGTTGGGGTTGAGATTTTGAATGTGAGGGTTGGGGTTGAGATTTTGAATGTGAGGGTTGGGACACACACACATACACATCAACAAACAAAAGTTAAGCCTTGACTATTCAGTTGAGGATTCTGTGTTTGGGGTTCACAGATGTAAGAACGTCCACCCCTTGACACACATTATATACTGTTATACACCTCGGACTTGGCCCTCGAGTATCCACAACGGTGTATAGTAGGAGGGAGTGAAGCGCCAACCTATTGCTCCCATTGCACACACACACACACAAACAAAAGTTAAGCCTTGACTATTCAGTTGAGGATTCTGTGTTTGGGGTTCACAGATGTAAGAACGTCCACCCCTTGACACACATTATATACTGTTATACACCTCGGACTTGGCCCTCGAGTGTCCACAAAGGTGTATTATCTGCTTAGTTTTGTCTTTTGTAATTCCTGTGAATAAAATGAACCTAAAATCTCTTCCCCTTCCAAATCATATATTTTATAAGTCCAAGGAACTGTATCGATTACATCAACAATTTTAAAAAGTTCTTTCGTCCATCGTTCAGTAAAACCCTTTTCAAAATGAGATTTCCACCTATATATTCTTACGATATCACCAACTTTGAACTTAGGTTTTCTGACATTAATCTCTTTTTCATATTTTAATTTTGTAAATGTTTCTGATGGCTTCATATTCGTTGACGTGTGAATCGTGTCATTATACTTATCCACAATATCCTGAATAAAAGATGACCATTGTTGTGAACCGAGTTGTGTGAATTTTTTATATAGTCTCTCTTTTAAGGTACGATTAAAACGTTCAACAACAACTGCCTTCCCTTCATTAAAGGTACTGTATAATGTAATACTGTTATTTTTTAGAAAATTCATAAATGTCTTGTTATAAAACTCTCTACCCTCATCAGTCCACAATTTCTTAGGTTTTCTCTTACTTTTATTAAATATCTGTTGAAAAGCTAACATAAGAGTATTACCTGTTTTGTTTTTTAAAGGGACAACCCACGCATATCTACTCCTCAAATCAATAACGGTTAAAGCATACTTGTACCCCTTATCATTATTGAGTTCAATCAAATCAGCAGACCAGATATAATCAACTTCCTTGGAATAAACTTTCCTTCTCTGAAACTTTGTGAATATTGGTTTATGTAATTCATCAGCTAATTGCTCTTCAGTCTTAATGGCATCATTAGAGCCTATAAGTTTTTTGAATTTCCAAGTCCAAGTTTCAATTTAGCACTAATCATCTTCTTCACGATGAACCTATCAACTTTTTCTCTCAAGGTTGGATTTTGTATCAGAGACAAATTATACAACATTTCTCTATCGGCTTCATGCTTTTCTTCCAACGTTGTGGTATTCCCATAATCAATATCGTGTCTCATGCACACTTCATCAACTCTATTGATTGGTTTACTCCAGGATTTAGGATTGTCTGCCTCATCTAATCTTTTATCCAAGTTTGTGCCTGGACCACAGAAAGAATAACCTGGAAGATGTAATTCCCTGGTATTCCAGTAGTTGTAAATTTACTTCCTGATAAAAACTTTTGTATATCTCCTCCGAGTTTGTGTTTGGAGATAAATTGATTTTTTTTTTGAACCACACACCGAACATATACCTTTTTGTATAACCCTGTTATTTTTACTTTTAATATATGAAATATTTTTAGTATTAGTTTTCTTTTTACATTTGAGACAATAACTCATTTATTTATGAGAAAAATTCCTGCAGAGTGCAAAAACCTTTTTAGTTTCCAACATGCACATTTGAATCTTAATTTTTAAAACATAAAGAATCCTTAGAAATGCCTTCACTCTCTCCTCCATTTATTTAAGAAAAAACTTGAATTAAAATGAATAGCTTGACGATGTCAATAGTCTTGAAGAAAATATTGCAAATAGACTTGTCAATTCTTTGTTTTCCTCCTCGGTGGGTTGAGTTATTTTCTGTAATACCACCAATCTTTTTTGAATCTCACTGGTTTCCATATTTTGATATTTATTCATTCTCTCTCTTTCCTCCCTCTCTCTCTTCTCCTTTTCCTCCTTCTCTTTCTTCTCCCTCTCTCTCTTCTCTCTTTCCTCCTTCTCTCTCTTCTCCTTTTCCTCCTTCTCTTTCTTCTCCCTCTCTCTCTTCTCTCTTTCCTCCTTCTCTCTCTTCTCCTTTTCCTCCTTCTCTTTCTTCTCCCTCTCCTCCTTCTCCTTTTCCTCCTCTTCCCTCTCTTCTTCAACTCCTTCCTCATCCCTTACTATCCTTGAATCGTTTACACCCCATAGAATATTATACATATATTCATCAGGATTTCTTGTTATTCCTGTATCCAAAATAATTTTTTTTACAACAGGAAACCAATAAAATTTCTTTTGAATTTCGAAAAGAGCCTTACCTTTTCTTAACCTTATAATTTTTTCATTATTTAACATTCTAATTAAATCTAAAGTTGTCGGTTTATCAACATCAGCATAATGCCAATCTTTTATTGAAAATACCTCATTCTTATGTTGTAGAACATATTTATTAAAATACCGAATACCCTTTTCTTGAAGGTATGCTTGGACACAGAAATGATAATTTTCTTGAAGCCTTCTTGCTGTCATTTATGTATTAGAAATATATGTTAGAATAATATTATGGCACGAAACACCTCCCCATCTTCCCCTAGTTAAATCATTTTGTATTTCCTTACTTATTATATATAATCCTGTTTTTTCTGTTTTCATGAGATAAACAAGGGCAAAACCATTATTATATTTACCCTTATTAAATTCTTTTATTTGTTGTTTACTAATAGTGGCTCCACAAAACTCATTCTCGATACCAAGTGGATAATATTCTTCCTTACGAGACTGATTTAATTGTTCCAGGTCTTCGAGGTTAATTTTAAATGACCAATTATACCCTAAATCATTCATATCATACCCCCATTGTTCTATTCTCATGCAAACGATACGCCCTTCTTTATAAAAATTTATTTTAATTCGAACTGTGAATTCTGTATGACCTGGAGATAATATCAACACTTCTGTATCTTTAGAATACACAGCCGTTTTATTTAAGTATATATATTGTGATAAATCGCTTAATCTCACCAAGTCATTCGCGTCAGTCGGGCTTGGATAATTTTTAATTTATAAGCATTTTTCATGTTAATATTTTTGTTTATATTATATTTATGTCGTTCAGCCTGTGCCTTTGTGTAATAATTTGATAAATCAATATCCAGTTCTTGAGATACACCAAAGATAGAACCATCTTTACCAACATAAGTCATTTATATTAGATTAAAAATAATATCATAAAATTTTTTATTTTTGTTGAGTTGAAATAACACATATAGACATAATTGACCACAACACTTGGAATTTAATTCTTGGACTTGAAATATTTGATAAACACCATTCTGTAAGAATTTTATGACTTCAACAGGTGGTGGAAGACCAAAACTATCAAAATAATATTTGTCTTGACTATTAAAAATACAAACCCAATGAGAACCGTTCCCATCATTATCTTCTAAGTTCATAATAATATTCTTTGTATGTTTCGACACATTTGTTAATTCATCTCTCATACAAATAACCACATTATGAATTTTTAATTTCTTACAATATTTGACAAGTTGTAAATTTGATGTTGTATTCTTTCCAAATTCTTTCAACCACTCATCAATGCTCATTTATTTATTAGAAAGATATAATCCATTACCTCTTTTCGTTAATTTTACACCTGCTTGTGCTATAGAAGAAAGCATATCTCCAACTAACAATCTCGCTTTATCAGGCAGACCTTCAAGTTTTTCAGCAAAATCTACAATTACACCACTTCCACTAATTTGTTTCTCCAACTCTTTGTTATGTCTTTCCAATTCTTTTTGAGCCTGGAGTTGAGCCTTCCTTTCGTTGGCAGTTTTGACTGCTGTTGAAATACCACCCGTCAATGCTCCAACCGCACTTAAACCAGCAAATAAAGGAATTAGAAATGGGAGAAATCCTCCACTCGTCTCTCTTATTGAATATTTTTTCAACATTGGTTTTGTCATTTTAATTTTAAGTGAGCCAGTGTCATTCAAGATTTTAACCTGTTCTCTTGTGAGCAAAACATCAATTCTTACTGCTCCTTTTCTCTGAATTGTATTAACGTTAATCGTACAAGGCTTTTGATTTTGAACACAAGATGATAGTTTATGAAGATTGATTTGATTAACATATACCCCAGTTGGTACTTTGCCACTCATTTATTTAACAAAAAATTATGTGAGACTAATCATCACACCATTATCTGTATTAATCTGCAATTCTGTTTCTTCCAAAAGCAAACAATATGTATCAACTTCTTCACTCTCTCCTCTTTCAATGTATAGGGAAGTATCCACTCGATTAGACTTTATAGTTTCTTTTTGAGCGCTCAGGTCAAACGTATAGATTGTATACAAACTTTTAAATGCTGTCATATCCAAAATAGGTTCTTTATTTCCATTACTTTCACACACCTTTTGGTAAGACTTGTATGCTTCAGCAAAATCATTTTTTCCCAATTAATTTCCAATCTATCTCGTGGATAAAATGTTCCATCTAGAGAAACGCGAAGTTGTTTCACCTGAGCATTATCACTCAATGCATTATTCTTATCAGTCGCAGTATCACCATCTGGCTTTTTAAAAATCATCCACAGATATCGTGGCTTTCCTTCCAGAACACCCAAATTCCACGTGTAAGTAGTTTGATTGAGTTTAACGTGTTGACATCTTCTTTTGAGGTATGATACACTGAGTGGTTTCTTTGAGTTAAGTCTTCGATTCAACATCTCTTCTGTTTTAAGATTAGGAGTATATTCACTGATATACCAACTCATCTCCTCAATTACAAATTTATTCTGATCACCAAAAGCATTACCAACACCAAAAAGCAATCTATTTTCATTATCATTCCTTTGTAGTTGAAATCTAATTTTAAGACCATACAGAACTTTATCATAATCACAAAATCCAAATATACCTTTAAGAGGAACTGCCACAGTAAAACTATTTTCTGCTTTTGTATCATCATTATACATTCCTTTCCTTTGAATATATCCAGGGTCTGTGTTTGTTCCCGTTGACATATCAGGAATAAAACCTTCGACAGACCCCTTTCCCATTCTATCACTGAATGTATAGAGTGTAAATTTCATCATTTCAGATACAGCAGAGACATAATCAACCGCTTCAACTTCTTGTGTTCCAATATACAATCGCACACTATCAAACATTTTCCAGAAGAAATCATTTACAAGTGTAGCGTTTGTGTTATTCCCAGCCTTAGTGAATTTAAATTTACACAACAAGAAACTTTCGGAGAGATTCAAATAGGTTTGTTGATTATTTATTTCAAAACTTTTTGTACCATTTGTATTCCAGTCTGTTCCAGTTATTGCATTTACCTTGAAGTAATCTTCTTTTTAGTGGAGTTTGAGATAATAATAGTATCATCCAAATCATAGATACTATCAATTGCTTCCATACTTGTATTTATTTAGGAAAAAGATGTTAAAACTTTTGAAACCCTGATCCAAGTATTTGAATTATTTTCTGTCGTTCTTGGGGGGACAACTGAGTTTTACCTTTCTTAATTTCTTTTATTGCTTGTAATTTATGAGATTCTTTCTGAGCATCTTTTATACTCTTTACAGCACCTGCTACATTTCCCACAGCAGAAGCAGTTGAACCAATTAGGTCTTTATGTTTAAGAATAGTTGAACCAATACCCATGAGAGTATCAATTATCCCATCTCCTCTAAATTGATGTCCGACACCCCTTTGTCTCTTAGGTTTATAGTATCCTCTACCAAGATACATACCTTCACCCTTGTAGTACGGGGAAAGGAACATCCCATCCCCTGTAATTATTTTATATTTTCCCAACTCGTGCTTCCTCACAATAACCATCGTATTTATTTATTGAAAAACTTCACGTAGGTGAATTCTGATGGATATAACTTCTCCATTAAAAGAAATCACACGATTATCTTGGTCGGTTATCCTAAAATTTACTCTGTGTATGGTTTTTCCTGACACAGGTAGATAAACCAAATTTTTAGGTTCCATATTGAATTTATAACCAATTGGGGTTGAGTATGCACTGAATGAAAATATTGTATTTGTTTTTAATCCATCATTATAAGCACCATCAATCAAATCACAGTGAATTAACACCGAATTTATTCCTGAGGATATTTGAATGACATTATCACTGTAAAACGTCCCATTAGTTTCAATCTTTTTTGAGGAGAAACCTAATAACTCTCTAAATGAATTATCAATTGTGAAATCAACCTTGTAGTTATTTTTAACTTTAATCGTTGATTTTGAAGTATGTTTTTGAATGTTTATAACAATATTTTTTGGTTCATCACCCTGTTCTTTCATAAGACGAGCAATTTCGGAAGATATTTGAGAAATCTCGTATGCTCCGGGTGAGACTGTTATCGTTTTGTATCCACTTCCCGGATTATAACTAAACTTGTCATTTTTCTCGGTTATATTAAATAAGGTATTATAAGTCTCCATGGACAATAAAGATGCCTCATATTCTTTTGTTGTGTCAAGTTGTAGTGGGTATGGGAATGAAGATGTGTGGTCGCTTGTTGTGAAATTAAAACTCAGGATTGTGCTTCTCATCTTATTTAATATGAGATAAAATGTCTTTATATTGAGATTTATTAATTATTTTCATGTTCATCAACTGGTCTAAAATGGCTGATGCTTCATTAAAACAATTGTTATTTCCAGCCTTCTTACTGCCGAACAACAATAACAGTCTATTAACTAATTGCGATGGGTCATTTGGAAGAAAACTAATACCTGAACCAAGGATACTTAAAGCCTGAATAATGTGTTTCTCCTTCTCATTCTTCCTACTTTTACCAGAAAGAATAACCTTATAATTTAGAGTGTTCAGCAAATCAATATATACTCTATCATCATTATTTTCCATATCCAATGGTTTATCAATATACTTTGATTCATCCCTCACAGTTGAACCTTGTCTTCCATCTTTTGTGAGAAGAAACATTAATCTCGGAGTTAGTTTAACAGGGGGTTGAGCAGAACTTAAGAACCTTAATTCATCATTAAATATCAATACCTTTTCTTGAACAAGATGAAATATTGCTGGTTGTTCTGTTGGAATGAGTCCTGCTTTGGTTTTTGAATCCGCTGAATATTCATTGTTTTGAACAGCATTCACAATATAATCAGGGGTTGATTAATCTCTTCCAGTTGTTGAAATAAACCTTCATCATCATATTCTAATTCTCCTAAATGCTCTAATTCTTCCTCCGTCATTTGACTGAAATCTTTTAACATTTGAAGCTTTCTAGGAGTATATTCTACTGTGGGAACTGTGGAAACATCTTTCATTTTTTCTTGGGAAGTTTTTAAAAGTGGTTTAAAAAATTTCTCTTGTTTTTTTCAAATGCTTCTTCGCCCGTTAGTTTCTGTCTGCGTTTCTTCTTTATGTCTTCCTGTTGTTTTACAACTTTTGAAACCAACTCTTGATGTTCCTTAAATCTTCTTGCTCTTTCTTTTGTATCCATTTATTTATTGTAAAATATCATTTAATGAATTGTAAAGATCAACAGGGAAATTTTCCTTTTCTTCATCATTCAAGTAGATGTGTTCAAATAAATCCTTTTCTTTAAATATTTCATCAAATTCTTTATTAACATTAATGCGAGTTGTAATTTCTTCTTCACTAATCCTTGCATCTCTGCTTTTCATACGTTTGCGTTGAGTTTCTTCATCAACATCAAAACCGAATGATAAAATCTTCACTCCGCTCAGATATTTAATAATTTGTCTCGTTCCTTCTGGATTAGTTTCTAATATCCCAACACCACCAGATTTTAGTTTCTTTAACTCACTCTTACAATGTGAATATTTTGTTGTACCAAGAGAAACCTCCTCAAATATTTGTCCTTCATTCCTCAATCGCATATGTTCCTCCACTGAAATATAGTGATAATCTTCACCTTTTACTTCTCCAGGTCTTATTGCTCTAGTTGTTGTTGATACAATGCGTATCACGTGGTGTTTTTTAAGTAAATTTACAATATTCTCATTTGTACTACACAAGAACCTTGATTTATGAAAGTTTTTTCCAGAAGCAGATTTACCCACAAGATTTATAATAATAGTTGTCATTTATATATGTAATTGTTTATAAAACAAAAAATATATCCCTTAATATCTCATCTTGTTTCACAACAATATATTTATATTTTTCAGTCGTGTGCTTCATATAATCCTCAAATTTCTTTTTACTACATAATGTAGAACAATTATCTCTCCAAAAATTATTGATATCTATTGAATTTAACTTGAATAAAATAAAAGTATTAGCATTGTTTCTGATGGAACGACGAGGAAGTTGAAAGTACGATTGACTAAGATAAATACAATTACAAGAAGAATGTCTCCCTCTTGTGTAGTAGCTGTCCATTACCGTTTGGTTTCTCTCATTAACACAATCATCAAAGATAACGAGGTTCTTTTTGATTTATCCAAATCTTGGGGAGACGGTATATCATCCGTATTATCACTAAGAATACAAGTTATAAGATTTGATTTCTTTTTACATCTCTGTGTATCACAAAATAGTTGAATTATATCTTCAATGTTATAATCATTTAGGTTTTTTGACGTTTAAATAAACCTATTATATCTTCTTTTTGAAGACCAGCATTAAAACCTTGTGAGAGTAGTTGATACTCTGGTTGAAAACTCGACTTTGTGAAAATTATTAAATTATCATAATCTAAAAAGTTGGGAGTGAGGAGCATTTTTAAAAGTAAGCAGGTTTTTCCACATCCACTTGAACCAACTATGAGACATCTTAATGAATTTGGGAGATTTTTATGGTTGTTAAATTTTATCTTATTTTCCCAAATAGGTAAAAAATCATTCATTTATATATTTGAAAAACAGGTTATTTAATTTATTATTGGCTTTTTAGAAACTCTATATTTTATCCTAAGTTCAGGTTTAATTTCAAGATAATCCATTATTTTATTTATACAATATCTTGTGTTGATATTTCCCTGAAAATTACATCCATGAATAATATACAACAACAATCCTTTGAACATTTCTCTTATACGTTCAGTTTCTTCCCTTGTAAGGAAAGGTGTGTTATCATCCTCATACTTTACATTCATTTCTCTAATCAATCTTGTAAAGTAATTCATTTTTGGTGTAAATATAAAAGAATTATTTTCCTTTTTATATTTTTTATTATCATTAATTAGAAGATAATCACAGAATATACATTGTTTATAGGCTTTTGACTCTGTGTTTAATCCCCGTCTTTCACACGCAGGACAATTCTCAAATTTGTCATATGGAGAATCAGGAAAGTCTAGCATATTTATAAAGTAAAACTTTACTTAAACTGAAATTCATCTATACTTTCAGTTGTATATTACCATCGATATCGATATACTTTTTTCATTATCAGATTCAACGACAACATTTTTTATATTAAAGGTAATTTTAAAATTATCGTTAACTACTATTGAACGAAATGTCATTTCACCTGATATATTAACATCCTTTATTTCATCAGGATTTACATCTTTAAGGTTGTTGAAAAAAATACAAATTTCTCCTTGCATATTACAGATGGTCTTATCTTTTCTTTCTAAAGCTTCATCCATAAGGTTTTTGTTCTTTGATACTTTTTCTTGTTTCATTGCTTTTTCTAGTTTTGAATATATTACTAGAAGGAGAGGAGAAACTTTTGTTAGAGATACTTTAATTGATGTTCTACCAGGTATACTAAAAGCCCTTCCACTGAAGGAAATTGAAGAACTCATATTATTTACCATAATAGTTTTTATCCAATAGTTGTTATATTTATCTTTGTTCAATTTTACATCCTTGACATATTTCTCAGTATCTTTAACAGATGAAGAGATTGATTGAAACTTGTCTTTTGTGTCTTGAAACATTGTATTTATTAAGTGAAAAAGTTGGAGGATAAAATGTTTTTAAGCACAGATTCACCTATAAATTAAACGAAATTTTCATCAAGAAAATTTTAGTTTCAGCAAAGTTTTATTCTATAAATATGGTGAATACAACGTACTGCGATGTTTGTAATCACAAATATAAACATTATAGAAAACACCTCCGAACCAACAAACACACATTTAATCTATTTCATCAAATATCTCCTCTTGAGTTGGAAAGAAAACATTGTGATATCTGTTCAAAGGATGTTTTGAAGAGTAGTTATAATCAACATCTTCAATCACAAAAACACAAGAAAAATGAGTTTAAAGTAAAGGGAGACTATTATATTAAAAACACTGATGGGGCATTTAAAGGGCATATAAAAATAAGGATTTTTCAATTTGGAGAACCCGGTCCATCATCAATAGCTGAATCAATTGAAATAGTGAAACCCGATGTTGAAAAATTTATTAAAAAGACATTAAAAGAAATGAAAACTTTAAAGTTTTATATGGGAGTGAAAATGAATATGAAAAGACAAGATGAAGAACATACTCCTTATATGAGAACAGGTCTTCATTTTATAACATCATTTCAAGATTTTTTGAATAGTGGGGTTTATGAAGAACTATCAAGACAGGAGGAGGATGTTGATAATACAGTGGTAGGAAGTGGATTCAATATTAAAAAAATCATCTTTTTAGATATACACATTCTAAAATCAAACCCTCTTAAAGCTTCTTCTTATATTGAATTACCAAAAGAAATAAAACGAAAGAAGGCAGTTGTTAATATTAAGAACAATGATAATAAATGTTTTCTCTGGTCTGTTCTTGCTCACTTTCATCCACCAAAATGTAATTCAGAAAGAGTAAAACAATATATGAAATAGGAGAATACCTTTGACATTAAAGATTTTAAATTCCCAATGCCACTAACAGATATTCCTAAATTTGAGAAAAAGAATAATCTTTCTATTAATGTATATGGATTAACGGATACAAACAAAGTTCAAATATTAAAAATTTCAAACAACTATAAAAATGAAGAAACACACATTGACCTTTTATATTTTAGTGTTGGAAAGAATTCACATTACACATACATCAATAATTTATCAAGATTAATCTCTTCTCAGGTATTCAGAACAGCAAACAAAATATATCCTTGTAAGCGATGTCTTAATTCATTTCATACAAAAGAACGATTAGAACAACATTCAAAATATTGTAGTAATCATAAATCAGCTGTAATTACAATGCCTAAACCTGGTGAAAAGATTTATTTTGAAGATTATAATAAATCTATCATGCACCCATTTGTGATATACGCTGATTTTGAATGTATCCTTAAAAAGATAAATACTGCTTCTCCTAATCCAAAAGAACCATATACAAATAAATATCAAAAACATATTCCTTGTGGTTTCTGTTATTATATCAAATCATCTGTTGGAGAAAAGTATAACAAACTTGAACATTATCATGGAAAAAATGCTTCACAAGAGTTTGTAAAACGATTAGAAAAGGATTGTATAAGACTCACTAAATTAATGAAAGAAACAAATGAACCGATGAAATTAACCAAAGAAGAAAAATTAGAATTTAGAATGAACAATATCTGTCATATTTGTGAGGGGGAAATTAAGGAGTCTAAAGTTAGAGACCATTGTCATCTTACTGGTAAATATAGAGGTCCCGCTCATTCCTGTTGTAATCTTAATTATAAATTACCTTCTTTTATTCCAGTCTTTCTTCACAACAGCGCCAACTATGATACACATCTATTTATAAATGAACTTTCAAAAACACCAGGGAATATTTCTGCTATAACAAACACAAGTCAAAAGTATATTTCATTTTCAAAAATGATATTCACAAAACCTTTAACTCGTATTAGGTTTCTAGATTCTTACAAGTTTATGGGAACACCACTAGCCTACCTCGCATCAAATCTAAGCTCCACGGACTCTTTTCCAAATCTTAATTCATTCTTTCCAAAAGAGGAAATTCTCACTAAAGAGGAAATTCAGATTAAAGAGAGAATTCAAAGTAAAGAGGAAACTCTAATTAATGAAGAAATTCTAACTGAAGATGAAATTCTAATTATAAAGAAAATTCGAACTAAAGAGGAAATTCAGATTAAAGATGAAATTCTGATTAAAGAAGGAATTCTTACGAGAGAGGAAATTCAAACAAGGAATGAAATTCAAAGTAAAGAGAAAATTCTTGCAAGTAAGGGAATTTATCCTTATGATTATATGGATTCATTTATGAGATTTAAAGAAACACAACTTCCTTCAAAAGAAAGTTTCTATAATAACCTTTATGAAGAAGAGATAAGTGATAAGGAATATAAACACGCACAAGAAATATGGAAAATATTTAAGATAAAGAACCTTGGAGAATATCATGATTTATATCTAAAAACAGATGTTTTATTGTTAGCTGATGTGTTTGAGGCTTTTAGAACACTCTGTCATAATAAAAATTGTTATGGATTAGACCCTGCCCACTATTTCACAGCTCCTGGTTTAGCTTGGAGTGCAATGTTGAAAATGACAAAACAAGATATAGATTTAATCAGTGATGTTGATATGCTTTTGATGATTGAGAAGTCCAAGAGAGGTGGAATATCACAAGTATGTTCAAAAAGATATGCTAAAGCAAATAATAAATATCTTCCAAATTATGATAGTGAAAAAGATAGTAATTATTTGATGTATTTTGATGCTAATAATTTGTATGGATGGGCAATGTCTCAATCTCTGCCTTATGGTAAATTAGAGTGGGTGGAAGAAAAGGATTATGAAAAGGCTTTGATGAATATTGTTATTTCTTCTCAAGAGGAATTGAATGACGAAGAAGAAGGTTATTATTTTGAAGTTGATTTGAGGTACCCGAGTGATCTTCATAATAAGCATAAAGATCTTCCTTTTGCATGTGAGAAAGAAACCCCAAAGAAAGAATGGTTCAGTGATTATCATAAAAGTTTTAATATTAAAGGCAAATCAACAGAAAAGTTATTAACAACATTCTATGATAAAGAGGGATATGTTTTACATCAGAGAAGCTTAAAACAGTTTTTGAGAGAAGGATTGAGAGTAGCTAAAATTCATAGAGTTTTAAAATTTAAACAAAGTCCTTGGGTGAAAAAGTATATTCAATTCAATACAGATATGAGAGCAAATACAAAAGTAAAATTTGAAGGGGACTTTTATAAATTAATGAATAATGCTGTATTTTCGAAAGACTATGGAAAATGTTAGAAACAGGCAAAACATTAGATTCGCAACATCTTGGAAAGAAGCTTCGAGATTGATAAATAAACCAAGTTTTGAGAGAGAAGAGGTTTTTTCAGAGAACTTTTCTGCAATTCATATGAAAAAGGAAAGTATTGTAATGGATAAACCAATTTATATTGGAACAGCAGTTCTTGATTTATCAAAGATATTGATGTATGATTATTTGTATAATGACTTAAAGAAAGAGTATGGTGAAAATGTTTCATTGTTGTATATGGATACTGATAGTTTTATCCTAGATATAAAAACTGATGATGTTTATGAAGATATGAAGAAAAATATTGGAGTATATGATACAAGTAATTTCAGCAAGAAGAGTGAGTTATTTTCCAAAAAGAATGAAAAGGTTATTGGTAAGTTTAAGGATGAGTTGGGTGGAAAAGTAATGAGTGAGTTTATTGGATTGAGAGCAAAGGCATATGCTTATAAGTATGGTGAACAGATTGATAAGAGGTTAAAGGGAATAAAGAAATATGTAATAAAGAAATCAATAACTTTTAGAAATTATTATAATTGTTTGATGAATAAGAAAGAAGAATATAGGAAAATGAATACAATAAGAAGTTATAAACATAACATATATAGTGAAGAAGTAAATAAAAAGGCATTAGGAGCCTTTGATGATAAGAGATTTATTTTAGATAATGGAATAGATTGTGTTCCATATGGATATTGTATGATAGAGTGTATAAAATAGATTATGTTTTAACGATGGGAAGATGGGTTAGGGTTTTTTAAGGGCTACCGCCGCGTTTTTTCACAATATATAAATGGTTAAACCAAGTATTAATCAAACTAAAGAGTGAAGAAAATCTCAGTCTTGGTATATAAATGGAAAACATAATGAATGTGAAAAATATCAAATAAGTCTTATTGAAAAAATAACTAAAACAAAGGTAAATAAAACAAATCAGCGAATTAATTTAAAAACTAGTAAGTTAGAGGATGTAAAGAAAAATATGAATATCCTTGAATGGACTGAAAACTTTGATGGTTATCAATTGAACAATGAAAAAACAATTTACTATAATCTCAAAATGATATGTGGCTCAGGAGGTGGTCAGATGAGAGCATTAAGAGAAGTTTATCATTTCGTAATGGCACAAATGGGGTATCTTAAAAAATATAAAGATTCAAATGTTTTGTTTGTCAATATTTTAGATGGGGATTATTGTGCAAAGAAAATTAAACTATTGAAGGAATTTGAGAATGAACAAATCTTTATAGGTTCAATGAGTGAGCTGTTCAACCCCCAGGTGTTCAATTCAATGAGGTTCAACCTCCAAGTTAAAAGGGGAGACAAATAAATATACCTTGGGATAAAAAGGGGATTTATTTTTAGGGAAAAAAAATATGAATCGCTGAAAATCCCCCATTCATTTACATGGGGAAAAGTGAGCCAGAATCAGTATTCTTACCCTACTAACATCAATCTGAAAGACGGCACACACATTGATGAACCACTCTGCCTGTGACACACTGGTTTGACAGTATTGCTGGGTCAGGATTCAAACCCAGGCTAAACAGCTTGAGCGAGCATGGGTACCTCTCGGCTATCCTGCTGTGATGTGGCGATTCATTGCTTTGTAAAAACTTGGTTAAGGAACGGCTGGCTTGGCAAGTGATTCGTGATTGCCAATCCGTTATATAAATACCATGTACCCAGAGATGCCCGGAATATCAAGCGATGTCCGAATTAGACAAATGAACACTGTTGTAGCAGTCAGAACTACTGCTGAAGTCAATAAAGTTTAAATTTTGAAATTTGGCTGAGATCAAGAGATTCTTGAGGTTATGGCATGTGCAGAAATGAAACAAAACCACGAGCACTGGCGACTCTGGGTGTTTGTAAGCATTGCAGTGTATCCAGCGATTCGTAGTATGATCATCAGGCATTCGATTATATGAGTGAGGAAAGTGAAAAAATAATTAATAAATAAAACAAGCAGTCATAGACTGGTACTTACGAAATCGTCAACTTGACCTCTGACCTTGTCTAATAAAAGCTGTCTCGAGAGAAGGAAGCAACGCAAACCAGAAGTTTCTACGATGATGCTGTACCAAACCATCAAAAATCGAATGTTTTTGACCTCACTGTAACCGATTTTGACCAAAATCTAATCAGCGCTAGCCATCACCCTACTGAATCACGTGGTGTAATTTGGCATTGGTAGCTTCTTCCGTTCTCGAGTTATCGTTCCTACAAACAAACACACACACAAACAAACACACACACACACACACACACACAAACAGATGACGGAAGTCATCAATATACTTACGAAATCTTTAGGTTTCGTAAGTAATAAAATAACTTTATAGTTAAGAAATCATTGCAGTCTGTTCCAAGTTAAGGCATTGTTGAGCAAGACAAAAACAATGGCAAAAAATTAAGACCCCAGCGAGGAACAGCAAGGTGACCAAGCATAACACCACCTTGATAAAGGATAATTAAATAAGGCCGTTTATCTACAAAAGAGGTGTTTAAGTTAACCCAAACACCCATCTTTCACTCCTACACTACCTTGAAGACCCTTAGTATGCACGCAAAGTTTGGGACCGCTACGTTTCATGGGTTTGGAGTTATGGAGGAGACGGACGGACGGTCGGACACACACACTGATATTTATTTGTGATAATATGTATGCATATGCAAAACAATAGCAAGGAAAATAAAGTCATTTTGGTATTTTATTGCACTCTAATGGCATTGACAAAAAACAATGAAGCAATCGAGTCAAGATTAGATGCCAAACTCGTCTTTCATTTCTATGTTCTAAACTACAAGCGTATTTAAAATGGCATTGCATCAATAAAACAAAAACACCTCGTGTGGAGAAATGTACATGGTTCAACAATCGCCATCATTATGAAATAGCACATTGCACTATAAACGAAACGATATTTATAAACTGATGATACATTAACTGGGTTTCAAAACGTCACATGTGCATGTTGCAAATGCAGAGGTTTGTAAACATTCTAATATATACACATATTAACCCCTCATCGTCCAACTTCCAGACTTATGAGGAATGAACAAGAATGTGAAAATGTATTTAAATAAACATGGTGGAAGATATTAAGGGGGTTCATCACATTTGAAGCAGACATGTTGGTCCGTGCACGCATCGTGCGACAAAAACGATGTAGCGCGGAATTGTTTTTTTTTTTACAATGCGTTCGGAATTCCAAGTAGGGAAACGCTAAACATCCGAATAAAGGGATGAGAGTAACCTTCCTCTGAAAGTCGTCATTTCTTACAATTACTCGTGTGGAACAAGCTCGACGGTTAGATCTGGTGACAGCTTTCAAGTCTCCTTTCCAAATGAACGAACTCGTGGACCTACTTTATGGACGAAGCTTACAGAGAAAACTACAGCACAATTTAAGGTGCCATTTGGCATTTGCACCTGAGGGTTGGGGAAATCGATGCAAGCACAAGTGTCTTGCCTCAAATGTCACAGGAATATTTGAATATTTCACCCATCCAAAGTTATTCTGTCTCTAATGTGAAGGTCAGTCATGTGCATCAGGCATAGCTGCAAACTCGAGGTTAAAACAGTGGAAAAGTTGGTTGCAACAGCGGCTCATTCCTCAATGAAGCTCGAAAGCTGGGCGATTGTCAGAAGAGTCAAAGCTTGATAAGGGTGTTGTTGTTACAGGTGTGCCATGATCCTCTTTCTGAATTTCTTTTCTTTAACCCAAGCACCAATGTTTTCAAATTTTCCTTTCCTTTGAAGATGCTTTATTTTCCTTGTAGCACGAAGTCCACACGGGGCAAGTGGCACACCGAGCTTTATCAAGTCAGACAAACAAATCCATCAAAATAAAAGTTTCAATCAAACAAATGAGAAAATGAAAGCTGGTATCATGTGACCACGAGTTCGTTTTGGGAAAGCAAGAAATGGCAAGTATAATGGAAGGCACTTCACTGAGCAAGCCCAAACCCTCGGTCCTGGAGGCACTCATCCGAGCAAGTCCTTCAGGTCACTGCTGGCTGAGACTGGTGTTGTGCTATTTGATCGAGAAATGTGGTTGGTCTGCGTTGGAGGATTTCCAAGGAAAGGGTTCCCCTGTCCCAAAGCTTGATTGGCAGCAGGGATAAATGCTGCACTCCATGTTCCACTTTGCATTGGTGCAGCTGCACGTGGCTGCGAAAGTTGGTTCAAGGTCACTTTGGCCTTTTGAGGTCCAAAGAGATTGTCAAGCGACATCATATTTGAGGGTTTCAGGGGACCACCTGACACTGGCCCATATCCTACAGGGTTACCGGCCATAACCTGGGTTGGCATTCCAGCTGCCATGGGAACAACACCATTGAAAGCGAGTGGTGCAAAGCCATTACCAGTGGACAAAGGGGGTGTTGCAAATCGTGTTCCTGTATTGGGAGTTCCAATTGCACTGTTCACTCTCCAAGATCCACTGGAAAATGTTCCTGTCGCACTGAGCCCACCTGGGGTAAGTGACGCACCTGGCTTCATAAAGTCATCCAACAGATTTTGTGCAAGGTTTTTAGGCTGTGGGGGGAGGGGCAGAGCTTTCATTTAACAAATGCATTATTAAACAATTACATTTAAATGAACAGGTATGACAAAATGAAAGGTTGAATCATTGATACCGTAACATTCCAAGATATATATGCAAGCACGAAATCCAACAAGGATTAAAAACAAAGAAACTCAAACCTCAAGTGTATCTTGCCACCTAAAGGATCAATGTGGCATTACCCATGTGGCCTGTGCTTGGTCCAAACACAGAGGAGGTACCATTTCTTACTTGATGAATGTGAGCTTAAAAACCCACCTTGTAGACAGGCTATTAAAGCAGACATCCTCTTGCCTGTCAATGTTAAAATCAAGAGGATAACTAGATAAAACAGGTCATTAAAAGTTGTATTTGGAATTGGTATGGCCTTCTCTCTTTCCACCCGTTACCAAGACAGCCAGTACAAAAGTGTGTCAACCTTCTTGCTGCTGCTACAAGAGGTATAACATCCCATCAAAAATGACGAGGCCAATTCAACTAAGTCGAGGTAAAATTGCCATGGAAACCAACGCATTCAAGATCAAATTGGAATCTCTCGCGATGAAGCCAATTCTCGGGGCCTATCACTTTACCATCGCTGATAGATTGGTGGTCTCTCTGTGTTCTACCACGTTGTTGCTGGTCTTGCACCCTTTGCTCTTTCCATGCTTTGTTCCCCTCCACCTTCCCCCCAGGTTCCTACAGGGTGCATGTGGTCCACCATCAACCTCCTTTTCATGAAAATCCCAAAATCCAGGATCACTACTCACCTCCACTCACTTGTTTCTCTTCTTTCCCACCGATGGAACCAACTTTCACATTCTCTTCAATCTCATTGTAGTAGAGTTCCCACAATAGGGTCCCGTGACCGTTTTTCCGGGACCAAGGTTTGAAGGTTGATTTAAGTCAATTTGAAGGTGCCGATTAAAATGAGCTGGGGTGAACCTCGTGAAAATGTGGGCTAACTTGTCCAGACGCGAAAATTCAAAATGGCCGCCACACGGCTTCCAGTATATTAAAAAATTGCATATCTTTGGTTCCACATGTCCGATTTTTATGATTTTTGGGTCTAAACACATGTTTTAAAGTCAAATATTTCATTTATCAGCATAATATCTTGTTAAGTGTAAGAATTAGAATTTTACAAATGCTTTTTTAATCATTTTTGCAGAAAAATCCTAGACGGCCACAAGACTGCAACGAAGAAGACCAGGAAGACACCCTGAATAGTTAAGATGCGTAGGTTTTAAGTTAACTGAAATGTTACTATGTTTTAACACACTTTTCATTTATTACAGAGATCCTTGAATGAGTCATAGCCATGTCGTCCAAGGGAAAAGGTAAAAAAAGGAGACGTGAGGAAAGCCACAAGTGCATCCTCTGTGGTGAGCATTGCGATGAAAACAAATCCAATACTAACCCTGAATCATGGGACAATCTGAAGACTTTAGCACAGCAATGGCATCATCTAGATAGGTTTGGAACTCTACAGAGCCTGCTGTCTGATTATAAGGCCTTACTGAGAAACTTTGGTTTTGACCCCAGTGGCAAGAAGTCAAGCAACATCAAGGAAATGCTTCAGAAAGAATTTGGTGAAAACGTTGGCTTTCATGACTGCCATCGAAAAAATGAAAGTACACTAGTATATGATACATCAGCTGGTGACAGCTACACTGAAGCAGCCATTTATTCATTGGGTGTCAGTGATGATGAGCTGCTCAACAATGTTGCTAGACGCATGAAAGATGCTCTTGCTAGTATTCCTGAAATGGCATGGCCACCAAGTGTCGAGGAATTGGAGACACCACAGGCCCCAAATGACATGCTTTTGAAGTTTCTGACATGGTTGAAAACCCCACAGAAGCAGAACTTTGAAGAAAGCAGCAGAGATCCTGTGGTTCATGCATTTGCCTCGCTACTTTTGTCATACATCACAGGAAAAACCTCTGCATTTTAAATACAGCTGTCAGTGACACTGCATGGACTGACCCCAAGTCGAGAGATTCTGGACATCCTCATAAAGTTCTCCCTCCGAATCAGCCATAAATCTGTTCTTCAACTCTATGATTCATGGGCAAAGCGTGACCTTGAAAAAAATGATGTATGTCCAGTAGAGCTTGCAGAGAATATTCCTGGAATTGGCATTCTTGACAATGACGACTTCTGTGAAGACACACTACAGGCGCTGATACGTCACACCGCACCAATGTTATGTTTGTGCAACCTCAGAACCTGGAAGTAACTCTACCAGATGCAGAAAGAGACATGCGACCACTGCCCACAAGTTCAGAAGACGTGAAACGTTTGTGCCTGGAGCAACATGTTGTTCAGCCCTATTAAACAGTGAAACGTGGACAACCAGCTCCTCGTCCAGAGATTGATATTAGTTGTCAGAAACCAGATGTACAGAGACAGAGGGGTGTCATCCATGCTTTGGTGTGTCGTGCAGATGACCAAGCAAACATGCCTGCTGATGAACAAATAACTGGTGCATTTGGTGGGTTTCAGATTACTGTGCAGCAACATGTGAAAAAGAGCAAACCATACTATTTCTTAACATTTCCTTAGCCTCCACACAAATCTGTAGTCCACGAAGTGATGTGCAGGATGGTTGCTGCAGCTGAGACAAAAAAGAATGCCATTTCTTTTGCTAGTTGGTGATCAACCAGTTTATGCACTTAAGGTGCAACTGAGTAATGAAAATCCTGAAGCCTT
Organism: Eptatretus burgeri; assembly: GCF_056783735.1. NCBI lineage: Eukaryota > Metazoa > Chordata > Myxini > Myxiniformes > Myxinidae > Eptatretus > Eptatretus burgeri. Next base: position 92,562,912 of record NC_140965.1, on the reverse strand, counting down.
CAAAGACATTGTGCCATTTCTTGGGCCTTTCCACACACAGTACTCATTCATGTCTGCCATTTATTAACGGTTTGATAGTTCTGGCTTGTATGACATACTGGTTGCTGCACAGGCCATTGCTGAAGGTTCAGTAGAGAAGGCACTACGTGCGAAACACTACAAACGTAACATCAGATGTCTTCGGTTCATGTATGAAGCTCTGAGTCGATGGATGATCAGAGAAGGCATGCAGGATGGGGTGTCCCTGTCTGAAAATATAAAGGAGAAGATTTCCATACTTCAGGAATCCTCCACAACTCCAGAGCAAAAGCAGGAAGTCTACTCAGAGTCGGAATCTCACCCAGATATTGTGTTCTTCGTGGAACAAGTGTTCCAGAGCGCCGAGTCATCTAACAGTTCCATGGTTAAGTATTGGTTGAGTTTCATGTCCATGGTAGAAGTTCTGATGCTGAATATCCATGCAGTGAAAACAAGGAACTGGGATGAATTCAAGGCTTCATTGCGAATGATGATGCCATGGCTCCATGTCTACGACAAAGACCGGTATGCTCGCTGGCTTGTGGAATTCTGGCTTGAAGTAAGTAGTCTTCACCAAGGAAAAGGCCAGATACCTACGAGATGGATTGTTTGCACAATCAATGACTGGCAGGCCATATTCGTGTTTGCCTCTAGACCTCTGGATTGAAATGACAATGAACAAAGGTTCCAAGATGAAGGCTGGATGGCTGAAAATTCTGCGGAATGAGAAGATGCTGTTAACTACTACGAGGAACGTGAACTCAGTCAACAGAGTAAGGGCAGCTCTTCACACACTGGCACAGATGAAGACCTCTGCTCTGAAGCATATTGAGAATACCCCCAGTCGTCTGAAGATTGACGAACAGGTTGTCCAAGACCTTGACAGTTGCATCACTGAGTTTGACTGTGACCCATTTGACTTGGATAAACCACAATTGACAGCTCTGGTATCCGGTGTTGTCACCTCAGGTGACCTGGTACGTGATTTTGAAAGTACTCACGAAGGTGGTGAAACAAGAGTGACTCAATTCTTCAGAGAACGAATGTTTTCACAGAACACACCATTTGATGCTACTATACACAGATGTTCAAGATACACTTTCAGCAAACCTTCTGTAACTAGGGATTCAGTCTCAGGCAAAGTGACAAAGACAGATGCTATGGAAAACAGAGCAATGGCATCATTAATTTGGCTGGCAGAATCTGGTGAAGAGAAGTTTACTCTCGCACAGGTGATGGAATTTCGCGTGACAGATGAGTGTTTACCCATATTTAACATCAACGGTACCATGAAGAAAGTGCAAAAATCAAAGTGAGTTGAGAAATTAAACATGCAGCCTGTCGAACCTTTTCCAGATCAGTACATTGCCCTAGTCGATATGGGTTTCCTGTGGAGATGAGCGCCCCATACTGCAAAAGATCGTGAGAAAGCTGATGGGTCTGCCCTCACGTGGGGAGAATATGCTGAAAAGCTTTTTTCCATTATTCGCAGAAGGCATCCAAATGCAAGCCAGATTGGTTTTGTAAATGATGCCGATGGTGTGGAAAATCCCATCAAAGACAGTGAGCATGAGCGTCGTAAATCCACGACAGCATATAGAGATGGGTCCAGAAATGTGTACATGAAAACATCAGATAGGTTTCCTGCCACAAAGAACTTCCAGGTGCTGTTCAGCAATCAGGGAAACAAACAAAGGCTGCAAAAGTTTCTAAAGGATGAGTTCACCAAGCTTGTAAAGAATCATAGAGAAATTGACTTTGTGTACTCCATCAGGCAAAATTGTTGGAACATCTCCTCCGAAGAAAGGATGAAAGAATTTGAATGTCGTCACATTGAGGCGGACACAATGCTGTTCTTCATATATTCGCAAATCCAAAAAGCAGGAAAAATGGAGACAGTCGTGATTGATGCCGAGGACACAGATGTAGTGATTCTTTCTGCATATGTTGCACATCAACTGGAGGGCACCCTTGCTATCAAACGGAAAGACAAAATCATCAGCTGCAGAGACCTTTGCTCCAATGATGTAGCTGAAATATTAATCCCATTACACATCCATAGTGGATCTGATACAACATCTGGCTTCTATTGACATGGGAAAAAAACAGTTTATGAAAAAGGAACAGGAACTCAGGAGGCACGCAATCTTTTGAAAGATGTTGGCAAAACACTTCCAGTGACACAAGAGGTGCTTCAGCAAATGGCCACATTCACTATTAGACACATCTATAGTGACACAATCAGTAAAACGTTAGGTGAAGCCAGAGCACGGAAGTGGGGTCAGATTAAAAACAAGTCCACGTCCCGCATCCCACCAGATCCAGATTCTCACAATCTGCATGTGACGCGAGTTAACTACCAAGTTTACATTCAACTAAAGTATGACAAGCCGGATGCACCCCCAAATCCCACCAACCATGGATGGACAATGAAAGACGGTGGATGTGTGTCAGTGAGGTCCCCATGATGCACTCCCAAGAAGTTTACATGACTTGGTTGAACAAGAACAGACATTGGTGCACGATGATGAGGCTGAAAGTAATGATGAAGTTTGTGACTCTGGAGCCAGCGACTCAGATAGTGACTGAAGGATTACATGTATGTGTTTCAATGGAGATTTCATTTCATTTCATTTACAACTGTAAAAACATTGCCACAGTCAAAATATAAGAGATGTTAATATTATTTTATTATGACTGTCTTAGATAAAAGACAGTTTGGACAGTACATCAAACTTTGGTCAATGCAAATTACAAGAATACTTACCGGGAAAGCGTCAATTTCCGGGAATTCAGATAATTCATGTTTTATTTCATTTTTCCATTGAAACACTGTTGCTCTACAGACAAAATGAAGGAATGTTGATATTCTTTCATCATATTACTGTTCTAGATAAAGTACAGGAGGGACAGACAAAAGAATGGTATAACCTACCTGAACAGTGTAAAAGTTGAGAAATTGATATTATGTACACATCATGTTCTGAAAATAAAGACAATGATTGCGTCCTTCTCTTCTTGTCTGAATTTTTGTGCACTCCCACATATAAACAACCATTTACTTGCATGAAAAGACTCACTGCCAATAATATTATGAGAAGAAAATTGATTTTTTACTATTTTCCAGATGTTACTCGACGACAATCTTGGATTTGGCCCCCGAAAAGTTATATTTCATATTTTGTGACTTAACCCTTAAATATAACAATCTGGAATGGTAATATATGACATCCTTGACCTTCAAAACATATATTTTGACCGAAAAATCATAAAAATCGGACATGTAGAACCAAAGATATGCAATTTTTGATATACCGTAAGTAGCATGGCGGCCATTTTGAATTTTCGCATCTGGCCGAGTCAGCCCACATTTTCACGAGGTTCACCCCAGCTCATTTTAATCAGCACCCTCAAATTGACTAAAATCAACCTTCAAATCTTGGTCCCGGAAAAACGGTCACGGGACCCTATTGTGGGAACTCTACTATTCTTCCCTCTAGGTCTTCAAGACAGCTGTTCCACCCCTATCTTCCATCACCCCCCCACCCCAAATCTAAAACCGTGATCTTTTCCACACTCGTTAAAACACTCCCCCACCCCCAATCCCCAAGGTAATGATGCACTATTTCAGCATTTCACAAATTTGATCAAGTGACAAAGGCGCAATGAATGATACATGATGGACAGCCGACTCAAGTACGAATATCTGTGATCTGGCTGAAATGCGTAACACTGGAGTTTCCTTCCCCAAATGAGAGGGGGGACAGCAACACCTTGCCTTCAAGAAGTTAACTGAAGCCTTTTTTGCCCTTATTCCTTCCTACACCTTGCCAAAAATAAAAGTAAATTAAAAAATAATGCATTTCTACTGAGAAAGGAAAATACTTAAAAATAACTTTCTGTCAAAATAATATTTTACTTTCACCCCATTCTCTTTAATTTCAGTTCTTGACAGTTTTAGAAGTCATCACCGCACATTGAACAACAATACAAAATTGATCATTTTTCTACGTTCTCGTTTGTTTCGCATCTCCTCCAAAATGGTGGTCTACCAGCAAATGGCACGGATGTAGCGAAGTCACGGAAAACTATAGATTTGAAGAGATTGGCTGTTCTTTTCTGCAGAGTCTGCCTGGCTCAAGGAGCTTTGAGCAAACCTCCCTATACATGGTATTCAACCTCAGCTCATCTCCTGTTTTCCAGCTTCCTCGCTGGGCGATCTATCTCGATATGCGTTGTTGGTGCCATCTCTGACTTCCATCACATTAACTCTGGTGTCCCTTAAGGTTCTTTCCTCTTGCCCTCCCTCCTTTTCATCAATGACCATCTCACAACCACTAACAACCATGTCCATTCCTTTGCTGATGACTACTGTACACTCCTCCACCAGTAAAAAATTCCAGTACACCTCCCAGTCCCTTGTTGCCAATCCCATCTCAAATGCTGCCTCCATCAGTCATGATCTCAATCTCATCCTCCAAAAGGGCTCTGACAACGTTGTCTCTTTTAATCGATCCAAGACTCAAACCCTCCTTATATCCCACAGTATCAACACAGCCACCCCTCCTCTTCTCATGTCCAGCTCTTGACTGCAGCTGTCCTATATTAATATGCATGGTTTCACCATCTCCAGCTATCTCTGCTGGCAGCCTCACATCCTCAATATCATCAAATCTGCCTCCAAGAAACTTTGTTTCCTCTTCAGAACTTTAAATCCTATTAGCTTCTCACCCTCTACAATTCCATATGTGATGGAATACTGTTCTTATGTCTGAGGTGGCGCTCCTGAGGTGCTCTGAGGTCTGAGGAGCTCTTATGTCTCAACGGTATTCCAAATAGCATCGAAGCCAAGGCTGTCCAATGGATTCATGATCCGACTTTGTCTATCCATCTCCATCCTTTGGCCCACCGTTGAGCAGTCTCATCCCTGTACCTCTTTTACCAGTCAGTGCTCTGTTGAACTCTGTTTCTGTTCCTCCTCACATGATACTCATCCAGCTTCTACTCATCATCCTATCTGCATACCCTCTTTTCCTTCCTTCCTTCTGTACCAATCGCCATGTCTCCTCCTTCCCTTGCACTGCCTTTCTTTGAAACAGCCTCCCCAACAGTGTGTTTCTAACCTCTATCAACTTTCAACAATTCAAGTCACGAAACAATCGTGTGAATGGGATTTGATTAATATATTTTCACATCTTCTTTCTTTGCTTTTTCACCCAGGAGGACCCTCTTACTTTTGTCCTAGACCCTTTCCCTGTGATGTTAAAAAATAAAAACACTTTGATGGAAAAGATCCCACAAAAGCGACTGGATGTTGGCCAAATAAATTCTGCCTTAAAAAGGGATTCACCCCCTCAATGCTTACCCTATAGTATGTATAAACAATCAACGGGTACAAATTCCTATTAACTTCATGAGCAAAAAAGTCAAAACAAATAAATACAGCAAAATCTGACAAACGATCGTGATACAAGCCACGGAAATGATCGGCGTGATAACAGGGGTTTCATCGTAATAAACCATGGGTCATGTACCTGAGGGTTAGAAATGGTATGTGCTTTGCTTTGCGGTAAAAGCTGCTTCTGGTTGCGCAACATCTGTGCTTGCTCTTGCTGTTTCGCAAGTTTCTGCTTTTCCTCCAGAGTAAGAGAAACCTGCGGCTGTGAGAAAAGAGTCAAAGGTCAGCACAACTATTCTCAATATGTGTACTGTGTTCAAGAAGCTTCATGTTCGCTACAAAGTATTGAGAACATTTATCACGGAGGAAAAGACATTCAAGACATTCGGATTCTGAGTCTTTATTCCTCTACAATCATGCACTGGAGGAACCAGAATCCTTATCCGGAAATCCCAACATGATGAACCAAAGCTAAAGCAAGTGAATCTTCAATGAAGTCAAAGGAAAAATGGTGCTTCCACATTGCACCCCCAAAGGTGAGTTAATCGAATGGAACGTAAAAACAAAATATATAATGATGTAGAATAAGAGATGTACACTGCGCATGTAAAAAGGAAAGGTACAGCAAAGAGAAATCGTCAAAAAGAAAATGCACTCTATAAATATAATGCTAGAAAGTGTACATGATGACTGAAGTGAGTCGTGCGTGGTGGTGTGGGTATCGTTGTAATAGTTGTCAACCGGTTGGTCAGTGGGAGGATCGGCTCTGGTGCTGTCTCAAGAAAAGCTGGTCAAGCGATCTATGGATTTAGCATCACAGCAACTGTTAATATCCAGTACGAAGGTCTCATCTGAGCGTAATAGAACTTTGTAAGGCTCGTCTTAAGGTTGCTGTAAGGGTAACCTAACAGTGTCACACTACACAAATACATGGGTGCATGTAGAAAACTCCTGGGGAATAAAAGTCGGGCATGACAAAGGCGTACATGTCAGTGTAGCCTGGAGACCTTGCATTGCCAAATTAAGTTGGCTGGCATAATTGGCAATGTCAGGAAAGGAGTCCGAGGACGCTGACAAAAGGTTTCATCGAAAACTCCCCTGGGAGATGAAGCGGTGTACCACATACTAACTGCAATGGAGCAACCAAGGTCCTCTTTCAGATCAGCTCGCATGCCAAGCAGGACCATAGGTATGACGTCTGTTCAGAGAAGTCATGTTCCTTTTTCAGGGAAGGTAAGTTTGCAGTGGAAACTTTCGACTATAGCACTCGCTGCTGGATGTTAAGTGGCGGTTTGCACACAGTCGGTATCCAGGAGTTGAGTCAGCTCATAAAATAGAGACGATTCGACAAAAGCCAGGGGATTTCAGCGTCTGACGCACCTTAGGTGCAGAGATGTCAGTTATTGGTGTAACCTCTGGCCAATGGGTGAAATGATCGATGCAGGTCAGTAAATAGTGGTGTCCATTTCAAGGTTGAAGAGCTCGATAAGATTCAAGTGGACCCTGTCAAAATGCCTATCCAGTGTTTAAAAAGTTACCGAGTCGTGTGACATTGGATCTTGGAGCGTTAGCATTGAAGAAACTGCTTGGCCCAATGGCACACATTGTGGCATTGATGCATGGCCAGACGTGGTGATGGGCTGCTGGGTTCTAATACCTGGGTACACGAGCAAATAAAAAGTGTTGAAGACTGTAAGATGGAATGCAGCAGGAACGAAAGGGCATGACTGTCCCGTCGATTTGAGACATTAATTAGGGACCAGATGAGGAACCATTTAAATAAATACAAACTAATTAAAGGTAGTTCCTGTCGAACAAATCTTTTAGAGTTCTATGAAGCAGTGTCTGATTGGGTGGATGATGGAAAGGCAGTGGACATAGTATATCTATACTTTAAGAAGACATTTGATAAGGTACCACATCGGAGGTTGTTAACCAAAGTGAGGGCTTGTGGAGTGACTGGTCAGGTAGCTAATTGGATTGCAAACTGGCTTAGTGGTAGGAAGCAAAGAGTGGCTGTGAGTGGGAGGATGTCTTGCTGGGAGGATGTAAGTAGAGGGGTACCTCAGGGATCAGTACTCGGACCATTACTATTCATTATTTACATCAACGATTTGGATAGTGGGGTGAAGAGTAAGCTTTCCAAATTTGCAGATGACACAAAGCTTGGAGGTAAAGTGAATAGCAGAAGGGGTGGTGATCAGATACAGGAAAGTATTGATACTTGCATAGATTGGGCAAAAGATTGGCAGATGTAATTTAACCTGAGCAAATGTAAGGTGTAGGAGATGGGAAAGAACAATGAAAATAGAGATTACAGAATGCAAGGGGTAATTTTGGAGCGTGTCACACAGGAGAAGGATCTGGGAGTGGTAATAGATACGGGAGGTAAGCAGGCAGGATGATGCCAGGCAGCTATAGATAAAGGAAATAGGGTTTTAGGTTGTATTTGGAAGGGGGTCATATATAAATCAAAAGAGGTGGTGTTAACATTGTACAGGAATTTAGTGAGGCCACATCTAGAATATTGTGTGCAGTTTTGGTCACCACAGTTCCAGAAAGACATAGATGCCATGGAGAGGGTTCAGCGCAGGGCTACTAGATGGATTCCGGGCCTAGCTCGACTCAGCTATGAGGAGCGGCTGAAGGAGACTGGGCTTTATACACTAGAAAGGAGGTGGTTACGAGGAGATATGATAGAGATGTTTAACATAATGAAAGGTATAGATAAAATAAATGCAGATGAATTATTCAACAGAGTACACAGTTATAAGACCAGAGACCATCGCATGAGAATATAGAAGAGAGTTAAGACGGTAGTAAGGCAAGGGACTTTCACTCAGAGAGTAGTTAATGCATGGAATGGTCTCCCTGGAAAGGTAGTGGCAGCAGAAACAGTAGATAAGTTTAAATTAGAATTAGATAGGTACCTGGAAGTTATGGAGATAGAGGGGTATGGGGATGTTGGCAGGACTTTTAGGTAGTTTGAGCATTGATGGGTGATTATGTGCGTGCGGACGGAGTGCTGTCGGTGGGGGGCTCGTCAAGAGGTGTTGTGTGGATGATGTGTGTTCTTAACCAAGCCCATGCCCCTTCCTCTCGGTGGGGGGGGGGGGGATACAAAAACCTACAAAAAAACAACACAGAAAACACTTCATTTAAAAAAAAAATGCATTTTCTTATCTTGATTTGATGTTCATAAATTGGTGTGGTGTTGATGTGGCACAGGCATAATGGACTGAATAGCCTCCATCTGTGTTTAATTTCCTTGTGATTCTTTGTGATGTATCACTCACTCTCATACACGCATGCGTGCGCACAAATAAACATGCTCAGTTGTGTTTGTCCCTGGGCATGGTACCAGGCAAAACGTAAGTGAACTGTTGCAGACTTTAGATGGTGGAGCCCCTTGTCCTTCTGGTACACTGCGGAAAGTGCATTAAAATCATTGGCTGTGTGTTGGTCGAAGACAATGCCAATACTTCAATGCCGAGTTCACGATTCCTTTGACGTGACGGATGTCGGCAATGAACTGCAAGATAAAACCGAGTTGGTGAAGTGTGTGAGGAGAGAGAGTCCAAATGGGTGGATAGAGTGTAGGGTAAAGGTTTGTGGTCAGTAAGCACGAAGCACGGATAAATGGTTGGCCTCCAAGAAGTGACGGAAGTATTTGATGGTGAGGTACACAGCAGTTAATTCCCACCGAAGGCGCTGTACTTGCATTCTGTTGATTTAAGCATTTTAGAAAAGATCAATGGACACCAATCAGAATCGATGAACTGGTGAAGGGCTGCAACCACCGCGACCTCAGACGCATCTACCATCAAGCTTGTTGGAACCTCTGGCTTCAGATGAATCAGGAGTGAAGCATTGGCCAGTGTGTCAGATGGTGTGGAAGGCCGACAAGGTTGGCTCCCATCCATCGATACACTTCAGGATGCTTACCAGTTGTGAGTAGCACATTCAGTGGCTGCAGTATTAGAGCTGCATTTGGAATAAGTCAATTGTAAAAGTTGATAAGCCCAAAGCTCTCCAATTTGAGTTGAGATTATGGTAACAGGAAATCTTGAATTATCTGCACTTTCTCCTCGAGTGGACAGATGCTTTAGCCGTTAATACTGTGGCCGAGGAAATTCAACTCCAAAGCTCCGAATGTGCACTTTGTGGGATTGATGATGATGCCGAAGTCTTGAAAATAGGTGAAGAGGAGAAGTTTATGTCCCTAATGTTTTTCTGCCGTGGCGCAGATTAGGTAATGATCTATGTACACGTAACAAAGGTGTAATCCCCAGAGCACTTGATTGATAAAATGTTGAAAGGTTTGTTCGGTATTGCGTGGCTAAATGGCATCCAAAGGAATTCGAACAGGCCAAAACGCATGGTGACTGCTGTCTTCAGGATGGCATCTGGATCCACAAGAATCTGATGCTATGCATGAATGAGGTTGACCTTTGAGAAGATTGTAGCAGCAAAATTCAGAATGTGTGGAATATGGTAATGGTCTGGAACAGTCACATTATTTAAGGATTGGTAATCCCCACAAGGATGCCAATCCCAAGGTGCCATTTTTGCGACCATGTGTAGTGGTGAAGCCCAACTGCTGGATAATGGTCTGATAATCTTACATTGTAAACACATAGTCAAACTCCTGGCAGTGTGACCATAGTTTATTGGGTGCTAGTCGACGAGCACGTGCGAAAACGGAGGGTCCCGTGGTCTTGATATGATGTGTGATCTGGTGTTTGATGGGCTTGATTGTCGGGCGCATTATGGATGGGAAGTCATAAAGTAACTTCTGAAAAGGGCATGTGGATCAGGATGGAAGATACGTGATCTTCAGCAACGAAACAGTAGATGCTTTACTGAGGATGCTAAGCTACGTCGAGGGCCCAATATATAGCGATGTTTGACGTCTATAAGGACATTGAAATGCAGTAAAATAAAATAAAAAGTAAAAAAAAGTCTGTTAATGGCGATGTTAATGTCTGTCGATGTCACACCCCAAAATGTCTGTAAATGGCGATACCATATTCAGGGGGGGCCTGATGCTTCTTCTAGGTCGATTTCATTTGGGACCTCCTATGTTGGATCTTGTGCCATTTTGAGGGGCTGCTTTTGATGAGCTGGGGATTAAATCCACCCACTATATCCCGGCAGACATCCATTTCCGAAGCTGAGAGGAAGGTTCCTAACATCCTTTGGGGTGCAACCTTGGGACCTCATTATTTGGAGTTTGATGGTCTGGGCTGCCAGTCTAAGTGTTACTTTGGCTGTATGCTTGGGGTCATTGTACTGTTGGAACGTAAATCTTCACCACAGTCTTCGGTCTTTAACATTCTGAAGCAGGTTCTCCTCAAGGATTTGCCTGCATTTGGATCCATTAATTGTTCCCTCTATCCTTACAAGTCTCCCAGTCCCTGCCATTGAGAAGCATCCCCATAGCACAATGCTGCCACTACCGTGCTTCATGGTAGAGATGGTGTTAGATGGGTGATGAGCTGTGCTCGGTTTCTGCCAGACGTAGCACTTTGCATTCAGGCCAAAGAGTTCAATTTTCATCTCGTCAGACCACATAATCTTTTGCCTCATGCCCTCAGATCTTTTGCGTGCCTTTTTGCAAACTCCAGGTGTGCTGTCATGTCCCTTTTATTCAAGAGTGGCTTCCGTCTGGCCACTCTCCCATAAAGCCTAGATTTGTGAAGTGCTGCAGAGACATTTGTCCTTCCGGCAAGTTCTCCCATCTCAACCAAAGAACTCTAGTTCTGTCAGAGTGATCATTGAGTTCTTGGTCACCTCCCTGACCAAGGTCCTTCTTGCCCAGTTGCTCAGTTAGGTCAGATAGCCAGTTCTCGGAAGAGTCTGGGGAGTTCCATATTCTTTCCATTTCCTAATGATGGAGCTCACTGTGCTCTTGAGAACGTTAAACACTCTACAAATTGTTTTACACCCTTCCCCAAATCTATGCCTCCTCACAATTCTATCTCGGAGTTCTACGGACAGTTCCTTGGACTTCATGATGGAGTTTCTGCTCTGACATGCACTGTCAACTGTAGGACTTTATAGAGAAAGGTGTGTTTCTTTCTAAATCATATTCAATCAGTTGAATTGGCCACAGGTGGACTCAATCAGGTTGTAGAGACATCTCAAGGATGATCAAACGAAATTGGATGTACCTGAGCTCAATTTGGAGTATCATTGCAAAGCGGTTGAACACTTATTGACTCAATAAATTGCAGCTTTTCAGTTTTAATGAATTTGTAAATATTTCTAAAAAAAATATTCCACTTTAGGTAATGGGGTATTTTGCATAGATCTGTAACAAAAAAAAAATCTCAGTTTTATAGATTTCAAATTCAGGCTGTAAAAACAAAATGTGGAAAAAGTTCAGGGGTGTGACTACTTTCTGAAGGCACTGTACATTTCCATATGAGGTTAAAGGGCATCATTGTAATTTTATACGAATTAGAAAAACATTCAGCGGACGATGAACAAATCAAAAATATATGGGAATTGAACCTGAGGTCCGATTCTGTGTGAACAGTAGACAACTCAGATGACAACGTGAAACAAGCCAAAGCCAACCTATGGGAGAAACAAGCCAACTTCTTCTCTCGTATTCTATGCAACGGTGCATGGAGGTCGTGACCTGTGCGGAGATCTATCTGGCACTTCTACATTCGAGTGTACCAGGTGCGTATGCATTGCTGTTGAGTCGGGAGACGGATCCGATAACGACTTTCCTTGCACGATGCTGTGGATTTCAAAACCTCTCGAGCATCATTGGTGGCAGTCAATCAAGACTTGGGGCTTTCGATTTTCTCAACACACACCAATTGATCCGTGGCCAAACATACGCATGAGAAGTCTCATCTGTTCAGCGAGTGCCCTTTCTGCTCAAAGAACAAATGACCCATGGCGAGATCATTTACCACATGTTGTATCCTCATGACAATGCTTTGTGTGAGCGAGTGAGTGAGCTAGGTACACGATGCGATGTGACGATGTTCGAAGTCAGACTCAGTTAAAAAACAAACAAACAAACAAAAAAACACACTACTGCTCAAGGAAACAAAGGGTGTAATTTTGCCATTTGTGCAGAAGTGCAGAAGTGCTCATTAAGTGGAGATCATCAAGCAAAACCTCATCATAACCTGCAGGTGGAGGTGCAAGAAATAAAAGGTTACCTTGCTGAGGTGGGTGGAAACCCCGTTCTCTTTGTGCTCGGAGTTTTCTTGTTGTGTGGCCGTAATGGAATGATCGAGTCCAAAGTTTTTGAAGATATCATCGGGCTGAGAAGAAAAGGAAGGAAATTCATACAAAGTGCACGCGCAACATGAACAGCATTTGCTGCAGTACGTCTCAAATAAATGTTGCAGTTTAGGAAATGACATACAAGGGAACGGCAACAAACAAGCCACAGTACCTTATTGCTCCCCCCTGCTGTCTGCTCAGCTTCACTCGGAATGCTCAACTGTGGAGGTAGGTCCAAGTTCCTAGAATGCAGCAGCACATGAACGCGTCTTAGTGCTCTTCACACAGTTTGTCCACTAGGTCCAAATGTTAATACAATAAAGGGTGCTGATCATTCTTGGCTCGAGTTGTATCATTCACTTGTATGAAAAGTAGGTTCTCGCAGTGAAACTTGGAACACAAAAGTTAAACAAAAAAGAAGACACCAAATGTGGACACCGTCAATAAGCAAGTGCTAAAATTAGCCTTTCCCTCTGAACCTGTGGCTCAGGATGCTGGGATCACAGGTTTCAAATCACCGACACTATATACATTTGTTCATCCGCTCCTAAATGTCCTTGATATCCACACAATACAGCGATTTCTGCTGAAGTCTTTGTCATATATGTTTTTTATTTATGTACAAACTCCATTATGAGCCCTAGATCGATTACATTTTGCAACATGCAACTTGCTTATGTTTGGGAAGGTCAACAAATTCCCCACTATCTCACATTAAATAATGCATTGCTCCTGCCACGAGACAAATTACGTTCTTCATTCTTTGAGATGGGTTTTTTTTTGGAGAGATTGTCCACATGTGCCTTGTATTTCAAAAGCATTAATGGCAGCTGATAAGTGTCAATGCATGGGATCATTTAGCGAAAGCAGACGGAGATCTCGCTTCAAAGCTGTCTGACTTAGTTTGAATCCCAACCAAGTGATAAACTATCATCCTGGCGTTTCACAGGCAGGGCGAGGCATCAATGTTTGCGCCATCTGCTCAGATGGACATTTAAATTGGGCATGGTGACACACACACACACACACACACACACACACACACACACACACACACACACACACACACACACACACACACACACACACGTTTCTGTTGAAACTCCCAAATGCTTACCTCTACTCATTCGTACCTCTATTTTCCCCACCTGTGGAATCAACTTCCACATTCTCTTCCATCGCATTCTTCCCTCCAGGCGTGGATTGGTATGGATAGACAAAAAAATCCTATTCCACCAAATTTGGTTTGGATTGGCCC
>NC_140965.1:92521487-92533987 GCF_056783735.1 Eptatretus burgeri | reverse complement strand
TGAAGTCTTTTTTTTTTGTTCTTGGCTGCTGGAGGCAACTCACCCTAACACGGCAGGTCATATGCTGTCTCACAGGCCATTTGAACTGGCCTTTATGTAACAAGGAGACATCCGGGCTGTCCCCGGTAACGCGGCTGCCTGCAGGGCAGTCCTTGCAAAACACTTTCACAGAGATGGTCCTGGCGCACATGGTAAAGGTGGAATGACATGGTAATTCAAACAAAGGCATGGGCAGGTATGGCAACTGGAGTCAAGGCAAAGGCAGGAAAAGCATGACATATGCAGACCACGTAAGGTGCGATGCAACAGTCCGGCACATGAAGCTGGCCGTCCTCGGTGTGGTCTCATGAGGTTGTGGAGGGAGTGCGGTGGCGCCGGCCAGTCCAAAGACGGGCTCAGACCTACCCTACGGTCTCCCCCCAAACTATCGCCTATGCCTGTCCTTGTCCATACCCACACCCATTAGCTTGTAACAAACACAATGAAATTTAGACTTTTTATTATTCTTATTTTTATTTATTTATTTTTATAATTCCATAATTATGCGTGTCCCTAACCCCTTTATTGTCCTTGTTCGGCTAACCTGTCCTGACTGTCTATCCCCAATCCCGAAGATCCCTTTTTGAGGGGATTGATGAAGAGACAAGATAATCTGTCTCAAGGCCCAATGCAATCTCAGATTAACTCCCACAGATTTCAGCATTTTCAAGGTGAGTCCAGCAGCCTACAAACAGCGAAGGGATGGATGGTGCGAAAGGGTATACGTTTCCTATCTATCCTAGCATTTAGTAAACGTTAATCTATCCCTGGGGCTTTTCAACACGCCTGTTTCTTTAAAATACTGGTTCTGGCAACCTCGATTCCCTTTGCCTGTGTTGGTGTTTATTCTTAATTTTAGCCTAGCCCGCAAATTTTCTCTCATGCTCTTGCACAATTTTGTGGCTGGGCAGCGTGGCTCCATTGGCAGGGATACCCATCTGCCAAACTCAAACTACGGCACCCCCGGGTCGCTAAGGCTGTCTCTGAGCCTACCTACTCCTTATGAATGTGGGGGATGCCCTTCCTGGCATCTTCCCCGTCGATGCCTGTGTGGCATTTTGGTTCTCCGGGACCCGTTTTCGTGGGCTACCCGTGCCCATTACACTAACTCGGTCCCTTGGACCCATGGCCTACTCTGGCCGACTACTTCAGTGCCCGGGGTGCCCTCTCCTCAGTACGCATATTTCCACAGCCACGCTCCCAGCTGGTCAATAGACTCCTGCACCCTTCAAAAGGTTTCGTGGCTTCGTTCGACACCAACAACAAACCAACATCAGTTTGGTTAATTTAGCTCACCCGCTAACTAACATTACACTAACCCCAGGTTCCCTTGGGTGGGATTCATGCTGACTCGTTCGGTAGGCCATTAATAAATACAGGAGGTGTTCGTCCCAGTCATCCTGACGGGAGTTGGTGAAGAGTGCCAATTGTTGAATCAGGGTTCCGTTGAACCTCTCCACCATCACGTCAGATTGTGGCCTTAAGGGCATTGTCCGGGTTTTTCGAATTGACAGGAGACTGCACAGTTCTTTTCGCATTTCCCTTTCAAAATTTCGCCCCTGATCGGTGTGCAGCTCCTCCGGAATCCCGTGCCAGCATACAAAACCTTCTACGAAGGCCTGTGCTACAGCCACGGCTTCTTGGTTGGGAAGGGCATAGCCCTCCGGCCATTTAGTGAAGTAGTCTATAATTATTACCTTGGCGAGTGGGGGGCAGTGGTCCCAAAATGTCCATGGCCACTCGCTCAAGGGGGACCCCAACCTGATGTCGTTGAAGCGTGGCCTTCATCCTCCATGCCGGTGCCTTTTTGGCAGTACAGGCATCGCATGATCGACACCAGTTCTGGATATCGCACCCCATATTGACCCAATAAAACCACCGACGTACCCAAGATGTTGTTTTAGTCTTGTCCAAATGGCCGCCGGGGCGGGTACCATGCACCTGGTCCAAAATTTTGATCATAAATTGGTCGGGGACTATCACTGGCCATGAAGCTGTCTCTCTCTCTCTGTCTCTCTCTCCACTCCATTGACCCGTCAGTGAAGCGACAGGTTGTATTTGCTTGTACGTATGTATGTGTGTGTATATATATATATATATATATATATATATATATATATATATATATATATATATATATATATATATATATATATACATACACACACTACCCTTATTCTCAGTTTTTTATACACACACATAAAAATGTGCATAATTTTATGTATATATAGAAAATGTGTGTGTATGTTGGGTGGTCGCTAGATTACCCTTATTCTCAGTTTTTCTGTCTGTCTGTATGTTTGTATGTTTGTTGGGTTGTCGCGAGAGTACCCTTATTTTCACTATTTCCATCTGTCTGTATGTTTGAATGTAATGGACAGCTCTGGAGGCCAGAGGAGTCAACCGATTTTCATGAAACTTGACAGGTAGGTTCATATCAGGATCGAGTTCTATACTTTTGAGCACCGTTGCTATGGACACCACCGTTGCCTTGCAACAGGACTTTGAAATTTTTGAAAAATCCAAAAAAATCAATTTTTTCGAAAATTAAAAATCGGCTTCCACGATTTTATGCGCACTATAATCAACCGCTTTGTCAAAAAATTTCAGCCCGATCCGTCAAAAACTGTATGACGTATGAAATTATGTAGCGACCACCCGTGTCACCTACCAGCTTGTTGGGTGGTCGCTAGAGTACCCTTATTGGGTGGTCGACAGAATACCCTTATTTTCACTTTTTCCGTCTGTCTGTATGTATGTATGTTTGTTTGTATGTAATGGACAGCTCTGGAGGACAGAGGAGTCAACCGATTTTGATGAAACTTGACGGGTAGGTTCATACCAGGATCTAGTTCTATGCTTTTGAGCACCGTTGCTATGGACACCACCGTTGCCTAACAACGGGACTTTGAAATTTTTGAATAATCCTAAAAAATGATTTTACGTCAGTTTTCATTTCTACATGAGCGATATTCACCATTCGTGCACACGATAAAATAGCCGTGAGCCCAACGGAGACTCATTCTATTCCCTTTTCATCAAGACACATTGGCTTGGACATACACGATTTATTTACACATTTTATTTTGGTTTTCATTTTGACATTGTCAACGTGTGGCCCTAAATGGAGTTCTTTCATCCCCTCTTCCTGTGCAGGCTGGAGTTCCTCAAGGTAGCGTTCTGGGCCCTGTTCTTTTTCTGGTTTTCATCAATGATCTCTCGGACTCTGGAAAATCCTCTATTTCTCTTTGCCGACGACTCCACCCTCTGCCGTACCATCTGTCATCCCTCAGACCGGCAAGCAGCAGCTTCTTCGCTCACTGCAGATCTGGATAAAATCACAAACTGGTCCAACACGTGGAACATGTCTTTCAATCCAGACAAATCTCACACTCTCACTATGTCTCTTCGAAAGGACCGTTTACAAACCCCCCCCATCCACTTTCTCAACAATCCTCTGGAAGAAGTCTTTTCTTTCAAGCTTCTGGGTCTCACTATCTGCCATGACCTTTCCTGGGAAAGTCACATTTCCAACCTCGCCTCAAAAGCCAGTCGCCGACTGGGAATCCTCCGTCGTGCTAAGTCCTTCCTCGGCCCTCTTGAGCTCCTGACCACTTACAAAGCTTTTGTCCGTAGCCTGATGGAGTACTGCTCTCCCCTCTGGGCTGGTCCTCCTGCCTCCCACCTTTCTCGGCTTCACGCTGTCGAAACCAGGGCATTTAAGATAATCGGCATCTCCCGCAATGAAGCTGAGTCTTTGGGCCTCTCACTCAATCACCGCAGGTTGGTGGGTGGTCTTTCTGTCTTCTACCGACTCCTCTCCAGCCTTGCCCCCCCTGCTCTCTCTGCGATTTGTCCCCACCACATTTCCACAGGGTGCTCAAGGTCCGCCAACAACCCCCTTCTGGTAAAACTACCAAAATCACGAATCACTGCTCATATTCACTCTTTCATTCCTCTTTTTTCCCGCCTTTGGAATAAACTTCCTCACTCTATTCTTTCCCATTCTTCCCTCCAGGCTTTCAAAACAGCTGTTCACCACCACCTCTTATCTTCCCCCATCCAAATCCTCGATCTTTTCTACCCCCGATAATCCACCCAAGCCCACTTCCTTCATTTCTCCTGCTTTCCTTCCTGAAAGTCCCCGAAATGTCCATCTTCTCTTCGCCATGTTCCCCGTCCCATCCCCATCCCTCTCCCTTCCACAGTTCACCTAATGTGTGTTCCCCACTGTTTTGTCCCTTCCACTCCCGCCCCTCTTGTCTCATGCCTCCTTGCTGTGAGTTGTGTGTTAGCTCTCATACAAGCCTCGACCAAGGTATACAAAAAAAAAAATAAAAAAATTGGACTTACAGGAAATTTGAGTCATTACTCACACCGCAAGCTATTCCTGAACAGTTCCTTCTGACGGTCAAACAAGGGTGTAGGCTCGGATCATTGACCTCAGCACCCACCTTTTCCATTAATGTTTGACACCCACCTTCTTCCATCGGGATCAACATCCCGTTCAGCAGCTCTATGGATGCTAACTGGGTCTTCTTCATCTCGGGCTGAACAAAGAGGTAATAATTGCCCGTTGACGTTTTGTGAGCACTTCACGTTTTCACGCGGTTTTCCGGCAAATGGCTGCTTTCTGGCGTTTTTCCAGCACCCCGAACATGGCGTCATAAGCCAGGCCTGTGTTAATTGGGAGTTGCATCTCATTCGATGGTCAAGGCAAGCTGGATTTGGCTGAAGTCGTGCTTGAGGCTCCGCCCACACCGGTTGCCCTATAAAAGGATGGCAGGACTGCCTTGTGAGCAGTTGGTGGGAGATCCCGATGACCGTTGGTCAGAGATCCTGTTGACCGTTGGTCAGAGATCCCAATCAGAGTGGGTGAGAGATCATGCTGATGGTTGGTGACAGCTCCTGAAAGCTCCTGACGGTTGGGGACAGCAGCAACGGCGGTTGGTGACAGTTGGACTGTTCCTGCTGGTTCTGTTCGGTACCTGACTCTTGGCGTGCCTGGTTCTTGGGGGTAACGACGTAACGTTGATTGGTGCTCGAGCCTGTTTGAGGGTGGGTGCACGGCAAGGCAGGGCACTGGCAATGGAAACGAGCCGGGCTGTGGAGTGTTCATTTGGAGAGGTAGACCAAAGCACGCTCACACATTTTGAGCTATTTTAGTAGACGCAAGACGACTTCTGCATTGGTAAGCCGAGACCGGATTTCTTTTTCCCCCTGAATGGTCTGATGAATACCCATATCTCGTGTTTAATTGCTAATTAAGGCATATTGATAAGCATTTGCTCTTTGTCCATTTTTCCATAACTGCTTGTTGAATTCTTCATTTGTTTGAGATTATTTTGTTGATTGAACATTTGATTTGAATTCATCCATTTAATTTACAAGGAAATAAAAAGTCCTTCAGTTTATTTATTTTTATTCATAATAAATTCCTTGTTGATGCTTCAACCTGTCCGTGATTGTCATTTCCTTCCATTGATCCAGCATTGTCCAAACCTAGATTGACTGGGGATTATAATTACCAAAGTAATTAACCTGTCATAATCGGCGTAAACGGCAGTAACGTTGGGCCGCATTACTTACGTTCTAATCAAGATAAGATTGGTGCATCGCCGAGGGCACGTTCCCCAGTCAGGAGGCCACGTGACCTCCAGTTAAATGGCAAATTAGACGGCGGACACTGGAACTCGTGGTTGACTGGGTGGCGTTCGTGGTTTTAAAACAACCCACTGTACCATAACGTTAATTGTGAGCGGTGGCCCCAGGTCTGGCTCTACCGGGGACAACCGGGGATTCATCCCCCGAGTGACAAGCTGGTGTCTCGGTACCTGAAACCGCAACAACTGGTGTCGGGAGTAGGAGATTTTTCAAACCCCTTGATCAGTAAATTGGTATCATGTCGTGGACCTGTGGTGCGCTTCACGCACCTCAAAATTCAGAGCGGTTATACCAAATTTTAGTTAAATTTATTGGGACGGACAATGGCGGACCAACACGAGCAGGATCCGGTGGGCCATGTAGATGATGTAAATATGGATACAGGATTGACTCAGGACCCAGATGAAATGACAATGGAGGGTGAAGAGGAAGCAATTGAAGAGATGGAAAATAACCCCCACCTTTGGCCTCTGGAAAATGTGGCGCCGATAGCGCAGAACGCCGGGTTATCGCCACCAGTGCAGCCTGAGAATGACATTATGTTGTTCATGAGGCAATTAATGGCACAAATGAAAATGTCGAGCGAAGCAATGAGCAGAAAAATGGACGTGAAGAGCGAAGAAACCAACAGCAGAATAGAAGCGATGAGCAGAAAAATGGACAGGATGAGCAAAGAAAACAACAGCAGAATGGAAGCGATGAGCAGAAAAATGGAGAGGATGAGTGAAGAAAACAACAGCAGAATGGAAGCGATGGGCAGAGAAATGGCGGCGGTACGAGAGGAGGTAAGGGAGTGTCGGATCAGTGTCCGGGAAGAGATGAGGGAGAGCGAGGCCAGACTGATGGGAGAGATTGGAAACATAACAAAGGAGGAAGAAGGACTGACAAAAAGACAGAATGAATTGAAGGAACAAATGGAGAAGAACACGGGGGCGAAAAAGGAATTGAGAGCCGCCAAGAAGGAAACAAGAGAGATGACGGCAATTAAAAACGAATGTAAAATGGCACACGAGAAACTGACGAAGAGAGTAGAGGAGATGACACAGACGATGGGAACGAAGGACTGGGAAATTAAAACACAAATAGAAGCAACGAAGGTGACGCTGGAGGGGGAAATACAAGAGGCACATCGGGAATTAACGATGGTTAAGGAGTAGGTGAATGAGGTAAAAATCGAGATTATTTAAATTAAAGCAAAACAGGTAGAAACAGGTAGTAGAGTAAAGGAAGAGATTGTTGAATGCATGGATGTGTTATATTTGCAGCGTGATGGAGTGCTCGAAGAACGGGAGGAGGTGAGTATAATGAAGGTGAGTAATGGCGAGACCGGGCACGTACATTATGCGATTGGGTGTGTGTCGAGCTTGGGGAAAATCAAGGCCCCGGGGTTTCCTGGACTGCCCAAGGTGCCGGAGTATGTGCGGAGTACATGTGACATAACATGGATGAGTGCACACGAAAGAGTGGGACACGGATCGACCCGGACGGGAGTAGTGGTTTGTGTAGCGGACCAGAGTGGCGAGCCTCCTGAGCGGGACAGAGTTGTATTGGAAATCGCGCTGGCTCCACGGGACCCTGCGTACGAGGTACGGGAGTGTGCGCGGTCTGTACTTTGTGCATTATTATAAGGGATGAGGGTGCACGAGTTAGTTAGAGGGACATAGTTAGGTGACGTGTCGGTGAGTGGAAATGTGTTTGTGTGTGATAAATGAATTATGAATGTGAGGGCGGGCAATGGCCGGTATGAGTGTGAGTAATAGAATGCATGGTGTGAAGGATTGAATGGGGGGAGTGGATCCCACCCAAGGAAACCCGGGGGTTAGTTTAAAGTTAGGTAGAGGGATGAAGTAAATTTACACATCGATGTCGTTATGCGGTTGGTACTGATTGTGGAAAGTTTTTTTTTTTTTTTTTTACATTTTTTGTGTGGTGGGTGCAGGAGATAATGGACTGGCTGGGGGTGTGGCTTATGAGTGTAGTGTTCGGATGAAGCAGGCACCCTGGGCGCTGGGGGCTCGTCGGCCAGGTGAGGCCGTAGGTAGGTCCAGGGGGCCATTAGTGTATTCGTGGACGCAGGTACCCGAGGAGAGGGGCCTGGCGTGCCAATGTAGTGTTCAATGGGACTGGGTGCCCAAGCAGCGGGACCCGGGGCGCCAAAATGCCACGTGGGCATTAAGGGGGGAGTGCCAGTGAGGGCAGCCCCCATGTTAGGGTGAGGAGCAGGCAAGCTCGGAGGCAGCTCCAGTGACCCGGGGTGTTCATGGTGAGTATGCAGGTGGGCAGACCTGCTCGTAGAGCCACACCACTCAGCCACAAAATTGTGTGATGGCACAGAAAGAAAATTTGGTGGGCAAGGCCCAAAATTGTGAGAGCACCAACACGTAGGCGATGGGAATTTGGGTTTTTAGAACTCCATAGTTTAACAAAGGCCTTTGGGCAGGGTATAACCCAGGGAAAGCTTAAAAGTGTAACAATATTAGCGTAGTTAGAATTGATGAAGACCCCTTCACACCATCCACTGTCGGGATGATCGCGGGCTGCTGGACTTGCCCTCCTGTTGGACTCGAGAACGAGACTTGTCGGAATGTACGTGTAAGATTGCATGTAGTTCGGCTCTTCCTTCCCATGGAACCTTGGGGGGATTGGGTATGAATTTGGCAATGGGGATAGTGGGGTATAGGAGACGAGACGTAGCGACGAATTGGAAAAGAGGGGGGCTAGGGTAGTGTATATGGGAAAGACGGATGGGTGCAGACGAGTAGGGCCAACCTCGAGCTCTCTCTCCTGGCACCACCACCACTGCCCCAGGTATGTGCACACCAGGGACCGGCTGACCATGTTGGTCGGACCTGGTGCTTGGCATTACCTGGATTACCTTTTTTTTCTTTTCGTGCTGTTTGCTGTTGTTCGCCTTGCTGTTTTGCTTTGTCTTGCCACTGCCCCAGGACCATCAAGGCTGTTCTACGTCAAGACATCACTCACCTCACTTCACCATTTGCTCCGTGACCTGTGTTCCACCCACACCTGTTCTGTGGACTGCTACTTGCTGCAGCCTCATACCAGGTGACACCGTTCCAGTTATCATGGTGGTTTTGTTTGTTATATTTTGTTGAACTGCATTTACTGTAGCAGCATGCCACCACACTTATGGACTGCCCCTTTGTTGCACCCCCCATGTAACAGCTTCATACCAGCTCCTACCAGTTCATACCAGCTTCCTGCCAGCTCATTCCAACTTTATACCAGCTCATTCCAGCCACATACCAGGCTCATGCCAGTTTGTTTCACTTGTTTTGCCATGTATTACCATGGCCATTAACTGCACGAATGCAGCTCTGTGGAGGAAGTGGCTCAATTCTTGTTGCTGCTTCTTGATCATTTTTTTTTTTGAGAAGGCCACAACGTTTATGGCCTGTATGCCGGTCATTGGCCTGCCGGTTTATTTTGTTAGGTGTGCTGGTGAAGAGCATGAAGGTGGCAAGAATCAGCAGATGTTCTGCCCCCCTCTCCACAATTTTTCTTCTGCATTTCTCCAGGTCCTGGGTCAGAAATTGTATATAGTTGTATCAATTACTAAAGCCCACTGGTTATGTGTTGTAGTTTCAAAAATTCCGGCAATTTCGGTGTAGCATAAGGTTGTCTGTGTGAGTCAGTTCAGTAGTTCCCAATGCATCAGGTGGGACATATCTAGTTTAAATTGTCACACACACTGAAGGGTAGAGTTAAAACGTATGAGGTAGGGGGTAACTTCACCTGCATGTCACATGGCAGTGCTAATTGCAATGTTGTAATTTTTTTTTTTTTTAATTCAACCGATGTCGCCAGCTGTTGGACGACTCGGGACGATTCTGGGATAGGGAAAGGGGTAGTGTTACGGATTTTAGAATCTGGTCTGATGAATGCATCCACACATCCAGGTCCTCAGACAGTTATTTCCTTTAATGCATGTTCAGATTAGCCCCATCCCCATGTCTAATGGGATCTTAAATGTGATGCGTTGAGAAGGGTAAAGGATAGATCCCCTCTCTTATGGGAAGCTTTTTTTTTTCTTTATGACAGACACGTTCACACACATTTCTTTCACGAGCTCTGAAGCCCGCCCTCATTTTTCCTCAGCAACATTCTTTCACGAGCTCTGAAGCCCACCCTCATTTTTCCTCAGTAACATTCTTTCGCGAGCTCTGACACCCGCCTTTTTTGAGAGTGCACGGGTCGTCATAGTAACCGTGCCCCAGTGGGGCGGGGTGAGCTTGGGGCGGACGGCACCCCGTGGAGACGGCCCGGGGATATAAAAACGAGTGAGAGAAAGCGTGAAGGACTTTCCGTGAGGAGAGACTTTGTGAGATATAAAAAAAGTGAGGAAAAAGCGAAAGAGGGACGTTCTGTGAGGAGAGACATTCTGAGATATAAAAATTACCCCCGTGTGGGGGTGACGGTCATCTCTATAATACCACAAGTTCTCAATGTTCAGTTATGACCGAAGACTACTGCGCAGTTCTACTGCACAGCTCGAACTACGTAGTTTGGTTAAAGATGACTCGGCATTTTGGCGTGCGCACACGAAATTATATTTTGAAAATAAATGCCAACGTTTACATTTCGGGTTTTTAAACTTTTGCACCTTCGGCGGAAAATGCATAAATATAAAAGGCTAAAAATGTGTTTCATATTTATATTTCATTTCTCCTTCCTTCCTTCTCTGCGAATCGCATCGGCGTTTTTGGCCATCTTCCAGATCACGTGACAATCAAACGGGAAGGAAATTCAAAAATCTCTCCGGTTAGATACAAGATAATATTTTTTACTATCATAATCAATAAACAGTTGCCGAATATCTTGTAGAATGGCAGACTCCCCAGCAGACACACGACGTCAGTATGAAAGATTCACGACGTCGGAAATCAGCCGCTTGGTTGTACAACCACAGCACGACGGTACAGCCGCAGCGCGCACCGCGATTATCTAAAACTGTTTTTTCTGCCTCGTGTGTTTCCAGGGTGACCGCTTTTCCACCTCGTGCCGTGTGTGGTTGTGACTGCCTTTCACTGGAGGAGAGATCTGATTGGCTAATTGCTATTTCCTCATCACGAGCCGCCATTTGCAAGGTTTGCTTAAACTTGTGAACTTTCAGCTGCTTCTGAGTGTGACAGACAATCCGCTTTAATCTGCAGAAGACTTCCGCTTTTATAGTTAAAATTATCTTCCGCTGTGATCATTTTTGGTAAGTATAATATTATAAATCGATTTTATGTCTTAGCTTTTGTTTTTGGACGTTTTTAAGATCACAGAATCCATGATGTTGTGCTGGAATCTATATTGTTACATTCAATGGAAACTCTCCCGGGGCCTTCGGCCCACTCGATCGTGGTTCGAGCGTTGGACTCGAACGTGTATCTGACGATCGAATCCTCCGCACCCGATTTCATCGTTCGTTTATCACGTTTAGCTGTCGCTGACATGGCCCTGATCGTGTGGAGAAATCGACGGTAAATAATTAATCAATTCGTTTTTCCGTGGGTCTGGTGAAAAAAAAACACCGGTCTGTGGTAAATAAAGGGGACTGTAAAATTACTTTGGACAAGTTTAATTGGTTCAGAACCTTTTAAAATATTTTTCTGGTGTGGATAATGCTTCGGCCGTTCGGGTCCGACGAATTACCGCATTGTTCCGCAATGTAACAAATTTAAAGTTCCACTGCCCTTAAAAAAACCTCAATTAATATATATATATTTTTTATAATATATTATTTTTTTATGTCCTCTTTTAACGAGTTAGGCCTAACCAAAGGCAAAAAGGAAAACAACTGTCAGTTATTGTTCGCCGAAAAATGTGAAGTTTTGTCATAAAAAAAATATTAACCCTTTGGCCGCCGACAAACTGCCGCTTGTAACAAGGAAGCCTTCATTGTGGTAGTTTGTCACTTGGGGAGTTGTTCAAGTTTTTCGGTGCACAATTGTTTTCCTTTGGTAAAATGATTATCAAAAGACATGAAAATAACTTAATATAATAAAGAATAATATTAATTGAGGCTTTTTAAGGGCAGTGGAACTTTAAATTTGTCTCTACGATTTGCTGGGGTCTCGGAGAGCGCTCTCTCGTTGCGCTGGTTCGTTCCTCGATTCGTCGTGTCTCGTGGCCTAGCTGTGCCTCGTGCCTCACCTCGGTTGGCTCTGGAGTTCTGCTTGTTCGGAGTACGGGATCGAACGGTGGGCGGACTTGCCTCCCTCTCCTGCTCACATCTTGGCGCCAGAACTGGTTCCCTGGCGGCTGTGAGCGGTCTTGGGCCTACACCAGGAGGTCGACACCACCAGGAACAGCACCACGGTGTCTCCTGCCCCTGACGAGCGCAACGCCAGCTCGTCCGGCGCCAATCCAGGGACTGTTGCGTCGACACCACGGGCCAGCCTGACCACCAGGACCAGCTACGTTGTGTGTGTGTGTGTGTGTGTGTGTGTGTGTGTGTGTGTGTGTGTGTGTGTGTGTGTGTGTGTGTGTGTGTGTGTGTGTGTGTGTGTGTGTGTGTGTGTGTGTAACTGGCGCCTTAGAGGGTTTGAGATTTGTATATCCATTGGAATTGTTTGTGTTTTCCCCACGCCCGAACCCACACCACCATCCCGTCAAATCGCCCCGGATCCCTCCTCTTGCCGAGTCTTATTATAACTGGTTAGAGAAATAAACATTATTAACTCAGTGAAAAGCGACTCGTGCCACCTTCCTCGTCCCGTTTGCTGTAGAGCGATTAAAACCGCCATATTTGGGTTATAAAAAATAAACCGCCTCCATCGTTTCGGCTCATT
>NC_140965.1:92421487-92516487 GCF_056783735.1 Eptatretus burgeri | reverse complement strand
TTGTATCTTGGATTTCTGTTTTATTAAACCTATGGGGTGATCCGGGTCATCCCTACATAGGCAGTCTTCCAACTTCCCGATATGTTTGCATGGATGTGCAAACAATACCACACAGCGATAACCAAGGAGGAAAGTCCCACTTACCTGGCTCAGATTGAGGCTGCTTTCAATGCTCAGTGGTACAAGGTGTGGTAAAACCTTTCCAGCCAATATTTCTTTTGTAATTCCCAGCTTTTTGTGGCTGAAGGTGCACTTGTATATTCCTGTATACAAAGATTAAGGAAGGAGATGGGGGGAAACCATGTGAAAATGTACCTTTGCTGGCAAACAGGCATTGGCATTGGAACGAAAGGGGCACAAGTCACAGCAAACAATAAAATAAATAATTTATTTCTCATGTTTGAGTCCAGCAACAACTTTTTGGATACTATGGAATATGAGCGTGCCAACGTCAAAATCCTTCCCCAGAACAATATAAATTGTTCTGAACCATCAAAAAAATCATTTTCATTGATAACCGAAAGCAGCTTTCCTCGTGGTTTGTAGGGAGGATTAAGAGTGGACCAAATTGGGAGTGTGAATGTGAACGCATGAAGATGGGAATCAAAAGAGGGGAGAGTTGCTCAATGACTACACCATCTTTGAGGGTTCAAGGAGAGATTGCACAAAATCAGAGAGAGGTGAAAACACAGGGCACCAAACTGAAAAACGAAAACCTGGACGTTGGTTCAACTTGAACAAACATTGTACATTTGAAATAGCCAGAGGTAAGCCACACATATAACAAGTAGCTGCGTTTAAAGCACTTTGATATGGGTTTACTTCTAAAATTAAAATTATCCTACCAACCCCTTCCTAATATTTGTGATTCGGCAAACATTTTAGAATTATCGTCATATAGTAGGTTTGGATTCGTCTGATATTCGTGAATCATGCTCCAATTGCAACGAGCATCAACAAAAGGTTTCGTTCTTCCAATTCAATGACAAATGGGTTGTGCCATACAAGCTGTAGTTGAGCACTTCTGGCAAAAACGAAACAGAGCAGGTCACACGAGTGACCAAATTGAATGATTTCGCCAATAACGATAACAAAACAAGATTAGGTATCCGTTATGAAAAAAACCCCCAAAAAATCAGATTTTTTTTTTTTTAAGGTCCAGCAAAGCAATAAAGGTGGTTGCGATTCTCACTTTTCATAACTTTCGGTTTATTTTGAAGAGTGCTGAGCACACCATCTTTGGTATTGAAAAACTCACACAGCATTGTGTTGACGAGTGTGTTGGTTAAATCAAGCCGGAATCTATCAGATAACTCAAAGCAACTCTCTCCCAGCATCCTACTGCTGGAGACATCAATGCATCAAGTTTTCCATTCTACTCCCACAATCAAAATAAACGACTGGGCTCAAAGAGATGCTCAACTAACATGCAGACACACGCACACACATCAAACAATGACAGTGGACCGAGCTGTGGCATATAAGATCCAACACTGTAAAATACAGGAGTCAAACTTGGGTCCTCAACATTATCAGAGAAGTTCGATCAAAATAGCAAAGCCATCTTTCATAAATGTTGGAAGAAATGTTTTCAAAGCAAACTGGAAAACATTTTATATAATACTACATGACCCATGAACCTGTTTGGTTCCCGTTGTGACAGCGGTTGATAAAAAAAAAAACATTTCAAAAAAAAAAAAAAGATAGCTCCAGCGAACTATACCGCTGAGGTTGTTTGCATTGATCAAATAATCCCAAAGAGTACTTGACTGAATTGTGAATTGATTTTTTAATTTTTTTTTTTCGTTGCCCGATTTGAACGAAACTTGATATTGCGCATTAATGTGAAAAAAAAAAACAACGGAGAAAAGAAAGTCGAAGAAATTATTGTGCGTAATCTTCCAAACACAATTTTATTTATTAATGAACATGGAAGTATTAGATAAAAATGGCAATGTTTATTTTATGCTTAAAAAATAAATCGTTCTTTCTATACTAAATGTTTGAGATTTTTCAATAAATCATTTCAAGAAAAAAATAAGATAGCTCCAGCGAACTATACCGCTGAGGTTGTTTGCATTGATCAAATATTCCAGAAAAGTACTTGACTGAATCGGGAATTGATTTTTTAATAATTTTTTTGTTGCCCGATTTTAATGAAACTTGATACTGCACACCACATGCGATTGGTGAGTAAGGTGGCCCTAAAAATTTTGCGCTATCGTGTACCGTTTTGGCTGTATTTCGGGAACATACATACATACAAGATGAGAGTTTTAATAATCTATAGATGTACAAGATTATGGAAGAAACAGGAAGAATAAGAAACAGAGGCTGTGTTTTTAACTTCAGGAGAAAAACGAAATAGGCAATGTCAAAATGTGCCGCCGAATAATTACCAATCTTTACCATTCCAGACGTACACATCAAAACTGGAGATTGAACATGATAAAAGTGTTGAACATTTAACCATGGTACAAATACAGGATTCTCTCCCACATCTTCCTGCAACTAAGCCTGTAATTTAGTTTATTAACCCTTAAAGGACCCTGAGCTATCAGTAAAGCAGAGCTAAACTCCCCACCCCTCCTCCATAAAAAAATACTTACTTCAAGCCAACATCAACCCTCCAAAATCTTTCAAGAAAGACCTACCCAAAATGGCCATGAGTACAGCTGGTTCCTTGGAAGGTATCAGTTGCAAAAAGGGTAGGACCTCATCTAGTACAAACCACTTTTCAAGGTATTGCAGCAACTTCCCCATGCAGACAAGTGCATTGACGCGCACCTGCAGCATTTACAGAGTGGTACGGGTGCAGCAATTATTCACTGGTCAAGTTTACTCTGCCAGGTGCATTGCATGTGCAATTCAGAAACAATCCAGGAATCAAACAGGCGCTTACAGCGAGAGAACTGGTTTGGAGGCAAGCATTCTTGATCCTTGGAAAAAGAGAATTCTTCATGGATGAAGATTCAATCAAATTTGCAAAAGTTGGAATAATGTTCAAGCACAGCTCCTGAAGGGAAAGAGGGGTAAGGAGGGAGGGGAGAGTGGTGGAGAAGAAGTGGGGAGGGGGGTTGGATGGGTGGGAGGGTTTCAAATTCCTCCTGTTGATTTGTTTGCCTCAAAATCCATGAGGCAGTAAGCAAAAATCAATGACAATAGAATAACTCAATTTGTGCACGAGCAACGGTAGCGATGACAGCATCACGCAACTCAAATTGCATCACGCAACTCAAATTGCATCACGCAACTCATCACGTTCAGGATGCTTCAAAGCATCCTGAACAAGTGCTGGTACCTGAATCTGTATGGATGGCGCTTCAAGAGCTCGAAAGATCATGGGCAAGACGTGCTGCTTAATATCCTCTGCCGGAGTCTTTGTGAGCAGCAAATCCATCTTTTGCAGGAAAATCAGCAAAACCTGTCCAGCGGGATAAATTACTATCACGATGCATCAAAATAAATCTTCTTTATCAAAATAAATCCATGAGTGCAGCTTCTTTATCTCCTTTTCTCTACAAAGATTGGGATTCGAGAGATTTGCATGGGCAGCCCATAAAAATGTAAACAGCAATAAAAATAAGTTGCTCTTTTGCATTAACCAGTTTAGATCAGTCCAAAATAATGGGGTGAACACAGGACAGTTTTAACTTAGTCTGAAAATTCATCTCGTGATACTGCAGCTGCCAACACCACACTCCCCTTCTTTTCCCAACCACTGACCCTTAACAGACGCTCCTTCACAACCCCAGGTCTGAATCAAATGTACTGCTTCGATTTGTTTATCAGCTCCTTATGTCAGTCATTTATGTCAAAGTGTAATGTCAATGTCTTTCGTGCAAAAGTGCTGTTCAGTAAAGTGATGTAGAAAACAAAGAAAACCTGAACAGAAAAATAAAACAGGGATATCACAAGGTGATTTGGGTACAGGTGAAGGCCATTTAGCCCATCGTGCTGCATTATTATCCGCATTTTCTTACTGCAGTGTCGTTCAAATTAAACAGATAACCACAAGCAGGGAATTTGGGTTGGATACCACGACATAAAACTACACTCTTTTTCAGAGAGTGAAGTATCTAACATCTACCACAAAAATGCAGGATATTGCTGGTACCCAAACAAAAGAGCCAACACTTTCTTCTTTCAAGTGCAACCCCATTGGGGATCACACCTAGACTAGACAACACAATGGCAACCCACAAACAACAATTAAAGAGAGGACAAGTTATAAAAGTAAATTAAGCTTCTTGGAATAAATCAAACTTATTTGATCTTTCTTGCGTATGACAAATTACAGCTCACAAATCTAAGTCGAAGTTGGACAACCAAGTCACAGCACTGTCTGTTGTTCGGTGAATCGTCATAACTCCATCAAATTTCCGTCGGTGACACTCATTAACATTGTGATGAATATTCTGATCTGGGTGACCACGGTCACATGCTGGACTGTCTTTGAAATTCCATTTGTGGAGGTGGTGTGATGTCCATGCATGGAGAGTACGGATCCTGTTGAGCACAGACCACTGTTTCTGGGGGAGATCGAAAACTGGAGGCTCTTCTGTTGGATCACTCAGCAGGTCTTTGTTAGCAATGTTGTTATCTGTCCAGAGATTGCACCATTGGTCCTTTGTGTTAAACCCCGCATCACTCAAAACATTTGCAGAGCCCCACAAAGGTTTGCGTGACTCGAGTCGCATATTTGGTAGATTCTGCAGGTAGTCATGGATTGGAAGATGTGGATTGGTTTATTGCGATCAAACGCTCTCAGAATTTTTACCTTCCGGCGCACATAAGCGGTTGGGATGTTCGACAAGCCTGGGAGCCACTGCACAATTGTTGATTTCACCGTACCGCTGATTATTAGCATCAGCGTTTTGACAATAACACTTATTTTGACACAGACACAGAAAGCGACAGACGTACAGAAAACGCAGATGAGGAAGGTCACAAGTGAAGAAACAAAACACAGGGAGGAGAAGGAAGACTTACCATGTGGCTTGCCTTCAAGATAGCAAGGGAGGGAAACAATAGGTGAAAAGGAAGTTCTGACAGAAGTCACCAACAATGCGGAGCAACAAGTATAGAGGCTAGAGCAACCATGTGGGTTGAAAATTTTCAGTGACTCTTTGCAACTCCAAAAGTAGCTTCCTAAAAACTCTGATCAATACAACTATACTGTTGCATGCTCTTGTGGGAGCGGGGAGGCACACGATAAACCCACGGGGTGAAAAAAGGTGACCATGTCCAAGACTGCGGCAACCACACTCAAAATCATGGAGCCGGTTACGGCCCGGATTGGGCAGCTGGAGTAAATAGGCAGTTTAACTAAATACTAGTGAGATAGGACTTGTGCCACATTAGTAATAGAAAACTAACTAAATTTGCAATTTACCTAAATCATCCAGATCACCGTATACCTGTCCTTAACGAAGCAAATACACAAAAGCAATAGTTCATCAAAATGCATAAGTTATAAATCTCCAAATTCTGAAACAAGGGAAGCAATTACAGTATGTGGTCACATGGAGACATCACATCGAGCACATGATGATCGACTCAACAGTGGAGTGAGCAGTAGAGGCAGTTGCAACCAATTTGTTTCCAAGGGTGAATAACGCTTCGCATAATGCCTTGAAGACAACAGTAACAAGAACACTCGTTGCATTTGAAAACTACATAGTAGGTGTTGCCCCATGATATCAAACAGATATGTCACTAGGGAGGGGTTGAAAATGGTTAAAAACAAAACAAAACAGGAGGAACACATACGAACTACACATGAGCAAACTTCCGATTCAGTCAAAACGTATCAAAATAAGAATGGTGCAGAAAAGTTCAAGACCCATGTCAATTGGATGCGATAAAAATGTCCCCAAAGGATATAGTTTGTAAACTAGAGCAAAGCATGTAGTCGTACATTTATAAAAGTCGTATCTTTACTTCCGCCACCAAAGGTGGATGGCGCTTATTATATGTTTTCAACCCTGTCTGTTTGTCTGTCTATGAGCAAGATTTCTCAAAAAGCTGTGTATGGATTCAAACGAAACTTGGTGGACTGGTTGGGTATGTGACAAAGAAGAATTGATTCAGTTATGGTGAAGATCCAGATCCAGGTCCAGATCCGAGAATTTTTAAAGTGATTCTTCACCATTGAGCGATTGGGCTAAAATGACGTCTCAAAAAGTTATGGACGGATTCAGATGAAACCTAGTGGACGGGTTGGATGTTTGACAAGGATGAATTAATTCGATGTTGGTGTGGATCCAGATCTGGATCCAATAATTTTTAAATTTGTTTCAGTGATTATTCACCATTGAGAGATGGGGCCAAAAACGACATACACTGCAGCATGATATTTCAAAAACTTGTGGACGAGCTATGACAAAACTAGATGGATGAGTTTGTAAGATGGCAAGAACAAGCCGATTCGATTTTGGTTCAGGTCCAGATCCAGATCCGGCCTATCAGTGAGATACTAAACCTCAACTGTTCAGCCTGGCAGAGGTATGTGATCTAACGAGTGCAGTACTACTTTCTCACTGAGGCGTAAATACAACACCAAATCCCACAAGGAGTCTTTGTGTGAGGGTAGTTGATGTGTGACAGTAGTCTTCACGTTGATGGTTCTGGACATGGAAAATGGAAAATTGCTGCACTGTTGTGAAGCACAAAATAGTTAATAACACATATTTAGAAACACATTTCTCGAAATAACGTGAAGTTAAAAAGGATATCTACAAAAAAAAGAAGAGAAGCAAACCTGAATGGGCTCTTGAAGCTTGAAGATGGGAATGAGTTCAGGGAGCACAAGGTGTGTGTACTCAACACGGGAGCACTCCTCAGAAATTAACAACACGTTAGGCAGAACAAAAGGCACCATGTTTGGATTTACAAACTCCGTCATAAGGCATGGCAGAACGCGCTGCTGAACCACTCGCTGAAGAGGAGAGGGTGAAGAGGGGATGGGAGGGAGGAGAGAGGGGTTCTATCATATGGAAAGCAGATCGACTTTGTTGTGCTCAACATGAAAGATCATTTATTTTATACTGTTAGGAGGGGGTTTGGGCAGAACTAAAATTATATGAGGAACATTTTAATACCCATCTTACGTGGCTCTAAGGGTGCACCTTCTGTGGGAAAGACCAAGTAAGGAAGATCATACCTTCTGGAAGATCATTATTGAGCCAGCTGGATTTTCACTGACAATCTCACACTCTCACTATGTCTCTCTGAAAGGACAGTCTACTTTCTCAACAATCCTCTTGAAGAAGTTCTTTCATTCAAGCTTCTGGGTCTCACGATCTGACATGATCTTTCCTGGGAAAGCCATATTTCCAACCTGGCCTCCAAAGCCAGTCGCCGACTGGGAATCCTCCGTCATGCAAAATCCTTCCTCGGCACACCTGAGCTCCTGACCACATACAAAGCTTTCGTCCGCAGCCTGATGGAGTACTGCTCTCTCCTCTGGGCCGGGGCTCCTGCCCCTCACCTTTCTCGGCTTCATGCTGTGGAAACCAAGGCATTTAGGATCATTGACATCTCCCGCAGTGATGCTGAGTCTTTGGGCTTCTCACTCTCACACCACAGGCAGGTCGGTGGTCTTTCTGTCTTCTACCGTGTCCTCTCCAGTCTCATCCCACCATGTGCATCTACCCTCTGTCTGTGATATGTCCCCACCATATTTCCACAAGGCGCTCAAGGTCTGCCAGCAAACCCCTTCTGGTAAAACCACCAAAATCACGAATCGCTGCTCACCTTCACTCTTTCATTCCTCTTTTTCCCCCACCTTTGGAATAAACTCCCACAATTTCTTCAATCCCATTCTTCCCTCCAAGCCTTTAAAACAGCTGTTCACCACCACCTCATATCTTCCGCCATTCAAAATCTCGATCTTTTCTACCCCCGTTAATCCACCCCAAACCCACCTCCTTCAAATTCGCTGCTTTCCTTCCTGAAAGTCCCTGTAATGTCCATCTTGTATACCCCGTGTTCCCCGCCCTATCCCTCTCCCTTCCACAGATCTCCTAATGTCTCTGTTCCCCACTGTTTTGTCCTTCCCTCTCCCGCCCCTCTTGCCTCCTGTTGTGCATTGTGTGTTAGGTCTCATACGAGCCTCGACAATGTATACAAAAAAAAATCCATAGAAACATGGTAATTCTCCTGAGCCTTGCTTCTTTTTGAATTCAATCTTCAGCTGGATCCCTGCCCACAATTTTTATGATGCCAGTCCAGTGTCCTCACCACAAGGACATCGTTTTGTAATAACTAATATTTTATCTACAAGAGTAGTGTCATGCTAATACATATATATATATATATATATATATATATATATATATATATATATATATATATATATATATATATATATATATATATATATATATATATATATATATATATATATATATATATATATATATATATATCGGCACGCCCCTTTCTTTGTTCCACCATCAGATTTGTGTTACTGCATGCAATGAAATGAGATTTGGCACATATACTAATGATATTAGTGTCTTCCTTAAAAGGCCCCTCAAAATTCATTTTGATGCATTTTCACAAACTCCAACAGATTCCATTCAAATTCGGTACGATTATGGCTTTTGGTCCAACTTAGGTCATTGGCTATAAATTTTTTTCATAACACTTCCGATATTCGAAAAAAATCGATAAATCGATATCCCTTATGGGATTTTACATTCAAATCCACTCAAGTTTAAGGCCTACGGGGGACGCAAATTTCCACTTTGCCCCGGGCGCTGTTTATCTCCGCTACGCCAAGCTGTTAGGGTTAGGATTTGGGTTAGTGTTAGGGTTAGGGTTAGCTACCCTAACACTAACCCTAACAGCTAACCCTAACCCTAACAGCTAACCCTAACTGCAACCCTAACCCTAACCCTAACCGCTAACCCCAACCGCTAACCCAAACCCTAACCGCTAACCCGAACCCCTAACAGCTATTCAGGAAATTTGCAAGAAAGCCCGGGCAACGCCAGGCTTAATTGCTAGCCCGAGCAATTCCGGGCATTACTACTAGTACATATATATGTATATATATATATATATATATATATATATATATATATATATATATATATATATATATATATATATATATATATATATATATATTGTAAATTATTTCCCTTGCCAGTTCCCATGATCGCTTTCCTCTTGCAGTTTTTAATGTGAGAATCAGGGAGGGTCAGACCTTGGGTAATTGTGGCAGCACTTTTGGCAGGCCTTTGAAGAACTGTGATTTTTGCAGGTTGTCACGCTGGAATAGTGTGTCCAAGTACTGCAGAGTTGCAGCACCTACATCTTCGAAATAAGGGATCTGTGGGTGAAGAATGGCATGTACATGGACACCGTTAACATTTTACAATCGCCCCTTGGTGCAATCGTTTGGAAAAATTTGCAACAAGACAAAAAGATAAAATACTATTACTTATCAAAAAAGGCAAAAGTCTTGTGTTGATAGTCGACTCATGATCATTGTGACCCTGGCTTCAAATTCCGTAGATTGTTCAAATTTGTGGATTATTTCAACGCGGCTGTCAAGGTTCAAGGAAGAGCCAACGACAGAGAAAGGACATGTCACAAATTGACAGAAGGGGATACACGCAGACACAGCACTCAGAATGGGCAAGATTTCAGAGAGTACAACACCGGTCCAGAGACATGCAGGAGGAGATGAGATGTATATGTGGCACTCCTTAAGGCTTGAATGGTGGACTGTACAGAGAAGAAGAGCTGATTATAGTGAAAAGAGGAAAGGGAAGCACATCCGAGTGGATGTAAAAACTTAGCCTCAATCTCGGCAGGCCCACAAGGTGAGCGTGTATCAACACAAGCACGTAACTTGCTGGACATGGGTAGGGGAGGATGGCCGAATGTGAGGGAGTGCAAGATCAGATACAATGGACAAAAGACCAAAAGGCCGTCAAGCTGTTTGCGATGTTAATGTGATAGGTGCTGGATCTCTGCCTTGATCTCTTTATTTGTTTTATCCCACTAAAATATGTCTCCACTCTCATTTCATCACCTATAACACGTCTCAACTCCACGACTTCGAGTTCGAAAAATGCCAGGTGGGATGCCAAAGTCGTGGTCCAGTAGGAAGCAGAATTTATTTGTACTATGAAAAATGCTTTGTAGGCTGTGAACTGAAGGTGCCACAGACAAAATACCAGTTGGTATTGTACAATGGACACGAAATGTGGCACGTAGTTTTCATAAGACAAATTATCACCAAGTGAAAGCTCATTAGATTTAAGCGGCTCAATCTCTACAAGAGGATTGTCACAAAAACGATTTCCAAGTGGTTTTTCTGGAAAGAAAGAGTGAGGAAAAGAGATTTCGCTTGGTTGAAAGACCTGTTCTAGGTGACAAACAACATTCGCATCTTGGCTCGAGACAAGAGAAGATGAACTGATGCATCAGGTGAAGAACTTGTGAAAGGAATTCCAGGAACTGTAAGAAGAGCTGATTATAGTGAAAAGAGGAAAGGGAAGCACATACGAGTGGATGTAAAAACAGCCTCAATCTCAATGCTACTCCGTCTACCCTCAAAACCATCCATGTGCAGCCAAGTGAGCCTTTAAAATTTTCTCGCAGAGAAAATTATTACAAGGAAATTATGTGCAGGAGGCCATTCGGCCAATCATGCTTGCACCACACCAATACCAGATTTAATAAATGCGTCAATACCCCTTCCCTTCGTGTGCAGCCTTTTGTCTGCTGCACTGGAAATCATTTTGCCATCCTTGGTAGGATGACAGGCTGAGTCAACCCGATGGTGCAAATTCAGTGGGAAACGGGGCTTGACCTCAGGACCCGAGGATCCAAAGCCACCACTCAAACCGCTAAGCCAACACCAGGTTCAATACATATATTGTTGTCATTTCGGAAACACCCTGGGGAGTTGTATTAAACACGTAAGGGATTTCTCATTTAGATATTTCCAGAGCAATTCCATTTGGTTAGATTTCCTTTCCCCTCAGTGTGTGTGTGTGTGTGTGTGTGTGTGTGTGTGTGTGTGTGTGTGTGTGTGTGTGTGTGTGTGTGTGTGTGTGTGTGTGTGTGTGTGTGTGTGTGTGTGTGTGTGTGTGTGTGTGTGTGTGTGTGTGTGTGTGTGTGTGTGTGTGTGTGTGTGTGTGTGTGTGTTCCAAATCCATCCCTTTGTAATTCTTCTCTTTCGAAATTCCCTCTCTTCTTCTATCCCTTCCAAGATCTCTCACCATCCCTCTTAACCCCTCCCCTTCTCCACACCTTCAGAGAGCACAACCATGCACACAAAGCAACATGCATGACAAAACACACACATCACATTACAATTCAAAGCCATTAAAGTCCGAGCAGCAATGAAGAAGGAAAGCACCGGGTGTGTTGCAGTGAGGGAAGCTACATGGCTGACCCTCCAAGCAGCTATAAAAGCCCTGTCACACCTTGACGATTTAGCCAACGTATGCCTGACGTATGCAAAATTGGGCTAAAACGCCGGCACACGTCGAATACGTTATGGGTAAGTTTGTATACGTTAAGAGCACGCTGAAAAACACTGTCATACGTCGTAGTACACTGGCTTTCATCATTGTACTTTGCAGTTGTCCTCAAATTTTAACATGCTTGAAATTTACGACGTATGCCAGCGTATGACTCACACGTTCTGCTACGCTGGCCATAAGTTGTAGGCACGTTATGCGATCGTTGACACACGTTACTTGTAAGTTACTCATACGTCGAAACACGTCGGGGTAATGATTCGCATCCCCGAAACTTATTTATAACCTATAAGTAATGTGTTGTAGGCACGTAACACGATCGTTGACACACGTTGAGGCACATTATGCGATCGTTGACACACGTCGAGGCACGTTACTTGTAAGTTACTCATAAGTCGAAACACGTCGAGGTAATGCTTAGCATACCCAAAACTTATTTCTAACCTATGAGTAACATGCTTTGAACCTATGTGTAACGTACCTCCAACGCATATTGACGTATTTGATTGACGTCTTCCGGACGACCACAGAACTTACTGAACATGTTTCCAATTTACAGCTACCGTATAATGGCATATTGGCAGCGTTTAAAAAAAAATAAACAATAACTTCTGATATTTCGTCACATGCCGTTACGTCACGTCTGATTGCCTCTTCAGTTTGCTCATGTCTTATTCTTAGTTTCTCCTCTGTGAATATTTTCTGTTTGAGGATATTGTCACGTCGACGTCGAAACTTAAAAGCAAATGTCCGAATATATTTTACAATTCGTGATAGATTAAAAAAAAAATAATCAAAAAAAAAAAAAACAACAACAACAACTTCAGATATTTCGTCACATGCCTTTACAGAGCTAAGGAGAAAAAAAGAAAATGTGCCTTGACGGAAAAAATAAGTTTCGGGTATGCTAAACATTACCTCGACGCGTTTCGACTTATGAGTAATTTACAAGGAACTTGTGTTGACGTGTGTCAACGATCGCATATCGTGCCTACAACTTATTCCCAGCGTAGCAGAACGTGTGAGCCATACGGCGAGTACGTCGGAAAATTTTCAGCATGCTTGAAATTTCACGACGTACTAAACGTACCACGAAATATGACAGCGCACTTCATCGTTTTTCAGCATGCTCTTAACGTATGAAGAAGAGAATCCTTTATTCTTTGGCCTGATACAAAAAGTCAGTAAAAAAAAAACAACGAACAATGAAAGCTTCGAATTACAAAAAAACCGAGATCGCACGAACATTTCCTATGCGAGGTATAAATGTAATTAAAAAAAAATCATTTACTGTAATTTAGGGTATCAAGGCCAGGGAACGACAAGGCCGATTTCCGGCCGTAGTCGTGCCCCGAAAAAAATTGTGAAAAGTCTAGAACTGATATTCGCTGCCGAAAAGTTGACACTGAACGGACTTCAAAAACTTGTGAGGGTAAAGCATTCCATATTGGAAAGGTTCTAACTGCAAATTTTTTTTTTCGAATTTCTTT
This sequence comes from Eptatretus burgeri, assembly GCF_056783735.1. Taxonomy (NCBI): domain Eukaryota; kingdom Metazoa; phylum Chordata; class Myxini; order Myxiniformes; family Myxinidae; genus Eptatretus; species Eptatretus burgeri. The sequence continues at coordinate 92,503,487 of NC_140965.1, read as the reverse complement.
ATTCACTCTAATCCATTTCAAGCAATATTCATTGATTTTTTCCGTTGACCTGATCTAGAAGCCATTTCAAAATAATCTGAAAAAGATAAAGAAACTAAACCAAACAGGATTTTATACACAAAAACGAGGTCCCTTACTACTCTTCTATGTTCCAAGGATTCCAATTTCAGTACTTTCAAACGATCTGGATAAGATAATCCAGCCATTCCTGGAATTCTATGCATGAAGGATCGCTGAACACGCTCAATTAAATCAATATCTTTAATTAAGCACGGATTCCACACTTCTGTAGTATACTCCAAAAGTGACCGAACGAAGGTGATGAACATTTTCACCAGAAAGTTTCTATCTCTACAACGAAACACTTTAAAAATTAAAGCAGCCGTGATGAATCACAGATCGAACCTGACCTCATGTCAGGTCAGGTTCGATCTGTGACCTGCTACAGGTACCATGTAAACCTGTACTAACCTGTTCCATGGTCGGGTTGTCGGCGACTAAAGCGTCTCCCCCACCAGGTTTTCTGGTGCGGGGGTGTTTGGATATGGACACCCAGCAGGATTAAAAACAAAACCTGTCAAAGGGCGGAGGAGCTCCTTGTGAGCCAACGGCCATCCATATGTAGTGCCCAACTGTGTCTGCGGACGTCCTCGGGCAGTTGGGTTACTTTTTTATTAGGAGGTTGGTGGCAGGATTTGCACTCCGGCCACCGTAAAACCCTTCATTCCGCAAAACACAAAAACGCAAAAAAATCTGAAAACCCACTCCGTGGGAGTACCTCCTGTGCAGCTTCCCTTCGCAGGGCAGCTCACCGGATGACGGGATTGGGGCAAAGCCTTCGGCACCCCCAATCTTTGATGATAGGAGGGAAACCACGGGGTAACATCCCTGGGTCAGATTGCGGGAGAGTGTGTCGGAGTGGTGCTGAGGTGTCGTCCACCAGACGGCGGTCTCCTTGGGTTAACCTGAGGCGGTCCCTTCGGGTGGGTGCCTGGAATGTCCTATCCCTAAGAGAGGATGATCACCTGTCTCTGTTATCATCTGAGCTCAAGCGTTTGGACATCGGGATTGCAGCTCTCTCTGAGGTTCGGAGACCGGATTGCGGCGAGATAATGGTGGGTGGTTACACCTACAATTGGTCTGGTCGCTCTCATGGTTGCCATACCCAAGGAGTTGCTGTAGCTGTGTCCAATAAGCTGACCCCAATGATAATTGAGGTAACACCGGTCAACGAGCGTATTATGAGATTAAGGATTCATCACTCCTTAGGTGTCATTTCCCTGGTCTCTGTTTATGCTCCGACTGAGGCGAGTGATCTCACCGTGAAGGATGCATTCTACGCCACACTCGAGTCTGTGGTTGATCAGTGCCCCAGACGAGATACACTTCTAGTCTTGGGGGATTTCAATGCATCGACTGGAACTGATAGGGATGGTTATGAGGTGTGTGTTGGTCCCCATGGGTCAGGAACTATGAACCAGAATAGCACTAAGTTCCTTGACTTTGCAAGAAGTCATGGACTTAGGGTGGCTGGTTCATTGTTTCAGCACCCACAAGCTCATCGCTGGACTTGGTATTCCAACGCTAGCGGTGTGGCAAAGGAGATTGACCATGTCCTCATTGACGGTCGTTGGAGGATGATCCAGAACTGCAGGGTCTACCGGAGTGCTCAGTTCCTCAATACTGACCACAGGCTTGTTGTAGCAACTCTAAAGCTGCACCTTAAATCCTGGAGAATGGTACCATCCCAGCCTAGGCTGGATGTTGCCAAGCTCAGGGATGAGAGAGTAGCTGAGGAGTTTGCGAACAGGCTGAGTGGACACTTGGGGGGTCTGGGTGCTTTGGGGGGTCCTGAAGAGTTGTGGAGCGCCTTCAAGACCACCGTCCTTGATGTTGCCGGTGGATGCCTTGGAGCTCACCGCAGGGCAAAGAAGAATTTTGTCTCTCAAGGTACACTGGATACCATTGACCAGAGTCGCAGGGCCAGGCTGAATGGCAGAGCTGAGCTGTTCAGGGAGCTGAGGCGTAAAACTGCACGTGCACTGAGGGTGGACAAGGAGGCCTATGTGCGAGGAATCTGTGAGGGGGTAGAGCATCACCTGTGGACAGGTGATTCTCGTCCTGCTTACAGGGGAATTCGCGCATTACGTTCATCCAAGCCCATCCCTCGGAGCACTGCAGTTCGAGCAGAGAGTGGTAAGCTCTTGACATAGGAGTCTGAAGTGAAGGCCCGCTGGGCCGGTTACTTTGAGCGGTTGTACCAGGCTGATCCCCCAGCTGTCGAGTTGGACGTCAAGGGTGTTACAATCCCTGTTGCTGACCCTCGAATCAACTGTGGTCCACCTTCGCTTGTGGAAACACGGGCTGCGGTGAACCAGTTGAAACGGGGCAAAGCTCCAGGGATCTGTGGCATCCATGCTGAACTTCTCAAGGCTGGTGGAAATGCTGCACTCGTGTCACTGCATGCAGTTTTGTGCTCTGCCTGGAACACAGGCATCATCTCAACTGACTGGAAGAGGGGCCTTGTTGTCCCTCTCTGGAAAGGGAAGGGTGATCGCCAAGACTGCAACAACTACCGAGGGGTGACGCTGCTCTCAGTGCCGGGCAAGGTCTTTGCTCGGATAATTCTTGATAGGGTTCGCCACCATCTGCTTGAGCACCAGCATCCAGAGCAGTCAGGCTTTACACCAAAGAGGTCAACGATTGACCGTATCCTTGCACTTCGTGTCCTCATCGAACGCAGACGAGAGTTTCGGCAGGGGCTGCTTGCAGCCTATGTTGATCTCTGTAAAGCGTTCGATTCAGTGAATCGGGATGTCCTCTGGAGGATTCTTGGTCTTCGTGGGGTGCCACCAAAACTGATCGATCTGATGTCTGAACTCTACTCTGGTACTGAGAGTGCTGTGAAGTGTGGTGGTACCATCTCTGATTTATTTCCAGTTGTTACTGGAGTTCGTCAGGGATGTGTACTTGCCCCCACACTTTTCAACACTTGTATGGACTGGATTTTAGGGAGGATGTCGGAGAGACCAAGTTGCGGTGCATCGTTTGGCAATGTCAAGATCTCGGACCTTGATTTTGCAGATGATGCAGTCATCTTTGCGGAGACTTTAGACATCCTCTTGGGGGCCCTCAAGGTGCTGAATGAGGAGTCGGAGCCATTGGGATTACGGGTTTCTTGGGTCAAAACTAAGATCCAGGCTTTCGGTGACACCTTGGATGCTGCTGTCCTGTCTGTGTCTGTTTGTGGTGAGGATGTTGAGGTCGTGGAGAGATTCACTTACCTTGGCAGTGATATTCATGTCTCTGCTGGCTGCGAGTCAGAGGTCAATAGACGTCTGGGTCGGGCCTGGGGAGTCATGGATTCACTGGATCATGGGGTGTGGCGCTGCCGGTACCTGTGCGGGAGGACGAAAGTCCGAGTCTTCAGGTCCTTGGTACTTCCAGTCTTGCTCTATGGGTGCGAGACTTGGACTCTGACCAAGGATCTGAGACGGAGACTTAATTCCTTTGGAACCAGAGCTCTTCGGAGAATTCTTGGCTATCGCTGGTCAGATTTTGTGTCCAACGAGCGGTTGCTGAGAGAGACACGGATGAGATTTGTTACCTGCATAGTCCGTGAGCGTCAGTTGCGGCTGTATGGACATGTGGCTCGTTTTCCTGAAGCTGATCCTGCTCACCAGATTCTCTCAGCGAGGGAGTCTCATGAGTGGAGGAGGCCAGTGGGCCGACCACGTGCCTCATGGTTGCAGCAGGTTGACCATCATCTCAAGGAGATGGGGATGGGCCTGGCATCTGCCTGGGGGATGGCCAGACGGAGGCCCCTGGAGTACCGGCGGAAAGTGGATGCAGCGACGCGCTGTTCTGGCACATGCTCCCATACCTGACCTGACATGATGAATGCCTTTTGTGCTATCGTTTTGCAGTGTGCACTAAATTTTTAAGATCGTCTAAAACAATTACGCCCAAATCGCGCATACATTTAACCGAGGGAACTGGAAATTCTTGGACTTCATACTGTGTCTTCGCATTTCCATGACCAATTTGAAGAACGAAGCACTTATTTACTGTGATTCTCAATTGCACATTGTCTGCCCAGCTCATTATTTGTTTCAAATGTTCTTTAAGTTTAACATTTTGCTCGTTTCTTGGACATGAAATATATATTTTTGCGTCGTCCGCATACAACTTTAAAGAGGCTGTTTTCACATAGTTCACAATGTCATTGATATAGATTTAAAAAATTATCCCCATGCGGGAATGACGGTCATCTCTGCGAGAAAATATATAGCCTCCTGAAGGTAGGGAAGTTTTTGCAAACTTTGAAGTCACGTGACGCGAAAACAAAAGCGATTATCGAAAATCCGGCCCGACAAAATTTAGATATTGTCCCATAGATTTATGTGCCACAATCAAATTCAAGATCGCTTGAGAAATGTAGGAGGAGATAGATTTTGAAAATCGTCATTTTCGCATGAAAATCGTCATTTTCGCATTTTTTGCCAACTTTGAAGTCACGTGACACGAAAACGAAAGCGAATATCAAAAATCCGGCCCGGCGAAATTTAGATATTGTCCCATAGATTTATATGCCACAATCAAATTCAAGATCGCTTGAGAAATATAGGAGGAGATAGATTTTGAAAATCGTCATTTTCACATGAAAATCGTCATTTTCGCATTTTTTGCCAACTCTGAAGTCACGTGACACGAAAACGAAAGTGAATATCGAAAATCCGGCCTGATCAAAATTTAGATATTGTCCTATAGATTCATATGCCAGAATCAAATTCAAGATCGCTTGAGAAATGGCGGAGGAGATAGAATTTGAAAATAGTCATTTCGCAACTTCAAAGGCCTCGTGACCTTGATCTTTACCTTCGCTGACCTTGACAGTCATACCATCGTGTACGTCTCATCGACCTCTATCAGGATCACTAATGACCAGATCTCCCGCTTCAACTTCATTGTGAACGGACGGACGGATCGTCACCTCTCCTCTCAACACCAATATTATTAGGTCATGCTAAAAGAGATGACCTAAAAAGGACTGGGCCAATTAAAGAGCCTTGTACAACCCCAGAGCTAACCGGACGATTCTCAGAAACAGAGTCTTCAACTTGTACAAATTGAGATCTGTTCAGCAAATAATTTCTAACCCAACTGATAATTTTCACATTAAAACCATAGGCGGTCATTTTTTGAATGAGTTTTGTATGACTAACTGAATCAAAAGCTTTTGCTATGTCCAAATAAATAACATCCACAGTATTGTTTTGATCGACAATCTTAGTCCAGTCATCCAAATAGGAGATGAGCTGCGATATTGTAGAATGCTAAGGTAAGAAACCGTGTTGGCACTCCCCAATGATACTATTCTGTTTGAAATGTGTTAAAATATACTGATGAATATTTCTATTCATCAGTACTGTTCCCATGTTGTCCTGAAAGTCTGTGATGGATTTTTGCTCTTGGTACACCTTCAGCCCACAAAAATCTTATTGCTGTACGCTGCTCTTTTTTGGTGCAAATGGACAGCAGAGCGGTAATGTTAACTCCCTGACAACGACACGATGACTGACTGATTTGGTCAAGGTTGAAACTGCTTCACAATGGCGCAGACAGTTCGTGCTTGTACCTGCGAGTATAATCAGCAATGTAGTCAACGCAACACAGTTTTTAATAAATCACTGCGGATACTTTTTGACTCACGCTGTTTTTATTTTTATATATATATATACTCTCAGTACGAGTATATGTATGTATATATATATATATATATATATATATATATATATATATATATATATATATATATATATATATATATATATATATATATATATATATATATATATATATATATATATGAGATATTGTTGTGGGTTTGCCAGCCGGGTCACAAGTGGCTTCTCTCGGACTTCCTGACCTTTGACCCTGAACCCAACAAAACTTGCCTCACTGCAGTGCACTCTGTCCTTTCTTTAAGGCGCTGTCACACCTTGACGAACACACGGTTCTAAAGGCTTACTAGCAACATTCAATAAACTGATAGGACGATAGTTTTCCACTACTGAAATGATGCCTTTCTTATGCAAAGGAACCACTTTCGCTATTTTCCAATTAGAGGGGAAAATGCCAGAGTGAATAGACAACGAGTAAATTCTAGACAAAGGCTCCGACAACTCAAGTGCTAATTTAACCAAGAAAATCTGAGGAATATAATCTGGGCCAGACGAAAATTTATCTGAAAGAGCTTTAATATGTTGAAAAACATTCAGCCTATCACACACAAGCAAAGGAGGAGACCTAATATGATCAGGGTTGATCATATTTACCAGTTTACCATCATCTTCAGTGAAAACCGAAACAAAAAAAACCTGTTAAATATTTTCGCTTTTTCACCGTAATCTACCACTATATTTCCGTCCGCACCGACCATAGTTGGAATAACCAATCTGTTACTTAACCTTGACTTTATATAACTCCAGAATTTGTTAATTTGTTCCGATTTAAGAACTCCATTTTCTTGCATAAAAATATCTTTTCGTTTCAAAAATCTCGCATGTCCAGATGCTGCCTTCCATTCCAGTTTGTGCTTATCTTTTCCCGATTTTTTATACCTAAGATGAGTGCTCCGTTGTCTCTCGTAAGCACTGGAGGTTTCAGAGGACCAATTACAATTTTTTGGACGAACGGGACAGAACGGGACCCATTTTAGGACGAGGAAAATTAAATAATTGTGCAGAATTTCCCACATTTGATCTACATTCACACAGAAAGAAAAGGCTGCTGTCCAGTCAAAAAGGCATAATTCATGAGAAATTTTCGCATAATTATCATTTTTAAAGTCAGGTATGTCATTCCGACTAATAGATCGCATATTAATTTGAAACGCAATTTTTAAAAAAATTGCAAAATGATCAGAGATATCATGAAACTGTTCTACTTCACACTGCTGCATAAGAAATAAGTTGTTCACAAAAACGAAATCCAGAATATTTCCAGCTTCATGCGTCGGAACATGAACATGCTGAGTCAAGCCTATCTCAAACATCGCCTCACCAAACATTCCCTCATTTTTGTTTCCTACTGAGATACCGTCCCTCTTTAAACCTGGTAAATCAAAGTCACCACAAAGCACAAACGAGGAAAAAGGATCATAATTAGTGAGGATATGATTGATCACGGCATTAATCGAATCATTCTGTGGAAAAAAGGAGATCTATAGTAAACACCAAAAATTAACTTTTTTGTCGCCGTATGATCTCGAGAAATTGCATACCAAACGGACTCGAAAAATTTGGATTTTTCAACTTTTACCTCAAAATTTGTATACTTCTTTGGAATTAAAACTATAACACCCCCACCATGTCGTTCCCTGCCCTCCCCCTGACTCCTGTCACAACGATACACAACAAAGTCATTCGAAAACCGACTGAAAAAGCCGCTCGGGATAGTCTCATTTAACCATGATTCAGTGATTAAAAAAACATTTTCAGGATTTTTTGTAGTCAGAAACAACAAATCGTGCTGTTTTTGCAAAATACTACGAAAGTTAGTAAGGTAAAATGGAATAACATGCTCAGGCCCGCCTAGTTTCCCGAGCCGCCCCCACATTGGGACATAATTTCACTCCTTCAATATTTTTTCTCCTTCAATATTAAATTTCACTCCTTCAATATTAAATAATTTTTCTCCTTCAACTCCATCTGCTCCATGATGGTCTCTGAGGCCGCCAGGGACGCGGCCAACACGACTTGGGCCATGTCGAACGGTTGTTGTTGTTGTAGCTGTCGTAGATTCCCAACAACTTTCTGAGCCGTGACCTGAGTGGTCAGATTTGCAATCATTTCCGACAACGAGGAAATCTGCTGCGAGTTGGCCATGACGACCTTGAGCAGAGCCGCGTAGAGATCGGCGGTGACAGGATCAGAGCTTTCCTGGCACTTCTTGCATGTGTAGACCACGCCCGCGCAACCGAGCACTCGAGATGCGTCTTTCTTCTTGGTTTCGGTGACAGCCTTGGTGCAACCCATCAAGCATGCGATGCACGTCCATGATCCGCACGTCGAGCATTGGACACAATCGTCAGGATTCCCCAAAGAAGTCTTGCATTCCATGCAGGGAGCCGGAGGAGAGTCATCCATAGCCGGTTGATATCGCTTAGAGGTGGTCATCCCGGCCACAAATAAGAAACTTCTCTCACATAGGGGCCCGTGCTTCAGAAATTCACACCAAAGAGTGTAAGAGAGGGGAAATGATGGAGCCAATGCGGAACAACCACCACGGTCCCGTTCCCAAACGGAAGTCTAAACAAGGCCGTAGGCTTGAGGAAGCAGGCCGCAGGCTTGAGGAAACAAGGCAGTCTTGATTCCCGCCATGATGCGCTGCAGATGCTCAATACACCACCATATACACAACTTACCCATACCGTATTCGACGTGTGCCAGCTTGGTTCGGCAAATTTTTCATAGGTCGGCATACGCTGGCTAAGTCGTCAAGGTGTGACTGCGTGGTTGACACTTCCAATTCTCAGGAGGTTATGATTTAAATCGGCGTGCGGCAGGTTTTTAACAGGCTACTCCACGAGTTCGTCGGCGATACGTGCAGCACGATATGCCTAAGTTAAACTATCGTTGGGCATAGGTTGTGAACGCTGACAACAGGCTAAGCATTCGTTGGTATAAGTTATCTATAAGACAACGAAACGTTCTGTGCCCGTTATTAATGTTATGAATACGACCAAAACTTAAACAAAAACATCAAAATTTCAGCGTACGCCAACGTTTTACATACATTTTCATACATTGCCATTGCTGCCCAATCGTCAAGGTGTGACAGCGCCTTAAAGACAGAGTGCACTGCAGTGAGGCAAGTTTTGTTGGGTTCAGGGTCAAAGGTCAGGAAGTCCGAGAGAAGCCACTTGTGACCCGGCTGGCAAACCCATAACAATATCTCTCATATATATATATATATATATATATATATATATATATATATATATATATATATATATATATATATATATATATATATATATATATATATATATATATATATATATATATATATATATAAACAGGGTGAGGCAAAAAGTATCCGCAATGATTTATTAAAAACTGTGTTGCGTTGACTACATTGCTGATTATACTTGCAGGTACAAGCATGAACTGTCTGCGCCATTGTGAAGCAGTTTCAACCTTGACCAAATCAGTCAGTCGTCGTGTCGTTGTCAGGGAGTTAACATTACCGCTCCGCTGTCCATTTGCACCAAAGAAGAGCAGCGTACAGCAATAAGATTTTTGTGGGCTGAAGGTGTACCAAGAGCAAAAATCCATCACAGACTTTCAGGACAACATGGGAACAGTGCTTTACCGCAATGGAGTATGTATGATTGGATTACCATGTTCAAAAACGGCGCACAAGTGTCACTGATAATGAACGATCTGAACACCCATCCACATACACAATCGAAGAAAACATTAAACAAGTCCACACCATGATTCTGAATAACTGACAGTCAACTATTGATGAAGTGGCACAACATCTGAACATCAGTCATTGTTCTGCACATGAAATCAACAACCGACTTGGCTTTCATAAAGTTTTGCAAGATGGGTTCTATAGCAACTCACAGAAGAGCACAAGCCAACCATGTGACAATCTGCCAAGCCGATTGAACCACTTTCCTCATGAAGGGAATGCATTTTTGAGAAGCATTGGCGTCACTGGAGACGAGACATGATTTACCATTTCGAGCCAGAGAGCAAATGCCAGAGAAAGTAGAGGAAACATCCGACATCACCAGTCAAAAAGAAGTTCAAAAGTCAACCATCGGCCAGAAAAGTGATGTTCACACTTTTCTGGGAAACACAAGGCCCAATTTTGGAAACTATCAGGAGGGGGGCACAATGGTAAACAGTGTCTATTATTGTGAAATGTTCTGGAATCAGTTGAAACCAGCTGTTCGATGGAAAAGCAGAGGGCTACTGTCAAAAGGTGTTGCATGGCAATGCCCATCCACACGCTGCTGCTCCATATTGTGGAAACCTTATAGGCCATGAGCCAGACGCAGTAATTTTTGGCCACCGGTACCATCCGAGGGGAATAATGCTCATCCTAATTTTTAGCAGGGTATACATCTCTACAGTCAGAAACTATGTGATAGCATTGCATTTGTGGAAGCCTTTTGTGTGTTATTAGCCGTTTAGTAACCCCATTTTGTAAAAGGAAGTAACCGCAATTGTAAAAGGAAGTGTTCACTACCAAAATGTCTGTGTTTGCCAAACAGACTGAAATGCACTGATATGTGTAGACGGCCAGACTGTGAGAACCAGGCATCCATCTTTGAGTCAGACGATGGGAAAGTTCTGATGAGGATATTGAAGAACTGGATAACGATTATGGATTTTCAAGTTCATCTTGAACATTTTATATCATTTACAATCAGTGTATATGATCAGAGATGTCTTAGAAACTATAAAGAACCCGTCTTTGGTTCATAAGACAATATGCTTATCAGCAACACATTGGGCCTCGGTAATGGCCTTGTTCGTGTGGAACACCACATTTGTGTTTCTATTCTGTAATTTTATGCCCTACAACAGAAGATTGTTTTTCATTTTCACCTTTGATTCATTCATCAGATTGCACATGATTAACCATCTTGCTCCTGCCTTATTGGTATATATTGTGTAATACGGGTGTTTGATACCTTCATATGTGCATTATCGAGTATCTAAATCCCTGAAATTCTGTATTTTTTGAGGAATTACAGGGAAAAAAACATTAATCTTGTTCATGAACATGCTATCATTTACCTTTGTTTGATTCTTGGAAAGTATCCTTCAATAACAACAGGGAAAATATCATGACATTGACCAAACTACATAACTCCATCCAAATTAGGTATTTTTTTCATTTGAGGGGTGGGGTAACATTGTCTGCGATACTGATCTTAATATACAACATACAAAATTTTTTTTAGATTTTTGGATTTCTTCATAAATTTGCTAAACACCCATGTAATTATATTGTTCCAGAACTTTTATTTACTTTCCACAATAAATGACAGACATACTTTTCTAAAGGCGGGATGATTTATCACACAGGAAATAGACACTGATATATGTGTCACCAATGTCATACTTTTCAACCTAGGCATGTTTAGCACTTTTTGTTGAGAAGCAAATGATCCAAGCAAAAGGTGAGACAAATTTCAATGTTAATGTTTGACTGATAAAAAAAAAATGTTATCAAGTTGAAGTAGGATGTTTTACCTTATACTGGCATTTTGCACAAGAGCTTATTTAAGGGTAGGCATATAAACAGGGTGATAACACACAAAAAGCTACCACCGATGCAATGCTATCGCATATTTTCGACCTCAAGGGTTGTATACCTTGCCAAAAATCACTATAAGAATTATTCCTGCCAGATGGTACCAACCACCCTACTGGCTCATGGACTATTCCAGCAATTGAACTTTGAAGTGTTGGAGAATCCTTCGTCCAGATCTGGCATGGCCCCTTCAAACTTTCAGCTGTTTGGTCCACTCAAAGACGCTTTAAGAGGCTGCCACTTTGCCAGTGACCAACAAGTGAAAGAAGCGGTGCATGTGCGCCTCGTCACTCAGCCAAAAACATTTTTTTCTGAGAGCAGATAGAAGCTTGTGAACCGATGGACTTGGTGTGTTGAAAAGAAGGGGGGCTATGTGGAAAAATGATGCTCTTGTACATGCTGAATTGTAGTTATTTTATTTAAATACAAATATATTGCGGATCCTTTTTGACTCACCCTCGTATATGTGCACTTTGTCCTCAATTTACATTCATTCTATTTCCTTTTTTTCTACTGAACGCCTTAGACAAAATACTGAACAATTTTCTCTTTACGCCGTGTAATTTTCAAGTTATCGCTTTAACAAAAAAAAAAAAGAAAAAAAAAGAATTTCGTGCCGGAAGGCAACAGAAGCAGATGAGCAATATACAGTTCACCACTTATCTCACCCTCAGTCACATGCAGTCTGTACTGTACTCATGAGAGGTATCATCTAATCTTCATTTTTAGTATTCTTGTGCCAAACTCTCCCAAACTGTAGTGCCTCAAGGCAGTGTGCTCTTTCTGGTTTTCATCGATGATCTCTCTATCCATCCATTGGGACCATACTCTGTGCAGCCAAAGCAGTCTCCTGGGCTATTGGGCACAATCCTGGACAGGTCACCACTCCGACACAGGATATATCAGCAAGCTGGTACTCATTTTGCCGACCTCGGAAGGATGACAGGCTGAGTCAACCCCACGTGGTATAAATTCAACAGCCAAACAGGATTTGAACTCAGGACCCGAGGATCCCAAGCACACCACTCTAGCCAACACCAGGCATATATGATCTCTCCGACTGGAAAATCCTCTTTATCTCTTTGCTGATGACTCCACCCTCTTCCGTACCATCCGTCATCCCTCAGATCGGCAAGCAGCAGCTTCTTCGCTCTCTGCAGATCTGGATTAAATCACAAGCTGGTCCAACACTTGGAACATGTCTTTCAATCCTGACAAATCTCACACTCTCACTATGTCTCTCTGAAAGGACAAAACTCCCACAAGCACAGAAACTCCATTGACAAGCCTTCAAAAAGCAAGGAAACATCGCCAGCCTCATCGTTTCAGTAACCGCTCAACTCCCACTTGCTCCGTGCCACAGATTTTGGCGAGTAACAACAGCACCGTACGCATTTACTTAAAACTGTCCATAATTTATTTGATTAAACATTTATTTCATTATTATGTCAAGGGTTTATTAAGGAGGACTGTATTTCGACATTTAGTCTTTACTTAGGTTTGAGTTAGGTTTGGACCAAAAGTTTCCAAAGCATGATGTTCAATTTATAACATGCTGATGGGAAAATAGTTTTCGATTTACATTTTCTTGTTTTTCGTTCAGTTTTTTTAGGAACGCATCTCAAGCATAAATCGAAGAGTCCCTGTATAGAGTTTTTCAAGGCTGTGTGAATCTTAAACCATACCTTGCCTAACTGGTCAGCATCAGGACGCACAGTCGGAGCAACGTTCAACAACATCTTCAGGTGATCGCGAACACCTTCAGGTACATTGCGCAGCACAGAAGGGCTGAGCTGACTTAGCTGCAAAGAAAAGGTAACAAAATTTATTAAAACAAATAAGTGCAATGATAAAATGGCAAGATTCCAGAGGACTGATATCACACAAATCTTCCTACAATTGTACATCTGGCCTTATGCCCTGCAATAAAGTGTGGGGTATAAGGCTATTTGTTTAACTTTCCATTGCGAGCATGCGCAGCACGTGGATCCTGGTTGCATCATTCCTGGAGGATGTTGTGTTGCTTATGCAGTGCCCCCTGTAGTTGAGGATTCGGCCAGGATACCAGTGATAACTCACCTCCTCCATCAAAAGACAATGTGAGATCTTTAATGTCCACCAGCAATTAATGTTAGCAGACGAGTCCCCAGCTTACAATTCATTTGAGGGACAGCACAACTAGAATTTTGGTTGGAATTGGATTGTAGTTGAAATATGATTGTTTTTTGAGAATACATACATATACACTACATGGCCAAGTTTGTGGACACCTGCTCATCCAGCATCTCATTCCAAAATCATGGGCATTAATATGGAGTTGGTCCCCCTTTGCTGCTATAACAGCCTCCACTCTTCTGGGAAGGCTTTCCACGAGATGTTGGAATATTGCTGCAGAAATTTGCTTCTATTCAGCTTTAAGAGCATTAGTGAGGTCGGGTACTGATGTTTGGCGATTAGGCCAGGCTCGCAGTCGGCGTTCCAATTCATCCTAAAGGTGTTCAATGAGGTTGAGGTCAGGGCTCTGTGCAGGCCAGTCAAATTCTTCCACACCGATCTCAACAAACCATTTCTGTATGGACCTCGCTTTGAGCACGGGGACATTGTCATGCTGATAGAGGAAAGGGCCTTCCCCAAACTGTTGCTACAATGTTGGAAGAACAGAATCTCCAGAATGTCATTGCATGGTGTAGCATTAAGATTTCCCTTCACTGTAACTAAGGGATGTCGCCCAAACCATGAAAAAAACAGCCCCAGACCATTACTCATCCTCCACCAAATTTACAGATGGCACGATGCATCCACCAAACCCAGATTCGTCCATCGGACTGCCAGATGGTGAAGCATGATTCATCACTCCAGAGAACGCATTTCCACTGCTTCCGTCCAATGGTGATGAGCTTTACACCTCTCCAGCCAACACTTGGCATTGAGCATGGTGATCTTAGGTTTGCTTGTGGCTGCTCGGCCATGGAAACCCATTTCATGAAGCTCTCAACGAAAAGTGTTTGTGCTGACGTTGCTTCCAGAGGCAGTTTGGAACTCGGTAGCAAGTGTTGCAACCAACGACAAACGATTTTTCTGCGCTGCGCGCTTCAGCACTTGGCTGTCCTGTTGAGTGAGTTTGTGTGGCCTACCACTTCGCGGCTGAGCTGTCGTTGCTCCTAGACGTTTCCACTTCACAAGAGCAGCACTTACAATTGACCGGGGCAGCTCTAGCAGGGCAAAAATTTGACGAACTGACTTGTTGGAAAGGTGGCATCCCATGACGGTGCCACGTTGAAAGTCACCGAGCTCTTCAGTGTGGTCAATGTTTGTGTATAGAGATTGCATGGCTGTGTACTTGATTTTATACACCTGTCAGCAATGGGTGTGGCTGGAATAGCCGAATCCACGAATCAGAAGAGATGTCCGCATACTTGTTGCCATCCATATATGGCCATGTCTCTTGGTCTGTTCGACCTTTAGCCTACATATGCCACTTTGTGAGCCGCCAATTGCTGAAGGTTTCTCAGAATGGAAAAGTACATAAAGACAGATGTACATCAGGGAAACTTCAAGACTGCAGGGAGGGGGACATGGCAGGGCTTAGACACAAACACTAGGGCAGAGAAACTAGGGCTCTCCAAACATGTGCTAGCCACCAACTCTCAAGGGAATTACATTACACTGAATCGACCATGCACTTACTTACCTACTTAATTGCACAGGGCTGAAGTCGGCTGCCTTGCATCTTGCAGGACAATAAGCTTCCTCCATCGTTCTTGAATCTCAGCACACTTGGCAGCAGTCAACAGTGGCAATTCCAATCCCTGTCTCATATCGTCTATGCATCTTTTTGGTGCACCCCCCCCCCCGGGTTTCAGGTTTCTGAAATCAGTCTTCATAGGTTTGAGTCATCCTGACTTCTAACCACATGACAAAAGAACCTCAAATGCCTTGACACGATGACATCTTTAAGTCGTTTTCCCTATTTTGAGTGTGTTGCGCACATCCACGTTTCTCATCCTCTGCCATCTCGTGACTCCCAGAATGGACCTTCAACACTTCCTCTCAAAAACAAGGAGTGTCCTCTTCTATTCTTTTTCTAAGAGTCCAGGCTTCGGATCCTTAGATGGTGAGAGGCAAAATGAGGGCCTTGTACAATCTCATTTTCGGCTGTCTCAACACATGCGACAAATTCAAGTTTATCTCCAAGTCTACCAAATGCCTGTGCCACCAGGGACACTCTGTGCTGAACATCCGCTGCACAGTTTGGGACTTTACTCTTGATAAACTAACATGTACTACAAAATAACTATTCTAATCTATGCCACATTTTAACCTCCGAGACCAAATTGTTATGAATCTGGTCTAGGTGATAACAGTGCATGTAAGCATCAGTGTAATGCAATTCCTTGAATTAAAAAAGGTGTCGGGCATCGCATACAGAGCAGGTTTCTCTTTTCTCTCAGTCTCATCTATTCTCTCTCCTACGTGCCTCTGGGTGAATGCACCAAATTACTCGTTTAAGTCGATAGAGGTCCCAACGGTGCAATGGGTTATATTATTATATACGTATAATAATTTTACAGTTCTGATCGCCCATTCACAGCTGTGTTCTTCTTCATCTACCACCCCATTCACAATTATTCTTGTAACAAACCCTTTTTTGTTCATGAGATCTTGCAATGTTGCTCATACAGTGCCCCCTATAAGTTAGAGTTGGATTGCATAATTTGTTGAGAATGCCAGCGATAGCTCACCGACTCGTTGCAAACAATACTGTTACAGATTTCCCGCCCGTCGGCGTGCGAACGACCGCGTCTAACCAATAGCGGTCGCTTCGCCCACCGAACGGACAATCCAGTCGTGACTTTCTGGAACAACGCCAGAAACCAGTCACGGGTGGGTTTTTAATCCCACCACGGCCCAGTCCGTATTCTACCCGCGTGAAATAGGGTCAATCGCCGAATATCGATATACCGAAGTACCCGCGCGGGTAACCTACCGAGGGACCGTACCTCGGCGAAAGCCTGCTTGGACACGAACCACTTAAGTGGTCCGTTCCGTTCTGGGATAACTGAGCGGGTATTATCGCCAGACCTCACCGGACCCGATTCTAGTTATCGGCGATTTAAAAACCAACTATATTCCGAGTGCAAGATGGGGCAGTTCAATGAGGGAATGGACGCAACGAACAGGTTTACATTCACACAAGGACATTTATTATAATAAAGCACGTATGCAATTAAACAAGGCAAAACATGTATGCACCTATATAAGCAACAAAAGCACGACAAAAGAACTACAACCGTCTACTTATTATGTACAGTCACTTGCACTTAACAGTTTCCTACTTATTAGACGGGCCCATGGACACACGTACGCACACACACACACACACCCAAGAAATGGTGGCAGAAGCCTTTAATAACGAGCTCCAGCTCGGAGGACAGGTGAGCTGAAACCCAGAGCCTATCTCGAACCTCTCCACCTCGTGTTGTCTTCAAGTTGTTCGGACCCGGGATCCAGCGAGAGCGAGCTGGACCCAATCGCCGTGAGCTGCGATCCTTCCCGAGCTCCCGCGAATCCTCCCGCGCTTCTCAACACGTGCTGGTGAGACGAGGCGCCGATCCTTCCCGTTGATGCGTCGCTTCCCCAAGGAACCACCTCCAAGAAGAGGCCGATGAATTGCACCAAGCCGGGAACCAAAATGGAGAACAAAGAAGAAGAAGCCACCACTCTCAGCTCGAGCCGAGCAACCGGCTTAACTTCCTTCCAAACAGGGCAGATTGAAGCAATAAGCTCTCCCGAGCCAAGCAGAAGCCGAAGCTCACGGAACCGTCAAAGCAAAGAGCCTCCAAAAAGCCTCCTCCTGAGCCAGGCCTCAGCCGAAGCTCACTGAGCCAGCCGAAGCAAAAAGCTTCCGGAGGCCTCAACCCTAACGAGAGCCAAGCAGGACCCGACGGTCTGCTGAACGACTCCCCTCAAGTCCCTTCTCCAACTCTGCTCCCTCCAACTCTACCCTTGAAAAAAAGAAAAAGATCTCCTCTTATCCTTCTCCGCCCCCCCCCACGCCCGGCGTGACTCTTGCCCTCGTGATCCATCCCCCCACTCAACCACGGGTGGGAGGGAGTTGTTGACATCATGAGTCAAGGGCCGGCAGGGTTCTTCCTCTTCGCAGAAGAGGGGGAGGGATGTCTCCATTGTTCGCTCCCTAACTATAAAATCGATCCGCAGCGCATCTAATCAATTTCGAACATTTAAACAATGAAAGGTGAGCTATCTAGGGAACAAGCACTTATCAATATAGCTGACTAAAGGAGTCTGTATGTTGTGTGCAATCGAATTCCCAAATTCGGAACAATACCATTGCATCTTTAATGTCCACCAAATAATGCTGGCATATGAGATACCCAGTTCAACATCTATCCGAAGAACGGCAGACATAATGATGCCTTGCCCTGCTTGCGAAACAGCCAGGATGACAGTTTATAGCCAGGCTAGATGGTTCAGAGCCGAGTGTGCATACCTCTAGGCCATCCGGCCAATCCCATATTTTAAAGCGCAAAAATGATTTTCCCACAACTGGAGTTTAGTGCCGGTTGCTAAAACAATGCTGATAACTTCACAGAGAAACGAAAACAATGCAAACAAATCCAAATGATTATTTTTAAACACCTTCCAGTAATTACACAAATTGTTCAGTTTTTTACCTTATCCAAGTGGATGCTGAAACTTTTGAAAATGTCACGTCCCCCAGAGGGCTCCAAGATGGTCTTTCCTTTATTGAATACAGCATACATGAGCATCCCAAAGGAGTACATGTCGCTGGCAGTTTCGCAGCTAACTGACAGAATGTACTCTGGAGCAAGGTACTCGGGCCGTGGGTGGCACAACGCTGGAAGTGCTGGGTCCCATTCGATGCATGAGAATGTCTGAAAAGAAACCACCAATATCAGCAAAAACTGCATTAGACAGACCTTAGTGTACCAGTCCGTTCCCAACAATCACCTGTAATCCCTTCGTCCACACACCTCCACACATCTCCTTGCATTCTCTGCATATCTATACATTACTATTAAGCCACTGCACATCGAGGCCCAAGTCCCTCAAATAAATCTTCCATGCAACAATGACGAGGATGACTTGAAATCAATTTATATGAGTTCCAAATAAGTATCCGAGTCAGAATCACCTTCTCCCCACGTGCACTCTGTGCGAAAAAAAATCGTGAATGAACGGTTCGTGAAAACACAAATAAATAAATGGTAAATGGCCAATTTGGAAACCAAATTTGTTTCTGTTTGTTTGTGAGCAGGATATCTCAAAAAGTTATACACAAATTCGGACGAACATTGGTGGACAGGTTAGGTGTGTGACAAGGACAAATTGATTAGATTTTGGTGAAGATCTGGATCCAAATACTATAAAAAAATTTAAGCGATTCTTCACAATTGAGAGATAGGGCCAAAAACGATATATAGCATGATATGTCAAAAGTTGTGGATGGGTTGGGTAGGTGACTAGAACAAACTGATAAGGTTATGGTTAAAGTCCGGCTGCAGATCCGGCCTACAAGTGGGATCCAAAACGTAAACTGTTCAGCCTGGAGGAGGTATGCGCTCCACCGAGTGCTGTTCTAATTTGAAAATGGGAAGACTATGAAAATATTTCATTTGATAACATACAAGAAACATATTAGGCTTGAATGCAATTTCAATTGTTCAGACTTTTTAAAGTTGGAAATTCTGGAACCTGAAAGTTATTTTTATATTTAAAGGATGTTTCGTATTCCATGTTACAATATTGTGTCAGAGAATATTTTTATATACAGGCATTTTGCGATTTGGAGCTGGAGGGACATTTTCCAAGTTTTTAGTTTTGTCATTCACCAATTCCTCCTCGACAAGTGTGATGCAGTTGGAGGCTGGTTACCACTAATCAGCAAATTCATGACTAGAGCAGCATTGTACAGTATCCGCAGACAGTCGTTTGTGTCTGGGATGTGCCGTTACAGGCTCGTTTCTTTGCCTGTTGGTCATCATCGTTCTCATCAGTGGGGCTTTCAGCAGATGTGGAGTTATCAACCAGATCCTCTACCTGATATTCTGTCAAAAAGGTTTCAAAATGAACTATAAAATAATCCCTCATTTGACATTCGGGTGGTGTCAGAAAGATGACTTGGGGAAAACGTTTTCTGTTCCGTTTTTTTCTTTTTTCTCAGAAAAGTTTTCTGTAAGACTGCCATTTCTTTAGGTTCCATATCCGATATGGAGCATCGATGGCTTCACTTTCTTAATTGTTCATATAGAGAGCTTTAGTCTGGCCAATATAAGAATATCCTTTTAACCTCGTAGTCGTACTTTTATTATGCACCCATGTATCTTGGCTGGAATGGTGTTAACAGCTTGGCAGTCTTGCGAAGAAATAATGTGGACTCGTTGTCGCACTGGTGGTGGTGCTGTAACTCAAGGGCAACCAAATCCTCACTGTCAATCTGTAGAAGCAGAATGGAGTCTTCTTTTTGCCGAGCTGCTTGCAGAAGTTGACCTCAGTGAAACTGTTCACATTTAAGCAACCATACCAGTGACCTGTTTCGAGAAATACGATATTGTTTGTACTTGTTGGAATGGCATAATAAATAGTACACATTCATTGGAAACTTGTGCCATCTCTTCCGAGTTATTGCACCATTCACTCCTTCAGATCTAAACACTCATTTAATGTGGATCTCCATGATGCTTGTTCTCTGACCACGCTTCCCTCCGCATAAATATCGATCGCTCCCTTATCAGGCTTCAGTTTCTCATGTTCCAAATGTACGTATTTAATAGATATACTCCTTTTAACATGATCTATCATATTTATTTCATAACAAGGAAAAAAAAACAAACATACATGTGGATGTATCGATTAAAAGCATGCATTCATGACTTGGATACTTTTAAAGGGGAACGCAAATGCAATTTATTTTTTCCGAAAACCATTGAGAATCATTAATCATGGTCTAATTTGAATGGAAAAAAAAATTCAAATAATTTTGGCAGGGAAAAAAAGCCCATGTGTCAATTTTCGATTTCATCAGTGACGTCACACCTTGAAGCCATATTTGCCCGAACGGTGGTTTACATATAGTGTAGTAGATGGTACAAAAATCGTGCAAATTATGATACAAGCATCAAATTTGGCATTTCTGTTCTGCAGGGCTTTCTGATCAAATCGGCCCGATTGGCCATTTGAAAATCCAAATTTTGAAAAATTTGAAGAAAATAAAAAAAACACTTCTAAAAAATTTGAAGTCACAACTGGCTGAAATTCTTGAAGCACAAGTGAACATCCCAGACAGAGAACCAAGGGGAGATACAGTCATCATTGATGGCTCAGCAATAAATGCCCTACCTCCACGCACTTTATAGATATTTGATGACTATGCTAAAGAAGACATCATCCCAAAGGTGGAATCATATGGTGCCAGGTATGAGAGGGTGGACGTAGTGTTTGATGTGTACAAGAAGTCAAGTCTGAAGTCCGAGACAAGGTCGAAAAGGGGGCAAGGAATCAGAAGAAGAGTGACAGGAACCAGTAAGACCCCAAGTAACTGGAGAAGCTTTCTTCAAGATGACAGCAACAAGACTGAGCTGTTTCACTTCCATGCGGAAAAGATGTGTGAAGCACAGACGACAAGCACAGTCATTGTCACAAAAGGAGAAGATGCCATTAGCAACACAAGGAAGTCACTGGATGCTGTGTCTTCATGTTGTCATGAAGAAGCTGACACTCGAATATTTGTACACGTCAGGGATGCAACGACGGATGGTAGCAAGTCCATTATCATTAAGGCTAATGACACAGATGTACTAGTCACAGCAATATCTGTACTGCCATCCTTACAGGAACTAGGTCTTGAACATGAGGATTGCCTTTGGCCAAGGAGCCAAGGCACGATGGATTCCAGTCCATGAGGTAGTTTCTGCAATCGGGCCTGAGAAAGCGAGAGGGATCCCATACTTCCATGCGTTCACTGGATGTGACGTCGTGTCTGCCTTTCGCGGTAAAGGGAAGAAAACTGTATGGCAGACTTGGAACGTCTTTGATGATGTTTCTGAAACATTCACCAATCTCAGGCAGCATCCAACATTGATTCGGGATCTTGGCTTTTTTGAAGTTTTTTTTTTTTTTTTTCAAATTTTTCAAAATTTGGATTTTCAAATGGCCAATCAGGCAGATTTGATTAGAATCCCATGGAGAACAAATGTGCCAAATTTGATGCTTGTATCATCATTTGCACAATTCCTCTCAAAAATTGCTGTTATCTGCCCCACTAATAGAGAAACAGTGCATGTCGAGCTTGGATTCAGATACCGATTCCACAATCATTTGCAACTCTGAAGGTTCTCAGAATGTTGAAAGTGATCAGTCAGATTTTGAAGAAACTATTGGAGACAAAGTTTGTAATGAAAACACTTTCAGGGGCATTGTGGAGACATATCGTTTCGAGCCTTGCGCGAGTGATTCAGTGGAAGAAGGCTAAAGTGTTACTGAAGATGAAAATGCTGGTCACATGATCACTTCAGCTCGGTGGGGTTTGATTTTCCATTCAATTGGCAATTTATAAGGGATGGATTTTGTATCGATTGATAAATCGGTTTATATATTATTTGAGCAGAAATAACCATCATCGCCCGACAGCCAACACGGTGGACAAAATGGGCGACTAATGCTTTGTCCCACCATCACAGACCGACCAGGTGCCTTGTATGTTATGGGATTGTCCTGTTTCATACTTTCCCCAGACGCCATTTGTGTCCGTGCCATGTCCCACCGTCATGTATAGTTTATGTACATGACGTCAGCATCGTGTCATAGTCAGTGTGTTTCTTTAGTTGAATATAATATTCTTGGCTGCAAACCTCTTGCCTGGTGATCAGCAGGGTAGAGACAATGTGATCGCGTGGCAGGCGACACTTGTTGCTGGCAGATCATGCAGCAAGCGCTGGGATGGGACTCAATTTGTGCTGTGCTGCCTCGTCAAGTTAGGGGATTCGATTCAGTTTTATTAATTAGCCTTATATGGTCACACATAAACGATCAGCAGTACGCTGTCCTGATGAGCCCACAACAATGGTGAAATCGAGATCGACATCTCTGCTTTCATCTATTCCTGACCATAGGCTTTAATACCATCCGGATGCCTCCCAGTTTGGAGGTGGGTTGACATAATTCATGTACATAACGTCAGCGTCATGTCATATAGTCAGTGTGCTTCTTTGGTTATATACGTTTCTTGTATACATAGTCGAAGCTCAGAGAAGAGCTAATACAAGTACACTGATCGGATCAGGACACAACAGAACAAAAGGAACAGCAGAGAAAGGGAGAAAACACCAACAGCAGGGCCAAAGGCCAAGACAGGGGGAGGCAGACAAACATTGGGTGTGGGGAGGAATGGAGGGTAGGAAAGGATGCATGGGGTGGACAAGATTACAGAAGGGAACTGACTGGAGGGACAACTGGAAAGTTGGGAGGGATTGGGGTGGGGGGAAGCTTCATCAATGGGGGGGGGCTGATTGGTTATGATGTAGTGCTTCATGAATGATTAATCAATTTCACAAGATCACTAATTAATTAACATTAAAAAATGAAATAAACCAATTTCACCCGCAGGGTGACCCGTATCTTGCCAAAAGGTGACCACGTGTGACTTCTTTAAGGTCACACTGAGGTGAACAGAACTGCTATCCACCAGGAGCGACTCCTTGAGGAATATCTGTCTACGAGAGATTCCGATGAGAATCGTTCTACAGAGTAACCATGAAAAATATGCTTTTGCCTCATAACGTCACCAAATGACATCATAATGTCTCAAGCTTGACATATCTAGAAAGCACTCATCGAGGTGTTTAATTTGAGGTACGACACGATATGGTTCCTAAAACTTGAAAATTTGACCTTGGGGTCAAATATGTTTGACCTTCGGCACTAACCATGAAGGTCAAGGCCAATCGCCACCAAAAATTAATCAGCTGAGCGCCAGACCATGAACTATATTCCCAGGAAGTTTGAAGACGATCCGATCAAAATTACTCAAAAAATAAGGGTTTCGTCGACTCCCCTGATTTGTGACAAAGTGACCTTGACCTTTGACCTTGACCTTCAAAATTTTATGCGCTGAAAGGGATCTATATAGGCCTCTGATATGCGAAGTTACAAAAATTTCCACTGATAACTGTGCTCTGCAGAGTGATTTATACGTGATTACAGACCAAAAATAAATAAATAAATAAATAACATATGAAGGTCAAGGCCAATCGCCACCAAAAATTAATCAGCTGAGCGCCAGACCAAGAACTATATTCCCATGAAGTTTTAAGACGATCCGATCAAAATTACTCAAAAAATAAGAGTTTCGTCGACTCCCCTGATTTGCGACAAAGTGACCTTGACCTTTGACCTTGACCTTCAAAATTTTGTGCACTGAAAGGGACCTCTATAGGCCTCTGATATGCGAAGTTACAAAAATTTCCAATGATAACTGTGCTCTGCAGAATTTTTTATACGTGATTACAGAGAAACAAACAAACAAACAAACAAACAAAAAAAAAACATACAAGCTGACTAACATATCTTGCAAAAACTTCGTTTTGGCAAGATAACAAACAAGCAGTCATAGACTGGTACTTACGAAATCGTCAACTTGACCTCTGACCTTGTCTAATAAAAGCTGTCTCTTCAGAAGGTAGCGACGCAAACGAGAAGTTTCTACGATGATTCTGTATCAAACCATCAAAAATCGTAACGTCGACCGAAGCATAAATCTCCATTTCTCCACGCAATTATACCTTAACGCAACTCAACGACGCGTCTGCTCGAGCGCACTGCATCATGGGATGACCCGTGACGCGTCGAGTGAAGTATTTTTTTTATACAATCTTAAAACATCTCCAAAACATCCGATTTTTACCAGAATTTCGACAACCGAGGTTTAAGCGTCCTAAGCGATCGCAAAAACCGAAGACAAAATTAAAATCGAAGTTAAAGCGAACTCGTAACATCGAGCGAAGCAAAAATACTCCATTTCTCCACGTGAATTTATGGAATTATGTTTGACCTCACTGTAACCTTGACCTTTGACCGATTTTGACCAAAATCTAATCAGCACTTGCCATCACCTTCCTGAATCACGAGGTGCAATTTGACATTGGTAGCTTCTTCCGTTCTCGAGTTATCATGCCCACAAACAAACAAACAAGCAGTCATAGACTGGTACTTACGAAATCGTCAACTTGACCTCTGACGTTGTCTAATAAAAGCATGAATCAGTCAGAAGCCCAAGGGGAGCTTGAATTCTGAATTCATTGTGGTCTACAATTTTACACTGTGGTTTGCAGATAATGAGTCCCAGACAAAAACTAGATTTCTTATAAAAATTCCATTTTTTTGTTTTTATTTTTAAAAAAGTGATTCAGTACCAGCAGGATATGCCAGGTGTATTACTTTTCAGAAGAATCTGATAAAAGACTTATTATTTATTATATATATATATATATATATATATATATATATATATATATATATATATATATATATATAAATATACATACATATATATCAGTTATTCATCGCTGTTCCAGAATTTTGACAACCGAGTTTTAAGCGTCCGAAGCGATCGCAAAAACCGAAGACAAAATGAAAATCGAAGTTAAAACGAACTCGTAGCATCGAGCGAGGCAAAAATACTCCATTTCTCCACGCAAAACCTTAACGTCACTCAACGACGCGTCTGCTCGAACGCACTGCATCATGGGACGACCCGTGACGCGTCGAGTGAAATATTTTTTATACAACAATAAAACGTCTCCAAAACATCCGATTTTTACCAGAATTTCTACAACCGAGTTTTAAGCATCCTCAGCGATTGCAAAAACCGAAGCCAAAATTAAAATCAAACTTAAAATGAACTCGTAATGTCGAGCGAAGCAAAAATACTCCATTTCTCCACGTGAATTTACGGAATTATGTTTGACCTCACTGTGACCTTGACCTTTGACCGATTTTGACCAAAATCTAATCAGAACTAGCCATCACCCTCCTGAATCACGTGGTGCAATTTGACATTGGTAGCTTCTTCCGTTCTCGAGTTATCGTGCCTACAAACAAACAAACAAACAAGCAGTCATAGACTGGTACTTACTTACTAAATCGTCAACTTGACCTCTGACCTTGTCTAATAAAAGCTGTCTCTCGAGAAGGTAGTGACGCAAACTAGAAGTTTCTACGATGATTCTGTACCAAACCATCAAAAATCGATTGTTTTGGATGTTTGACCTCACCGTGACCTTGACCTTTGACCAAAATCTAATCAGCGCTAGCCACCACCCTCCTGAATCACGTGGTGTAATTTGACATTGGAAGCTTCTTCCATTCTCGAGTTATCGTACCTACAAACAAACAAACAAACAAGCAGTCATAGACTGGTACTTACGAAATCGTCAACTTGACCTCTGACCTTGTCTATTAAAAGCATGAATCAGTCAGAAGCCCAAGGGGAGCTTGAATTCTGAATTCATTGTGGTCTACGAATTTACACTGTGGTTTGCAGATTATGAGTCCCAGACAAAAACTAGATTTCTTATAAAAATTCCATTTTTTTGTTTTTATTTTTAAAAAAGTGATTCAGTACCAGCAGGATATGCCAGATAATATGTGTATTACTTTTCAGAAGAATCTGATAAAAGACTTATTATTATATATATATATATATATATATATATATATATATATATATATATATATATCATTTATTCATCGCTGTTCCAGAATTTCGACAACAGAGTTTTAAGCGTCCTAAGCGATCGCAAAAACCGAAGACAAAATTAAAATCGAAGTTAAAACGAACTCGTAACGTCGAGCGAAGCAAAAATACTCCATTTCTCCACATGAATTTACGGAATTATGTTTGACCTCACTGTGACCTTGACCTTTGACCGATTTTGACAAAAATCTAATCAGCACTAGCCATCACCCTCCTGAATCACGTGGTGTCATTTGACATCGGTAGCTTCTTCCGTTCTCGAGTTATCGTGCCTACAAACAAACAAACAAACAAACAAGCAGTCATGGACTGGTACTTACGAATTCGTCAACTTGACCTCTGACCTTGTCTAATAAAAGCTGTCTCTTGAGAAGGTAGCGACACAAACCAGAAGTTTCTACGATTATTCTGTACCAAACCATCAAAAATCGAATGTTTTGGATGTTTGACCTCACTATGACCTTGACCTTTGACCGATTTTGACCAAAATCTAATCAGCGCTAGCCACCACCCTCCTGAATCACGTGGTGTAATTTGACATTGGAAGCTTCTTCCGTTCTCGAGTTATCATTTTTTGGATGTTTGACCTCACTGTGACCTTGACCTTTGACCGATTTTGACCAAAATCTAATCAGCACTAGCCATCAGCCTCCTGAATCACGTGGTGTAATTTGACATTGGTAGCTTCTTCCGTTCTTGAGTTATCTGTACCAAACCATCAAAAATCAAATATTTGACCTCACCGTGACCTTGACCTTTGACCGATTTTGACCAAAATGTAATCAGCACGAGCCATCACCCTCCTGAATCACGTGGTGTAATTTGACATTGGTAGCTTCTTCCGTTCTCGATTTATCGTGCCTACAAACAAACAAACAAACAAACAGAAACGGAAGGCAACAATATAATTACGAAATTTTTAGATTTCGTAAGTGACAAATAAACCAATGTCACCCGCAGGGTGACCCGTATCTTGCCAAAAGGTGACCACGTGTGACTTCTTTCAGGTCACACTGAGGTGAACAGAGCTGCTATCCACCAGGAGCGACTCCTTGAGGAATATCTGTCTACGAGAGATTCCGATGAGAATCGTTCTACAGAGTAACCATGAAAAATATGCTTTTGCCTCATAACGTCACCAAATGAGGTCATAATGTCTCAAGCTTGACATATCTAGAAAGCACTCATTGAGCTGTTCAATTTGAGGTGCTACACAATATGGTTCCTAAAACTTGAAAATTTGACCTTGGGGTCAAATATGTTTGACCTCAGGCGCTAACCATGAAGGTCAAGGCCAATCGCCACCAACAATTAATCAGCTGAGCGCCAGACCATGAACTATATTCCCATGAAGTTTGAAGACGATCCGATCAAAATTACTCAAAAAATAAGGGTTTCGTCGACTCCCTTGATTTGCGACAAAGTGACCTTGACCTTTGACCTTCAAAATTTTATGCGCTGAAAGGGACCTCTATAGGCCTCTGATATGCGAAGTTACAAAAATTTCCAATTACAACTGTGCTCTGCAGAGTGATTTATATGTGATTACAGACCAAAAAAAAAAACAAAAAAAAAATATGAAGGTCAGGCCAATCGCCACCAAAAAATTAATCAGCTGAGCGCCAGACTAAGAACTATATTCCCATGAAGTTTTAAGACGATCCGATCAAAATTACTCAAAAAATAAGAGTTTCGTCGACTACCCTGATTTGCGACAAAGTGACCTTGACCTTTGACCTTGACCTTCAAAATTTTATGCGCTGAAAGGGACCTCTATAGGCCTCTGATATGCGAAGTTACAAAAATTTCCAATGATAACTGTGCTCTTTTAGATTCTTTTATACGTGATTACAGACAAAAAAAAATGAAAATAAAAAATAAAAAACACAAGCTGACTAACATATCTTGCAAAAACTATCTTGCAAGATAACAAAGCCTTTCTACAGGGAACACTGAGGGCAAATGATGCAGAAATATTGCCACAGCAGCTTTCATACCAGACACAATATATTGGATGCTACTTACTCAATAATAGTTTGGAGGAAAAGTGATAAAATCAGAGTTATTTATCAAAAACGTTCTCATGATAAATCTTGGTGGTATTGGATTGAGAATATTTTAAATCGCCAGTATGGTACATGAGGAGTACTACATCAGTCAGCGAAAATAAGCCCATGCAGACTAGTCTGAAGAACAAGTCATATAATCCCTGGTGTTGACTTAATGGTTCAAGTGGTGGGCTAGAGATTCTTGGATCCTGAGTTAAAATTCTGCTTGGCTGTTGAATGTGGGGTTGACTGGTAGGGTTGACTCAGCCTGTCATCCTTCTGAGGTCAGCAAAATGAGTGCCAGCTTGCTGGTATCGGGTGTCAGAATGGCGATCCATCCAGGAGTGTGCCCAATAGCCCAGGAGACTGCTTAGGTAGTACCAACACTGCACAGAATATGGTCCCGATGGGTGATTGGATAGAGTCATATAACGCGTTCTAGGAGTGGGCCAGTCCCGTCTCCAAGCTATGTTCAGTCATGTAAACACAATCACGGGGTCACATAGTTCTCTCATTTTTAGCTTGCACAGTTTCCTGGTCAAGTTTATATCTTTAAAATATGCAAATGAGATTTTTAGGGTACTCCATGTATGGCAGGGGTGAAAATGAAGCATCCCAGCAGAAGGCACCGACAAATATTTATTGGGCCATTGGTCCATGATAAATTATTAAACTTAGTTAAATCATAACAGTGCAATGAAACTTTTCTGAAAGTCAACTTACAGGGAGATATTAAAAAATATAATTATATCATTGAACACACGACACCCCCGCCTCCCTTATAAGAGGAAAGTGCGCACAATTAGGGCCAGGCTAGATCGATTGAGATAAATCAGAGGAATGAGTCAGAAAAGACTCAATTTGACTTTTTGCCTGTGAAAGACCAAATGTGGAGATTCAGGCAGAAAGTCAAGAGGAGAGTGTTCCTGATGCAGCAGGAGGTAGACAAGTTGAGAGTGGTTGAGAGGAGAGTGTACACTCGTGTTTGCATAAATATCCATTTTTCAAACTTGAATAGCGCAGAAAATAAGTCTTTTTGTTTTCGGGCACCCAAAATTTGACTTTGGGCACCCCTAAAAAAGTAATAATAATAATTATTACAAGTCTGAAGACGACGATGGTTCACGAGCGGTATTTGACGATGTAGATTGTTTCAGAAGTCAAGGATGAGACAATGTGATAATGTTTGAACAAGTTATAAAAATGATCAACATGATGTGGCACGAGAGACAGGTTATTAGCTGCAAAATGTTGAAAACCCGGTTTCGTTCAACAACTTTAAAAATTTGACCTTTGCATAGCCTTTAAAAGTCACAAAACAATGTTGTGGACATTAAAATAAGGAAACAGGATATAATACGTGCTATAGCTTAATGGAGTTAGTTCGTCGAAGAATGAAGAAAACCCGGTTCGATTCCCACAACTTTGAAAATTTGACCTTTGTGAACTTTAAAGGTCAAAGGTCAAGGATTATGACCTTGGTGTAAAACTTCCTCTGGAACATTCCAGGAACAATATAACGTCATAAAGGCTATATGGCATTTCGCACTCCTCGGATTATCCATACTTTGATGAAATCAGCGTAAAAACAAACTTGAAGGGGGTGCCACGGGGAAGGTGTTCGAGATAGAGTAAAATGGTTTCAAGACTTTAGGTGGGGAATGACCTCAAGATTATGCATAAAAAATATTGTCATCCAAGCTCTCAAAATTTGGGCGGTCGTATGATTTTTATGTCAAAATTCGAAATTTTCTAAGTTCGTGACCTTGTGACCTTGACCTTGGGACGAAAATGAAAAAAATATATATATCGAGCTCCGTGGGGCTATGCAGGTGCCATTGGGCTAAGCAAATACCAAAACCCCCGCCAGATTCGACAAACCCCCTAGGAGAAGATGCAAATTGAAATTGGCTACTCCCTAAAAACACAATTCGCAATTTTCTAAGTTCGTGACCTTGTGGCCTTGACCTTGGGACGAAAATGAAAAATCGAGTTCTGTGGGGCTATGCAGGTGCCATTGGGCGAAGCAAATACCAAAACCCCTGCCAGATTAGACAAACCCCTCGGAGAAGAAATTTTTTGTCAAAATTCGCAATTTTCTAAGTTCGTGACCTTGTAACCTTGACCTTGGGATGAAAATGAAAAATCGAGCTCCGTGGGGCTATGCAGGTGCCATTGGGCTAACCAAATACCGAAACCCCTGTCAGATTCGACAAACCCCCTCGGAGAAGATGCAAATTGAAATCGGCTACCCCCTAAAAACATGTTTTTTGGGCGTGGCTCCACTCATAATGGGCGCACCACGCATATGACGAGCTGTATGAGAAATTGGATACAAAAGAAGGGGAAAAGGATTTATACCGATTGGCAAGACAGAGGGACCGAGCTGGGAAGGATGTGCTGCAGGTTAGGGTGATAAAGGATGCAAATGGGAATGTGCTGACGAGCGAGGAGAGTGTGTTGAGAAGGTGGATGGAGTACTTTGAGGAGCTGATGAATGAAGAAAATGAGAGAGAGAAGGTTGGAAGAGGTGGAGATAGTGAATGTGGAAGTGGGGTGGATCAGTAAGGATGAAGTGAGGACTGCTAGGAAGAAGATGAAAAGTGGAAAGGCGGTTGGCCCAGATGACATACCAGTGGAGGCATGGAAGTGCTTAGGAGAGATGGCAGTGGGGTTGTTAACCAGATTGTTTAATAAAGTCTTGGAAAGTGAGAGGATGCCGGAGGAGTGGAGATTAAGTGTACTGGTTCCGATTTTCAAGAATAAGGGTGATGTGCAGAGCTGTGGAAATTACAGAGGGATAAAGTTGTTAAGCCACACCATGAAGTTGTGGGAAAGAGTAGTGGAAGCTCGGTTGAGAGGAGAGGTGACGATCTGTGAGCAGCAATATGGGTTTATGCCAGGAAAGTGCACCACTGATGTGATGTTTGCTTTGAGAATGTTGATGGAGAAGTATAGGGAAGGCCAGAAGGAGTTACATTGTGTGTTTGTGGATTTAGAGAAAGCTTATGATAGGGTGCCAAGAGAGGAGTTGTGGCATTGTATGAGGAAGTCGGGAGTGGTGGAGAAGTATGTGAGGATCGTGCAGGATATGTACGAGGACAGTGTGACAACGGTGAGGTGTGCGGTCGGAATGACGGACCGGTTTAAGGTAAAAGTGGGATTGCACCAAGGATCGACTCTGCGCCCTTTCCTGTTTGCAATGGTGATGGACAGGTTGACGGACGAGATCAGACTGGAGTCCCCATGGACTATGATGTTCGCGGATGACATCATGATCTGTCGGGAGAGTAGGGAGCAGGCTGAGGCGAGCCCCGAGAGGTGGAGGTACGCACTGGAGAGAAGGGGAATGATAGTCAGTCGGAGTAAGACGGAGTACATGTGCGTAAATGAGAGGGAGGGTGGTGGTATAGTGCGGTTGCAAGGAGTTGAGGTGGGGAAGGTGGATGGGTTTAAATACTTGGGATCAACTGTCCAAAGTAACGGAGAGTGTGGGAGAGAAGTGAAAAAGAGAGTGCAGGCAGGATGGAGTGGGTGGAGAAGAGTTGCAGGAGTGATTTGTGACAGAAGGGTAGCTGCAAGAGTGAAGGGGAAACTATATAAGACGGTAGTGAGACCAGCTATGTTGTATGGTTTGGAGGCAGTGGCACTAACAAAAAGACAGGAAGCGGAGCTGGAGGTGGCAGAGTTAAAGATGCTGCGATTCTCGTTGGGAGTGACGAGGATGGACAGGATAAGGAATGAGTATATTAGAGGGACAGCACAGGTAGGACGGTTTGGAGACAAAGTGAGAGAGGCAAGATTGAGATGGTTTGGACATGTGCTCAGGAGGGAAGCGGAGTATATCAGGAGAAGGATGTTGAAGATGGAGCCGCCAGGCAGGAGGACAAGAGGAAGGCCAAAGAAGAGGTTCATGGATACGGTTAGGGTGGTCATGCGGGTGGTTGGAGTGTCAATGGAAGATGTGGAGGATAGAGCGAAATGGAGACGGTTTGATCCGCTGTGGCGACCCCTAACGGGAGCGAGCCAAAAGAAGAAGAAGAAGAAGAAATATATATATATATATATATATATATATATATATATATATATATATATATATATATATATATATATATATATAATCAGGATTACAATAAAAAGCTTGTTTGGCAAGGCACCCCCAAAAAAGATTAATGTGGACCCCCTGATATAAGTACTGTATAAACAAATGTCTTAATTGGCATCACAAACTGCAATTAATAAAATAAACTAAAATACAATCAACTGCAAACCATTTACTTTGCCAAGTTACTTTTAACACTTCCACGCAATTTATTTTGTCTACAGGCAAAACGGGATGGCATGATGATGACGACGACGATGATGATGATTATCAT
This sequence comes from Eptatretus burgeri, assembly GCF_056783735.1. Classification (NCBI taxonomy): domain Eukaryota; kingdom Metazoa; phylum Chordata; class Myxini; order Myxiniformes; family Myxinidae; genus Eptatretus; species Eptatretus burgeri. The sequence continues at coordinate 92,470,923 of NC_140965.1, read as the reverse complement.
GATGATGAATAAAATTTATTTGGCCATGATACAGATTCCCCTCGGATTGTAAAATATATCACATGACCTTTAATCTGAAAATGTAAATGAACGCATAAGGATTCAAGGGTGGATCCAGAATTTTTTTTAGGGGGGGGGTGTTCACTGAAGGTTAAGATGTTCTTATACTTTGAAATATATCACCAAGCCCTATTCAAGTAAATATAATAGTTGAGGAAAAACTGGTTAATCTATCTCGAGCTAGCAGTGTCCCACCATAAATTTACATTCTCCACAGGAAAATTTGGGAAAGTCAAGCTACTTGACGAAAAGGCCTCAGGCCTGTCACTAACTGATTTTAAAGAAAATCTGAAGATTTTGGAATCTTTGCGACGGATCTTTACAACAACGATGTAAATACACAAAATGTTTCCAATGCAAGTCAATGAAAATATCGAACGGACAAGCATAAAATATGGTGAAATGACCCTGAGCACTGAAACCTAAACTCGTCATTGCGGATCATCAGACCATTGATTATAATAATGGACGATGTAGCCACTGAAACGTTGAATTACGTGGTGAAATTGTTCAGGATTGTACTGCGCTTTGCTGTCGCACACGATCCCGAAAACGTTGCCTTTCTTTGCGGAGCCATAACTAAACATTGAGTCGCAGGAATTAATACAGAACCAGCGGCGAAAAGTATCGCAGCTCGGATTAATTGCCGAGTGAAAGCAAAAGACATGCGATTGCAGAATTATTTTTAACTTTTTTTAATGTTGAAGGCAACAGGCACAGACTGAATAGTCCTCTGAGGCCAAGCCTTAAATAAAAGAACTGTATTGATAGAAAAGTAAGGAAAAAGAGAATAGTCTAAGAGTTTTGAGGAAGTAAAAAAAAAATCTGCTTTTTGAAAAGGGGAAGGTCATAAGTATTTGGGAAAAATTGAGAAGGTAAAGAGTCCCAGAGTTTGGCAGTGGAGGGATGAAACAAATATCGTAATGGCCCACCCTTGAGTTACCAATGGCCGCACAATAATCATGTGATGTTGTGGCTTGTCGAGTATTCCGTAGTCTCATTAATGGTGGAGGTACACAAGCAGCAAGTTCTTGTGAGCAAAAACCGAAGTAATATCTGTAGAAAAGAGAAAAAGAGTCGACTTTGCGGCGTAATTTGAGTGGGTCGAGTTTTGAGGTCACATTGGTGGAGTTGACAAATCGAATAACTTTGTATTCAATTCTGTCCAGTAAGTGTGTGGAGCTGGAACCTTCTCAGATGTGAGAGCATTACTCTATACAAGGACAAATCATATATATATATATATATATATATATATATATATATATATATATATATATATATATATATATATATATATATATATATATATATATATATATATATATATATATATATATATAGTTGGAGCAACTGTTCAGAGGAGAAGAATCTTCGACATCTGAACAGGACTCCTAATTTATTTGAGGCAGACTTAGCTATTTGTGTAATGTGTGATATCCAGGCAGATTTGTTCAGTGATATCTCGCACGACGATCATGTGACATAATTGTAAGGGCGGAGGGGAGGGGGGAATTCACGTGCACCCGCTGAACCCCCCCCCCCTCCTGTATCCGCCATTGGGATTTATTATATCCACATCCACAATAAAAGTCCTCTCCTCCAACTTAAACTACAATTCCTGTTAAACAATAACAGGATGTACATTTGCTTTGTTTGTCATAATCTAATTTTCACTCCACTACGACACTTCTTCCATCGTCCCCCTCTCCCGTCCCCCCTCCCCCCATCCCAAACTTAACATACAAATATTACCCATCGAAGGACATCTTTCCTACAGTATACATCAGAGGTAAAACTGGCCAAATGCTTCAGAGAAACACATTTTATCTAACATAAAAAGACATTCTGGGAGAAGGTTTTACAAAGGAACAATGTCATAAACTTTGTTTTGATACATACATTTCACCTAGTAAATGGCCTTATTAAGGCTATATACCATACTCTATTTACAGATGTCATCTCAAAAGACATCCTGCCCATTACAAAAGAGAAGAGTCCTGCCAGTATTTTTTTTAAACACACAAGAACTGGAAAGGGTGTCATTTACATATTATATAAGCAAATGTGGTAAAGGGAGGCAAATTGAGAAAAATAAATATGAAAATAAAATAATCAATGGACGACTCATGAAATATCATTCAAAATGAGCGTGTTTGTCAAAAGCTACCATAACCATGCCTGTTGGGGTTATTCAATAAACTGAAATAAAAGGATAGCATTAGGATTACGAGTTTGCTGTTTAGTGTGAAACTCCAAAGGAGCCTGTTTGCTGTTTAGAGTAGTGAAAGACTTCCTTCTCCAATGGCTGTTAGGGTTTGATTCCCATGGCTAACAAATCTTGTCAACCCACACTTGGCCAATGTTGTGACTTTCCGAAACACCCATGAAATGAGGGAGATCTGTCTCGCAGCTAACTGAAACAGGCTCCTTTGGAATTTTTTTTTTTTTAAGGTTGTGATAACGCCTTTTGTCAAAATCTGGAGCAGTCTTTTTAATGCACTCAGAGCACCAACCTTGTGATTCGCATTTGCCTCATGTTCTTGTTCCCGATTTGCAATAAATAAGCAAATTTCCCACTACCTGTACCTGAGACTTTGACTCAAAGGAGTTGAGGCTCACATACATTGTGCATACCGATTCAGGATTTGAAAATAAGAAAATAGTAGCGATACCCGTGCACATGCACGGGACGCACCAAGTAGTAAGGTAACTATAGCAGTACAACATAGCTGGTAGCAGAAGACAGACCGTACACGGGGAATGACAAAAATACGCATTGTGCAAAATGCAAGTGGTACTATGGAACGCCAAGACTTCCCAAACATTGTTGGCATGTCCGCTAAGTGCCACAGCCGTTTCATAGGGATCGTGTGACGGCGAGCCAAGTTTTTAGTGTGCAAGCTTGGTACTATAAGAGATATAATCTTTAATCTGTGAAAAAGATCACCTATTTAGGGACAACATCTTCCACCAATATTAATCACCAAGAATGCGATCAACTTGTGAATACCAACTCAGTTTTACAATTTAGCATCAAGATACACCGTATAAGTTGATACTTTTTTTCCGAAGTCAGAGCCCCAGCTCATACTCAGAATTAACCTGTATATGGTTTAAGACATTGAATAATTGGTGAAATGAATTTTTTTTTTGCAAAGTGTGATCTTTTCTGAAATAAATTGTATAATTGTTAATTTAAACACATGACAGAAATCATCGCCCATAACGTTTGACGATTGGGTGAGCAATTAACCATTAATCCGTCACTGACACATGGAAAATTATACAAATCAATAACAAGCACGCACTCACCGATTATATTTGATCCATCCCTTTGAATCCTAATCATATGTATCCATCCATGTGTTCACTACCATTTCGAAAATATGACCTAAAACAAGATTTATCATTACTGGAGTTGAGTAACTAATCCTACTCATTTCGATATTTTCTAATCTATAATTAATTTGTTGTCCGTCTAAACATTTCTTAGAGTAAATCGACCCCATAGAGTTTGAAAATGCAGTCCATTTTCACCTCGGACATCCAGAAGTACCCGTAATCGTACCTGACCATACCCTAATTTAACCAACTCATGAAACTAAAAGTCGTCATATGGAGCGACCTCTAAATCACCTCCGATCAACTTAATTTTTTTATGCGCGTTATTGAATCATAGTGGAATAATTTAAGGCTTGTGGAGACAAAATCTTGCTGTTTTTGGACCACCCTAGTATACAGTGCCTATAGAAGTCCACACCCCCTTTCAAAATTTTCACCTTTTGTTGCCTTATAACCTGGAATTAAATTGCATTAGATCAGACTTTTTCCACCTTTATTTACATATCGTAACCCACAACTTCCAAATGAATAACAAAATCTACAAATTTCAGAAAAATTAGAAATGCAAAATTAGAATATCTTTGTTGGATAAGAGTGCACCCCCCCCCCCCCCCGAGTTAATACTTGGTAGAAGCAACTTTGACAGCAATTACAGCTGTGAGTCTGTTGGGATAAGACGACCAACTTTGCACACCTTGATTGGACAATATTTGCCCATTCTTCTGTACAAAACTGTTGAAGATCAGTCAAGTTGTGTGAGGAGAATTGATGGATAGCAATCTTCAAGTCATGCCACAAATTTTTGATTGGATTTAGGTCGGGGCTCTGACTGGGCCACTCAAAGACATTTATCTATTTTTTCCTTAACCACTCCAGTGTAGCTTTAGCTGGGTGCTTTGGGTCATTGTCATACTGAAAGGTGAACTTCCATCCCAATTTCAGCTTTCTTGCAGAGAGCATTGCAGAGAGCAGCAGGGTTTCCTCTATGATTTTTCTGTACTTTGCTCCATCCACTTTCCCTTCTCTCCTTACAGGTGCCCCAGTCCCTGCTGATGAGAAACATCCCCATAATATGATGCTGCCACCAACATGCTTCACAGTAGGGATGGTGTTCTTTGGGTGATGTGCTGCGTTGGGTTTGTGCCAAACGTAACGTTTTACATTTCTAAGGCCAAAAAGTTCCATCTTGGTTTCATCAGACCAAAAATCTTTTTGCCACATGGCTTCAGCATCTCCAGAGGAGTACATTTTTGTATACCTCAAATGGGACTATCAAGGTTGGCTTTCTTGAGTAATGGCTTCCTTCTTGCCACCCTACCACGCAGGCCTCGTGTGTGGAGTGTGGAGTGGTTGTGGAGTGTTTGGGATATTGTTGGCACATGCACACAGTGACCAGTTTTTGCCATAAAGACATGTAGCTCTTTCAAAGTTGCCATTGGCTTCTTGGTGGCCTCTCTGATCTGTCTCCTCCTTGCTTGGTCATTCAGTTTGGAGGAACAGCCTAATCTAGGCAAGGTCTTGGTGTTACCACATGCCTTGCACTTCGTAATGATTGTTTTGACTGTGCTCCAAGAGATATTCAAGGCCTTTGAAATATTTTTGTTACCTGCCCTTGATCTGTGCCTTTCCACAACTTTATCGTGGAGGTCGTTTGAAAGCTCATTGGTGCTCATGATTGAGTCTTTGCTGTGAAATTCCAAGTGAAAAACTTGGAACTATTAGCAGAGGAAACCGACAGGAAACAGCTGATTTTACTCAGAAATAATCAGAATCAATGCAATCTAACACAGGTGGAAGCCAATTAACTTGGTGTGATTGTAAAGGTGATTGGTTACACCTCAGCTAATTTACAATTGCTATTACAAGGGTGGTGGACACTTATCCAACCAAGATATTCTAGTTTTGTATTTTTAATTAATTTCCTGAAATATGTGGGTTATGAAGTATAAATGAAGGTGGAAAAAGTCTGATTTAATGCAATTTTATTCCAGGCTACAAGGCAACAAAAGGTGAAAATTTTGAAAGCAGGTGTAGACTTTTTACGGCCATTCAGTGATGAGACAAAGGCTAATGTCAAAAGTAGGCATTCAGTGTTGGGCAAGTGGGAATGACCAATTTGTTGCAGCCACTGGACATTTCTGTTAATCATTGCTTCAAGGCTGAGCTCCGGAAGACATGGGATAATTGGATGACCACAGGCGAACACAGCTTCACTAACACGGAATGTATGCATCATGCCTCTTCTACCGAGGTATTTCAGTGGATCAAGGATGCATGGGACAGTGTGCCTCAGGGGACATTGTTAATGGCTTTGTCAAGGCAGAGAATGTCAAATGATCAAAGGAACTAGGACGATGACGTGGAGACCAAGGACGACCTTACCATAATCTTCAAATCCAATACGGAAGACGAGAAATTTGATAGTTTCTCAGATGTCAAGTGATTATGCAGTGTACTGTCATGAACTGTGACCAGATGAAACATGTTGAGGCATTGCTCAATGATTAAGCTCTTGCATGGATTGAAATGTGCTTGTATTACATACAATAAGTGTCAGGTGTTAATGTTTTGCTTTGATTATTTTTGGTATGCATAGTCAAGGCTCGGAGAAGAGCTGGAACACTGAATAGATCAGGATGTAACACACAAACAGGATGCAAAAGGCACATCAGAGACACACGCAAAAGCAGCAGGAGAGAGAAAGGGGGAAACACCAGCAGCATAGTTGAAGACCAAGATAGAGGCAGACTTAGACAAACAATGGGTGTGGGGAAGAATGGGGAGAAGTAGGGGATGCAAGGGGTGGACAAGATGGATACAGAAGGAAACTCAGGAGGGAAAACTGGAAATTTGAAAGGAGGGATTGGGGTGCGGTTAACGAGGGTAGAAAAGATCATGGTTTTGGATTGGGTACGATCTGAAATGGTGGTGAACAGATGTATTGAAGACTTTGAGGGAAGAATGAGATTGAAGAGGATATGGAAGTTGGAGTAATGTTTATCAAGTAGTGAACTGTGACAAAATGTAATGTGCTATGAGCCAGTGCTGATAATGATTTTGCAGCTTGTTTAAATACTGTACCTCAATATGATAACAAACTTGTTGAAAAAATAGTTACATTCCTAATTTATCTGAAAGGTCATCTTATAAAATAGTTCAAATAATATGTACAGAACAGCTCACATGGACATACATACCGTAGGCAGTGGATGCATTGTGACTACGTCAGGGAAGAATTAACACCTGTATTGTTCTGACTGGCTGACAGTTTTGCCAATCATTGTCGTCGATTTAGCTTTGTCTTTTACTCCAAATCGACTTATCTATAAATGAAGGCAAAAAAAGAGGGAAAATTATCCAAATTGACTTGTATTCCACATCATACCGCATTGGGATGCCTGGTGAGTCTGCTGAGCAATTTTAAATGGTCATGGATACAATAGTATTGTTACGGTTCTAGGAACCTTATGCATACAAACATAGTTGGCCCGAAGTTCGTTATGCCATTAAGTGTATGTGCAGATAGAACCCCTCCTTGTGTGTCGTGAGAGGCATAAGGGGGTGCATTGCGATGGCTTTTAGTTAGGTTTATAAATCATTTCTCCCCTTTTATTTTGAACCACAGTACCTTCTTCTCGCTTTCCGAGGCAAAATCTTTGTGCAGTACCTTCTTCTCGCTCTCCGAGGCAAAATCTTTGTGCAGTACCTTTTTGGCGAATCCGGACACGCGTGGAGTGGGCGGGCTTCCCCGCATGGCCGAAACCCGCCCAGAAAGGGAGGACCCCATGGAAGCCCTGGCCAACCAGGGCGGACAGTGACGTCTGCTTCGTCAAGGCCCTGCCCGACCTTGGGGATCTATAAATTACAACACCATTCTGTCTGGAGTTTGTTCTTTTTCGGGGGTCGTTCGTTCAGAGAGGGTGAGTTGGAAAGTGAGTAGTCTTGAGAGGATGTGGGCAAGTCGGAGAGTTTGTTGAGAGTGAGAGACCCAAAGACTCAGCCTCATCGCGGGAGATACCCAATGATTCTGGGTGCCTTGGATCTCACATCGCAGAGCCAAGAAAGGTTTGCACACTGTTTGTGACTGGTCTACCCGACGACATCAAGCGTCGGGAACTCCACCAGCTCTTTCACACTTCCAAGCCACGTTCATACCTTGGACTCGGCGCTCTCCACCCAGGCTCCTCCGCGTACACACAAACTCCACACGTGCGGCTGTGGGCCGAGCTGCGCGACCATTGTCAGGTGCCGCACCACGGAGCATCCCTTTCCCCGAAACTCAGGTACCAAAAGAACTGCGACCTCAGCTCACTTCCTCCCTGGCTACAAAGTCCTTGCCATTCATCTGGGTTTATTTAGTCTGAGTGTGTGTCTGAGTGTGTGGTGCCGTCTGGTAAGTAGTACTGTACAAGTGCTTTGATCATTGTAAATGTTGCCTGTATTCTCGCGATAAGTCTGCTCTGTGTCCTTCTTTTGTAAGATGATTGTAAATAAATTATTGTAGAAATGTTCCCAGTTTGTTGTCGTCTTTTCCTTCATTGGTCCAGCATGGTTTGGATCTAAGTTTAAGCCGGGTCTTTATCCCCGATAATCTGTTCATTCAAGCCAGTACGTCCTTGGTAGTTCCGCTCGGCTGAATCCGATCCGGAGTTGGTAGTTGGTACACTAACGTAGTTGGTAGCGTGACCCGGTTCAGGCAAGGCGCACCGAGAGCGAGGTTCCCCGGTAGTCGAAAGCGCGTTGTTAATTAGGTAAATTGATTATAGACAAAAAGACCCTATGCCATGCGGTTGAAGTATTGATGTCCACGGTCGGTTCAGCGACCCGCCACGTCACGGAATTATCCATGAGCGACGGCCTACAATTCCGGGAGTCTGGTGGGAGATGTCGTAACTTCCCCCACCTAGAGGTCGTTCTCGCCACCGGACCCCAGCCCGCAACAGTATGAAAGAGAAAAAAAAATTATAGGTAAATGACAGGTCATCACAAACACACACAGACACAAACACCGATTTTTAAAAATCGTCTATTCTCATTTACCCACAAGACTCGTACCCTGAGTAGATATTCGTAGGTAGTTCCTTCACTGAGCTTTCCTTTCAGTAAGAGTTAGTCTCCTTGAACATGGCCCAACTAGCACCCATAAACTTATAAGGGGTATTTCTCAGGATAGCTCAAAAGTAGCAGACTCACCTGCAAGCTACCTATAGCCTGGGCTGGATTCTCAACCTGACAAGAAGCTGTCACATACCTCATTGTCATCATTGGAGGACGCTGTTATGTAGAAATCAAAACCCATTATCTTCCAGGCACCATTCTTGTTGAGAATCACATTTTCTGGAGTCAGGTTCCCATGGATCATTCGTACACTGTTGTGCAGGAAAGACAGTCCCTCTGCAAGCTGCACGGGAAGATAAATGGCTCCTGGTTAAGGCAGACATGCTACAAAAAAATTGAGGAAAAAATAATGATGATAAAATAAAACAAACAAACAAAAAAAATTTTAGACCAATATGTAGACACAAAAATTGCAAAATAAAATGCTTTTTGAACTGAATTCAAAGAAAACTGCCCTGAAATCTGCTGCTTGACAAAAGAGTGGCACATCAGTACCACAAGAGACATTCAATTCCTTCCTAATTCTCTGGACCATACGTTTTAAAATTGGTGATTTGCCAGAAGGCAACTTGATAAGACTGCCAAATCAGTCTCATGGCAATAATTACATTGGATGGTTTTTGCCTTTGCCTTCACAGAAGTATTTGGTGCTGCATTTTGGCCAGGGTGCCAGGGGCAATCGCCTCGTCTTTGTACAAGACAATTGGGTCTTAAACATCCACCAGCATTCAATGCTGGCGGACAAGTTGCTTGATTATTGTCCCATCTGACGGATGGTTGACTCATTGGCGTATTGCCCTGCCTGAAAAACATTGGAGCGTCAGTTTATCGTTAAGTCAGGAATCGAACCCAGATTAGACAGCTAAAAGGTGAGTGTGCTACCTCTGAGCTATCAACCAAGGAACCATCTTAGCACATTACATATGCAAAGAGGTGGAGAGGGGAGAAAAAAAAAACTTTGGGGGTGGGGAGGGGGAGGAAGTGTATGGAAGAGGAATAAGTGAAGAGATGTGGCTGAGGTGGATACCAAGGAAGTTGTGGAAAGGGAAAACAGCTGGCATATAAATGTAGTGCATTACCTTCTATGATAAAAAAAAGATATTATTACGAGATGAAATCCATGAAATTTAAAACCTCAGATTCCAGGCCATGTTAATTAAAAAAAAACTTACATCAACCTGCATGAAAAAAAATAAAACTAAAACACACAAGATGCACATTGTGTAAATCACAAATACAATCCACCAAGTTAGCGACTGTCTATTCACTCTCACCCTTTGTCCTTTTTTCCGTTATTACCCCACGCTTTTTGAAAAAATGACGAGGAATATTGTAATCGACTCCTTCTGTCTGTCTGTCATTCTACCTCCTCCTAAACAGTTTGGCAAAAATTCACCAAACTCAGTCGTTATGATCACCACATGACAAGAAAGTGCAAGAGCAGTATCATTTTGGCCATGCCCCCTGTCGTGGGGTCAAAAGTTCAAACATCAAAAAAAATGAAATTACAGGCACATTTTAAAACATTTTTTTAATGAAACTTTGGATATGAAATCAACATTGGGGGATGCATGAAATATGTAACTATTTTTTGGATTTGAACCCCGGTTCATGCCCCAAGGGGTGGGGGTCAAAACGTGATTTTCCCCAAGGGCTGGTGGATTTGGGTCATAGGGGTCAAAACGAGAAAAAAAATTTCACTCAAAATTTGATAATGGGTCAATCCTGGTGGAACTTGATGCCATCTTTCAACTTTGCTTTCGGTGGGAAGTGTGGGGACTTGTGATGGCGTGCCAACGATTTCACTCCAGTCACTAATATTTCTTAATTTTTTACCAGCTCTCAGGCTCGTGCAAGAGCAGAATGCAGCAAAATCACAGCTGGACACCAACAAGAATGTGGTGTACCCTTCCTTCTATATCTCCCAGTCTTCGCTCTCCCCTTCTCCCTTGTTCTTTCTCATTTTCGAAGTTTCGTTTTGCATACATTTATTTAATTATTGCCTATTTTTTAACTTTAAAAATACCTCCTTTATGATAATTTTATTGCTCTCACCCATCCTTTGTTTGTTGTTTTTTTATCTTTGATGATACAGCACTTTGAGCTTTGCCTCTTCTTCATCTCATGTAATTCAAATGGTTATCACATCTCAAAACCCACACACACTTCCAATTCCATCCCTGACCCTCCCCCCTCGCCCCCCCCCATTCCAAAGCATACTAACTGGGCACACGTCACAATGCTAAGCAGGATGCGATATTTCCACACAAGCCAATTTAAATTGTTTTAATTTTTATCTTGCCAAAACGAAGTTTTTGCAAGATATGTTAGTCAGCTTGTATGTTTTTTTTTTTTTGTCTGTAATCACGTATAAAAAATTCTGCAGAGCACAGTTATCATTGAAAATTTTTGTAACTTGGCATCTCAGACGCCTATAGAGATCCCTTTCAGCGCATAAAATTTTGAAGGTCAAGGTCAAAGGTCAAGGTCACTTTGTCGCAAATCAGTGGAGTCGATGAAACCCTTATTTTTGAGTAATTTTGATCGGATAGTCTTCAAACTTCATGGGAATATAGTTCATGGTCTGGCGCTCAGCTGATTAATTTTTGGTGGCGATTGGCCTTGACCTTCATGGTTAGCACCTAAGGTCAAACATATTTGACCCCAAGGTCAAATTTTCAAGTTTTAGGAACCATATCATGTAGTACCTCAAATTGAACACCTCAATGAGTGCTTTCTAGATATGTCAAGCTTGAGACATTATGACATCATTTGATAACGTTATGAGGCAAACGCATATTTTTCATGGTTACTCTGTAGAATGATTCTCATCGGAATCTCTCGTAGGCAGATATTCCTCAAGGAGTCGCTCCTGGTGGATAGCAGCTCTGTTCACCTCAGTGTGACCTTAAAGAAGTCACACGTGGTCACCTTTTGGCAAGATAACGGGTCACCCTGCGGGTGACTGTTTTTTTTGTTTTTTTGCAAAATCTGACAATTGTGTCAAAGTATAGTGAGCCACAATATACTCCTCAAGAACATAAAGGGTAAAAGAAGTCGGGGTGGTGTGGGGTGTTGTTTCACTGCCGTGTATGTGAAGATCTTAAGTGACAATTTCATTTTTGAAATAAATAAATAAAATGTCAAAATGCAAAGCTAACAAAGTGTTACCTGTAACAGCCCGTACTTTGTCTCCACATTGTAAAGTTCATGCTCACAAATATCTGCAGGTACCGGTGATGGCAGGTTATCATATTTTCCCAGTACGTTTGCCAAGCTGGCAAACACAGGCTCGGTGCAAAATGCCAGGCAGTCTCTGCAAATGAAACAAACACAGAGCTACCAACCAAGTACATACACCAACTCATTTTTTGTTTTATAGGTTTTGCCTGGCATGTCAAGGAAAATAAAGATGCGTATACATTGCCGTGGGTAAAGTAGTACTCAAGTGAAAACATGAGGGTGACACAGTGTTGGATGTGTGCTCAAAATTGAGCTGAAGGCAGAAGTATTAAGAATTAATAATCCCCACTAGTAATAAAGACCCTGGTTACCCCCGAGCATGTGTGCAAAATTTAATGGAATCAGCCAAGCCATTTTCAATTCTATAATGTTCAGACATACATACATACATCAAGTGAACCATGCAAAAAACAAACAACAAAAAAAGACATTTTATAACATGTGTTGTTGCTGCTGTCATGGTAGTTGTGATTGTCATTGTTGTTGTTTGTGTGCTCCTGCCATGTACTTTAATATACTTTTCTTTTGCTTCGAGAAGTGTTGCAACTTATAATTTTGTGTTCTCCTTCCATATCATTCCAAAAAAATTCCGGCTGTTGTAGGGAAATCGCAGCATTAATCACCCAGTCCCGCTTCTTTTTCTGAAAAAACCGGAAAGAGGGGCTTTCAAAACAGGTATGATTAAAGGTATGTTTATGATTAAACGGCACTAATTATTGTTCCAAGAAAATTTATTAATAACTTCCCAACAAAGTAAATCGATTATTACCCTTCCAACAGCAAAAAACCACTACATTAAAGCTCGAGGGCCTGCTGCTTCTTCATGTGACGGATGGATGGACGAGTCTCCTTTTAGTAAATGAAGCGCTCCGAGAGTGAAAAAAAAAGTGTCAATACCCGCTCCCTCCAGTAGGGGTCAGTGGTGAACCCACTTGCACTATTTTCCCTGTAGAAGCGAAAATCATAAGTAGTCACCCGAAAGGGGAGATGAGCCCGTGACCTGACCCTTGATCAGAAGTACAGAGAATTGCCATACAGTAAACCGATAAATATCGCGGATTTAAATATCGCGGATTTTGACCAATCAAACAAATCGCGGGCAACCTCTTGTATTGTGAGGTATAAATTTAGTTACCGTGGGGTTTAATTTCAACTAATCACAGTTTTTGAGCAGAGTTCATTTCTCACCATGAGCTTTCTGTTGTTTCTCATGCAGGAGCATAAAACGATGGACAAAAGAAGTGATTGGCCTGATTATTGTTCACAGTTTCGACTTTACACATGTAAATGTAAACCGGCAGGATTGCTGAGATGCAGTTGAGAACTGGGACATGCAGCGTGCGCAGTACAGTGCTGTACCTATCTCCACGTCAACATTACATTTGGTGTAATCTTCAATGTAATCATAATCATAATAAATTCCTTTGTTTTCGGTTATTTTTGCCTTTAATTATTTTTAACCATAGCTACCAAGAAGAAAACTGTTGCTGGTGGTGAAAGAAATGCAAAAAAGTCAAGGAGAATAATGTCCGTAACTCAGAAAGTAGAGGATGTGGATAAACTTGATCGAGATGAGTGCATTATTTATTCGCTGGTGTTAGGAGCTGCAGAACGATTTATAAAAGAAACATCGACAGCTTTAACAAAAGGAGGAGAGGAAGGTGGCGACTTTGGGGCTGGCAGGATAGCCTGGAGTTATGCAAAATCACCTCTAAGTTGACCAGCCTGGGTTTGAATCCTGACTCAGCTATAAACTGTCATTGTGGTGTTTCACAGGCAGGTATATTCATCAATGCGTGTGCCATCCCTCCAATGAATGTTAAACTGGGCATCCCATCTGCCGGCATAAGTCGATGGATGTTTAAGACCCCATGGTGTCCTTTGCTAAGGGTATGCGAATGATCGCCAGCATCCTGAACAAACTCCAAATTCCTGCCAAAACAACTGCTGGGAAGGCAATGGCAAACCAATCAGTACAGCGCTAGCTCAAGAAGCTGCTTCGGTGGCACCAACACACTGTAAAGACAATAGTACATCAAAGAAAGACAAAGACAAAGACAAAGACAGAGAGAAGCTTTGAACAAATGATAGAAGGGAAAAGCCACATTTAATCTGCTTCAAGGCAGCAGGAGACTTCATCGCAAAGCCGATATATATATATATATATATATATATATATATATATATATATATATATATATATATATATATATATATATATATATATATATATATATATATTCATTTTGCATGTTTATTTCAATTGTGATGCGTTCATTTTTGGCTGTCACCCATCTACCTCCATATTTTCTGGAAGACCAGGAACCTAACCCTCTTATTACCATACTAAATTGGTTTTAACTTTCGTGGCATCTTCCAGGACTGTACCTCCCACCCCCCAGTGAGATATTTAAGGGTTTACTGCATAGCACAATATCTCAAAAGGTTGTGGACAGATTCGAACAAAACTTGGACAGTTGGGTGTGTGACAAGGACGAATAGGTTCGATTTTGGTGAAGATCTGGATCCAAGATTTTTTTTAAAGTGAGTCTTAACCATTGAATGATGGGCTAAAAACGATATAGAACACGATGTCTCAAAAAGTTATGGACTGATTCACGTGAAGCTTGGTGGACAGGTTGGATGTATGACAAGGACGAATCGATTCGATTTTGGTGAAGATCCGAATTTGGATGAGGATACGAGAATTTTTGAAATTAATAAGCTGTTCTGGAGAAGAAATTTTTAAAAGTATTTTTGGGGGTAAATCCAATAAAGGAACCGAACCATGTGACCTATGACATCAGAGGTGGGATCGTTTTATTCTGCATGGATAGGCGGTCATAGCTGCAATTTTTCACCTCGATCTGTTCAGCTATTTCAGAGATGAAAATTTTTGAAGGTTTTGTTTCAATATATATATATATATATATATATATATATATATATATATATATATATATATATATATATATATATATATATATATATATATATATATATATATATATGGCTGCCAAACTACGTAACCGATGATATACATTTTTTTCTGTTGACTAATTTATCCCAAGATGATCCTCAAAATTTTTCATACTGATCAGATGTAGTGTTCTGGGTATGCAATTATAACGTCGTAATATTGAAGGAACCTGTGACATCACAAAAATAAATAAACAAATAAATCACTTATTCCCCATTTGGAGTACTTGCCATATGCCAAGTTTCAATTTTTCCATGGTGCAGTTTCAGAGATAGAGGTCCAAAGTTTTTCCTTTTTTTCCCCAACATGGCTGCCACACCACATGACCTATGACATCATAATTATGATTGAAACATTCCACATGAGTAGTTGCTCCTATTGTGAAAATTTGGTGTCAATCCGACAAGCGGTTGCAGAGAAAAACCACACTCACGTTCTGTGTGGACAAAAACAACCAAACAGATGAAAAATCACTCAAAGAGCAACACTTGGGAAAACAGCACAAAGTAGAAAGGCACTTGGTAAAGTACATACCTCCACCAAGCTGAATAGTTTATGTTTTGTATCCCACTGATGGGCTGTATCTGAACCAAAATCAAATTGGCTTGTTCTTGTCACCTAAACAACTCATCCACCTCGTTTTGTCAAAACTTGTCCACAACTTTTTGAAATATCATGATGTGTGTGTATATATATATATATATATATATATATATATATATATATATATATATATATATATATATATATATATAGTTTTTTGCCCAATCTCTCAATTTTTGAAATTAGGCCTATGTTGACATTTTGACCTTAAAAATAATTGGTGGTTGAATTAATTGGCCCGATATGCAAATACTTGCATATTGGCTGTTCAAATTGGCCACCTTTCAAATGGCTGCATTCAAATTACCACATATTTGACTGTTCAAATTTCAAGTCAATTGGATGAAAATTTAGGATTTTAGAAATTTAAAAAAGTTGACCTTTGGCCTATGATGACCATTTGACCTCAAAATAGGTTCTCAGACCACTAGCTCTCCATTTGGTGAAGTTTCATGAAGATCGGTTTAAAATTGTGACGTGGAGGCGATTAAAGGTGAGCAACAGACAAACGGAAGCGATCAACATACTTGTCAAAAATTTTTTTTTTTGCCAAGTAACAAACAGACCCAAATGCAATATCCTCTCCTCTGGCAAGGGTAATAGTAATCTACTAGATGACCCGTGAACCCGTTGTGACAGCGGTTGATAAAAAAATCATTTCAAAAAAAAAGACAGCTCCAGCGAACAATACTGCTGAGGTTGTTTGCATTGATCAAATAATCCCAAAGAGTACTTGACTGAATAGGGAATTGATTTTTTAATAATTTTTTTTCATTGCCTGATTTGAACGAAACTTGATATTGCACGTCAATGTGAAAAAAAAGGAGAAAAGAAAGTCGAAGAAATTACTGTGCATACTCTTCCAAACACAATTTTATTTATTCATGAACACGGAAGTATTAGATCAAAATGGCAGTTAATTTTATGCTGAAAAATAAATTGTTCTTTGTCTATACTAAATGTATGAGATTTTAAAATAAATCATTTCAGGAAAAAAAAAAAAGATAGCTCCAGCAAACTATACCGCTGAGGTTGTTTGCATTCATCAAATTCTTCTGGAGTACTTGACTGAATCAGAAATTGATTTTTTAAATAATTTTTTCGTTGCCCGATTTTACTGCACAGCACATCGCAGGAGAATGGTGAGTAAGGTGGGCTGAAAATTTTTGCGCTATCATATACCGTTTTGGCTGCATTTCAGGAACATACATACATACATACATGATGAGAGTTTTAGTAATATATAGATATGTAATATAACAAGTGTATGTATGTATGTATGCAGTGGTCTGCAAAAGTATTCACCCCCAACCAATAATGCCACATTTACATGAATTACGAATTATGTAGAAATAATTTTTCCAAATGACCTTTTTATTGCAGGGCGGGGGGGGGGGGAGATGTGTTATGTTTGTGGGGGTATATGGAGGAATCCCATAATGAAGATAAGATTGTATAGTATAGCATGGTCCGTGGACGGGTAGGAAACATCTTGATGTAATTTAAGTGGGGAAAACTGAGAGCTTAAGATTGTTGTGTCACCACATGGGGGTGGTGTTGTGCTGACTAGGTCGGGTCTCGGGCTATTTTCTCCCTGTATGTGATTGCTTCCTGTGACCTTTTCCTATGTATTTTACATTTACAAGGCTGGCCATAGAGAACCACGTTTTCACAACAACAATAGGCAGCAGACTAAATCCTACCTCCCAGGAAATGTAACCAGCAGGCCACGCCCCATTAGGTTGATGATTGGTCAGGGCGACGTCAGAGAGGAGAAGGTTCTAGAGAGAGTGGGAGGACGGTTGATAGAGAACAGACGTCCCTCTTGTTTATTTTGGGCACGACAAGAGAGCCACCCTATTCTCGCTGCAGTGCTGGTGCAAATTTGTTCACGTGCAGAAAAAGGCACGAGCCGTTGTCGGTTTGGCTGGGGGGAGAAGAAAGCCAAGACTGGGCTGGCGGTCACTCCTGCTCGTCCCTTATTTGCCAGCCTCGGCAGTCGCCTTGTATTATCAAGGAGAAAGGCGGTGTCATTTGGTGTGTACGGACCTGGAACTTAAAGGGAGAGGTGTGGCAATATCGATCGTGAGAATAAACTGTATGGTGGTTTGTGGGCTCCTGGCATTGATGACTGTCCGCACAAATTTCCTCAAGTACGTAGCTGCGGAGAGCAACTTCACACCATTTTGGTGCATTGTCCCATGCGGTGGCTATGCAGTTCGATGACACCAGACTCTGAAAGGTCATCTCTGGACACAAATCTGAGTGCCGTCATAAAGGAGACATTTTCTTTTTTCTTTCCCCTTGTCTGTTTGTGTGACTGAGTGGAGACGTCTCAAATTAGGATTTAGTTTATCTCACTTTTCATTACCCGCTGGTTTGAAATATTTTCATTATCACCCTTTTGATTTATGTTTATTAAATCATTATTGTTGAATATCCTTGTGCTTGTTTGTTCATTGTGGTTTTGAGAATAAACCTGTGTGCTTCCGTTCTGGTAAAGCGCTTTCCCTGCCTCAATCCCGTGCACCGTAACTGCCAATAATTTTGGTGGCTGTTTGCCCCAGAGATAAAACCGTCTGGCTATCCATCCAGACTGGTGTTAATCGGCATTAACACTACAGTATGTTTGTAGTGTATGTTTGTACTGTATGTATGTATGAATGTATGTATGAATGTATGTATGAATGTATACAGTGGCCTGCAAAAGTACTCCCCACCCACCAATAATGCCACATTTAGATGAACTACGAATTATGTAAAAATATTTTTTTATTCATAACTGAGAAGATCAAACTAAACACTTATAGGTGAAGGTTACATGTCAGGAATACCTCAAAAAACGTGTACAAATCAAAATTCACTGGTTGTAAAAGTATTCAGACCCTTTGGTCAGTACTTGGTGGAATCACCTTTTACAACGATTACTGCTACGAGTCTTTTTGGGTAAGTCTCTTCCAGCTTTGCACAGTGAGATGGTGAAATCTTTGCCCATTCTTCACGTCAAAATTACTCTAGTTCTGCAAAGTTTGATGGGGATCGTCGATGGACTGAAATATTCATGTCTCATCGTAAATATTCAATTGTGTTCAAGTCAGGACTTTGACTGGGCCACTCAAGAACATTTATTTTCTTCTTATTCAGCCACTCCAGCGTGGTTTTAGCTTTGTGCTTCAGATCATTGTTCTGCTTAAATGTGAATCTCCTATCCAATTTCAGATTCATGGCTGACTCAAGCAGGTTTTCATCAAGGATTCTCCTGTACTTTGTCCATTACACTTCTATCCTAACAAGCTTGCCAGTCCCTGCTGATGAAAAGCAGCTCCATAATATAATGCTGCCACCACTAAGGATGGCGTTGACTGGGTGATGTACAGTGTTAAGCTTGAGTCGGACGTAACACTTTGAATTTAGACCAAAAAGTTCAATTTTTGCCTCGTCTGACAACAAAACTTTTCTCCACATGCTTGTAATATCATTAAGATGCTTTTTCACGAACTCCGCATGAGCTTTTCGATGTGCCTTTTTCAATAATAGTATCGTACTTGCCACCTGTCCAAAGAGGCCAGCTTTGTGAAGGGAACGGGATATTGTTGATTGATGAACACTGACCCCCATCTCAGACATCGAGCCTTGCACATCTTTCAAAGTCATTGTTGGATTTCCAGTGATATCCCGAACCAGTTTCTTGCTTGCCCAGCAACTGAGTTTGGATAGGCAACATGATCTGGGTAAAGTCTGGGTGGTATGATAAATCTACCACTTCTTAATTATTTATTTCACCATACTCAAAGGGATAATAAGTGACTTTGAAATTTTCTTATAACCCTCTCCTGAATGGTGCCTCTCCACCTCATTATGTCTGACTTCTTTGGAAAGCTCCTTGGTCTTCATGTTTGCCTTGTTGGTTGACCAAGTGAAATGCACCTTAAAACTACTTAGATAGGTGGGGGAGCTTAATTTTTAAGTTAAACCATGGATTAAATGCAGGTGAAACCTATTAAACTTATTTTGTAACCTTCCAAACAAAGAATTTGTTCCTGAAGTGATTTTGGGTTAATTAGGCAAAGGGGTTGAATACCAATGCAACAGATTAATCTGACTTTATTCATATTTTAACTGCATTTTTTCAACTTTATCACTTTTGTAGTACAGTAAACCCTCCAATATCACAGGTTCTACTATCGTGGGTTTCTACCACTCAAGGGAAACCAACCTATTGTGTTCTGATTCCATTATCGCAAGATTTCATTCGACCAATCGCGGATTTTTGAAACTGCGATGAGTCATCTTTTCTATCCCTTATGCGAACAATTACCTCCCATTACGAGCCTTGTGGTGTTGCTCGCGCACTGTTTTTAATGAGCTCAAACGTAAAGCGATGGACAAAGTTAGTTGTGCCAAAAGGCAGAGAAAGGTTATGCGTGGGGCGAAAAGATGGAGTTGTTAAATCGGTTGGTACGAGAAGAAAATGCAGCATCTATACAGTCCGCCATTACAGGGTCAATGATTGCAGCTATAACCTTCCTCATTGTACTCTTCCTCATTCATAAACCTTCATACCTCATTATCCTTCAAACACAATTCCCAAACCTTCATTTTTCAACTCTGTCTTCGAACCCTATTGCCAAAACACTTAATTTCCGACACCCTGATTTGAACCTCGTTCTCAAACACACATTCCCATGCGCAGCTCATGAAACAAATTGAGGCAAAAGGGACATATCACGAAGCACGTTTTTAACAAGGACGAGATGGGATTATTCTGAAAGACAATGTCATCTCGTACCTTGGTCCCCAAGTAGGGAATATCGTGGTTCAAGGTAAGGCAATTTAAAGATCGTGTTACCCATCTCCATTGTGGGTTGTGGCAATGCTGCAAGCACCTTCGTCATAAAGCTAATGCTACTTTTCTGTTTGCTGAATCACCTTCCCCACTCCACTCCACCACGAGCTAAATGTTGTGTTTTCGATTGACAGAAGAGTAAAGTGCATGTACATCATACCATCACCCACCTCATTGTGTTGTAATGTAAAAGTCTTGAGTTTTTGGGTAATTTACATGTTTATTTCAATGTTACCTGCGTGCGCGTGTCTGTGTGCGCGTGTCTGTGTGCGCGTGTCTGTGTGTGTGTGTGCGCGTGTCTTCATAATGGAGGGAATAACCAATCAGCTCTCAGCTAATCAAATAAACCCAGGTGGCTAGGATTATATAAATAATTGACCCCTCCCACACTCCTCCAGCTGAAGAAGCTGCATAAAGTAACCCAAGGAGACCTACACAAGGTAAGCGCTACGCTGTTTTGAACCCTTCTCAGAGTTCCTCAACAACTATAAAGAAGTTCACACGTAGTACACACGAGAATCCAGACGTGAGTGATGAAACCGGTCCGGTAGCTGA
Organism: Eptatretus burgeri; assembly: GCF_056783735.1. Taxonomy (NCBI): domain Eukaryota; kingdom Metazoa; phylum Chordata; class Myxini; order Myxiniformes; family Myxinidae; genus Eptatretus; species Eptatretus burgeri. The sequence continues at coordinate 92,450,173 of NC_140965.1, read as the reverse complement.
GGGTGTGTGTACCATTTGGATTCTTGTGTGTACTACGTGTGAACGTATGTATACTCGTTGAGGAACTCTGAAAAGGGTTTGAAACAGCATAGCGTTTACCTTGTGTAGGTCTTCTTGGGTTGCTTTACGCAACTTTTTCAGCTAGAGGAGTGTGGGAGGGGTCAAATATATATATATATATATATATATATATATATATATATATATATATATATATATATATATATATATATATATATATATATACACACACATAAACATACATGTTATTTCAATGGTATGTGTTTATTTCTGGCTACCGTCGATCCTCAATATTTTTTCGAAGTCCAGGAACCGAACTCCCTTCTTCGCATTGGCCATTTATTTCCACAATCACGGTATCAACTATTGCAGCATTTTCCAGGAACCTATCCCCCATGATACTTGAGGGCTTACTGTCATTTGTGAAGACTCTATATATTAAATTTGATTTTGAAAGCATCATGAAATAAGCTCAGGTGGCAAAAACATGTGAAAACTTTGGAGGAGAGTGAATAAGTGTGTGTGTGTGTGTGTGTGTGTGTGTGTGTGTGTGTGTGTGTGTGTGTGTGTGTGTGTGTGTGTGTGTGTGTGTGTGTGTGTGTGTGTGTGTGTGTGTGTGTGTGTGTGTGTGTGTGTGTGTGTGTGTGTGTGTGTGTGTGTGTGTGCGCTTCATTTGACCGAGGAAAATGATAGAAAATAGAGGATTTGGATGAGGGATGATAAGAGGTGGTGGTGAACAGCTGTTTTGAAGGCCTGGAGAGAAGAATGGGATTGAATAGAGTGAGGGAGTTTATTCCAAAGGCGGGAAAAAAGAGGAACGAAAGAGTGAAGGGGAACAGTGATTCGTGATTTTGGTAGTTTTACCAGAAGAGGGTTGTTGGCGGACCTTGAGCGCCCTGCGGAAATGTGGTGGGGACAAATCGCAGAGAGAGCAGGGGGGGGGGGCAAGGCTGGAGAGGAGACGGTAGAAGACAAAAAGACCACCGACCAACCTGCGGTGATTGAAGGAGAGGCCCAAAGACTCAGCCTCATTGCGGGAGATGCCAATGATCCGAAATGCCTTGGTTTCTACAGCGTGAAGCCGAAAAAGGTGGAAATGAACTCACCTGTGGTGATTTGCATGTGCCTGCAATGTAAAGATCACTCATTCAACCAGTTTGAATCGAGAAAAGGAGTCATTCTGCTGCTTTGTGTCACTGTGTACTGCAATGAGTATGGAAAAAAGAAAGAAAACCAGAGAATTGTCTGAGGAGGTCAGACACATGATTATCGCCAAGCATGGACAATCTCAAGACTAAAACTCCATCTCCAGAGATCTTGCTGTTCCTGTGTCCACTGTACACAATGTTATCAGGTAGTTTAAGGCCCATGACACTGTGGTCAACCTCCCTGGACGTGGCCACAAGAGGAAACTTGATCGAAGATTGCAGCGAAGGATTGCTTGAATGATGGAGAAAGCACCTCGATCAACTGCCAAACAGATTCAAGCTGACCCTCAGAAACAAGGTAGGACAGTTTTAACTCGTACCATCCACCACCCGCTCGATGAAAGGGGGTTCTATGGTAGGAGACCCAGGAGGACCCCACTGCTGAGAGACACAAGAAATCCCGAATGGAGTTTGCCAAAACACACCTGAACAAGCCAAAATCCTTCTGGGAGAATGTCCTGTGGACAGATGAGACTAAATTAGAACTTTTTGGTAAAGCACATCATCTCTGTTTACAGAAAACAAAATGAAGCTGTCAAAGAAAAAGAACATCTTCCCTGCAGTCAAACATGGAGAAGGTTCAGTGATGTTTTGAGGTTGCTGTGCTGCCTCTGGCACTGGGTGCTTTGAATGTGTGCATGGCATCCTGAAATCAGGAGATTACCCAGCCATTTTGGGTGCAATGTTCAACCCAGGGTCAGAAAGCTGGGTCTCCGTCGAAGGTCATGGGTCTTGCTTGCAGCAGGACAATGACCCCAAACACTTCAAAAAGCACCCAGGAATGGTTCAAGACAAAACGCTGGACTGTTCTGAAATGGCCAATGAGTCCAGATCCAAATCCCATTGAACACTGTGAGGAGATCTGAAAATCACAGTTGGGAGAAAGGCACCCTTCAAATCTGGGAGAACTGGAGCAGTTTGCACAAGAGTGGGTCAAACTGCCAGTAGAGAGGAGTAGGAAACTCATTCATGGCTATTGGAAGCACTTGACTGCAGTTATTTTGTCCAAAGGCTGTGTTACAAAATAGTAAGTTGAGGGTGTCAATAATTTTGTCAATGCCATTTCTTTTTATTTTCTGATTTAAAAGGATATATTAATTTCTAAATCAAAAACAAAGGTTCTGTAATATTAACAGTGAAATGAAGAATTGTGGAGACCACTTTTCTCAACTTCAACTTATTTTTCAAGACAATTGTGAGTTATTTGAAAAAAAGTGTAAGGGTGCCAATATTTTTGGCCACAACTGCACATAATCCGGGTTAATTATATTTTTGGGAGCAATTGAGGCAGCAGTCTGTTGCCTATACACCGTCCAAATAAAGGGATGTGTCAGACGAACGCGTTGCATGCTTGACACAAGATCGACAAGTCTTGACACAAGATAGGATGGGTACTCTGCAATGGTATCAATAATTACAAAAATAATATGACCCCTTTGGCAGCTCCTACAGGGAGCAAATGCTTCCAGTAATCCTATATATAATTCATGGACCGGTGTTTGTGTGTTTTTGATGCTACTCTTCCTACAGTTCTGGATTGATTACATCCAGACTTGCTACATAGGATCAGCATGACCCCAATTGATGTATAGGGGTGTTTTTATCTTTGCCGGTGTTCTGAGGGGATGGGGGAGAGGGCGGGGACGGAAATTCTGTATGTAAATGTGTATCGTGTAGCGCTGCCTCCAGGTGGGGGAGGGCATTACAAGTCTCCACCATTTACAGTACAGTATTCCTGTCCCCACGTTTTACAGTACAGCGAGGAATTTTGAATTATAAGCAGTAGGTATGTTTTTGCTTCGTGCACATTACCTGGGATTTTTTTTTTTTTTTGCCAATACACCGCCCAAATAATGGTATGCTTTGCATGCTTGGAACAAGATTGCCCGAAGGGAGGTACTCTGCTAATAGTAATTGTGGTGGAGTCTGCGGGCCTATGGGGAAGGGCATGGTGATGATGCATGGTGGGCGTGATGATGGGAGGAGTGGCCGTGGGGGTCGGCAAGGGATATGAGGTGTGCGCGCCGCCTGAGGCGTCGTAGTAATGCTGGAGTCGGCCGGCTCGTGAGTGTACCGAGTACGGAATAAAAGGGGAGCCGCGGGCACAGTACGCCCGCGCTCGCACTCGTGCAACACAGCCCGGCTCGACTGTTCCTCCGCTTCGTGTCTGCCTGCTAAGCATCTCTCATTTCAGTACAGTACAGTTGGCGAACGAGGATCTGCGGATCGGCGTGTGTAAGGGCGGCAAGTAACCCGGGCGGTTCCAAGCTACGGAGCCAAGGGTCTCACGGAGCATGGCGGAAGGTCGCGGCACGGCACACGGACGTGTACCCGTGTTCGGGGGAGATGAATTCGAGTTGTTTTCTGAACAGTTAGGTTGCTACTTTCGGGCGAATGATGTAGAGGATGAAGAGAAACGCAAGGCGATCTTGCTCGCCTCGCTATCAACGGAGCACTACCGCCTGCTGAGTGATTTGGTGGCTCCAAATAGACCCAGTGATGATGTGCTATCCTTTCAGGACATCGTGGCGAAAATGAAGACCCACTTGGCGCCGGAGAAGTCGTTACATCTCGCGCGGTTCCAGTTCGATCATCTCGCTAAGGGTGGCGAGGAGCGCGTTGCGGACTTCGTGGCACGAGTGAAGCATTCGGCTGTGCCTTGCAAATTCACGGCAGAGGAGCGTCCGACAAGGCTCAGAGATCGTTTTATTTCTGGTCTGCGAGACGCAAAGATGGTAGCGGCTATCCTGCGATTAACCGACATCACATTCGACTCGGCGGTCGTGACTGCTTCGTCTGTCGAGCAGACGTTCACGGATGTCCGCGCCATTGCTGGCCAGGACGCAATGAGTAGCTCCAGCTGGAGCATGGCGGCTAATCCCGAAGTCCACGCGGTAACCGCACAAGTGCCGCGAGTCACGCAGCCCGGAGTCCGAGCGGTGGCTCAAGTGCCGCAGGTCGCACGCGCGCCTGGCGGTGCGGGACGAGGGGCACCGCAGCACGGTCGCACCGGGAGCGAAGGGGCACCGCAGCACAGTCGCACCAGGAGCGAGGGGGCACCGCAGCACGGTCGCGCCTGGAGCAAGGGGGCACCGCAGCACGGTCACACCTGGAGCGAAGGGACTTTCCGCGGCTGCTGGGGGTGTGGGGGTCCGCACCTGCGACAAATGTGCCCGTATAAGAACACCGTGTGTTTGCATTGTCACAAGGTAGGACATTTGAAGCGTGTGTGTCGGATGGCGGGGGCCTCCGTTGGGGTCTTGGATGACTAGGTGCGAGAGGACCCCAGTGACCTGGAGATCGGCCTGCAACCGGGGCCTGACAATGCCGGCGAGCCAGAGCGGGAGATGCAACCACGGTTGAGTCTGTTTTCCGTTGGTTCGGAGATGACGACGCCTTTCACGGTTGAGGTCGAAGTGAATGGCCAACCGACTGCGTTTTGCGTGGATACCGGGGCGGCAGTGTCGGTCATGGATGAGCGGGCGGCTCGTGGTCTTCGCGGTATTCGCCTGGTCAAGACGGCCTTGTCGTTATACACGTACACCGGTGAGGCGATTGCACCGCTTGCGAGGGCCGACGTCTCAGTGCGCTACCGAGATTGACGCGCCCAGCTCTCGGTGTTCGTTGTACGAGGGGAGGGGCCCCCCTGTTGGGTCGAGACTGGCTGGCGCACCTCGGACTGGGTCTCCGGTTCGTACCTCCAGATGTGCCAGTACTCTCTTCGAGGCCTTCGTCGAGTACCGAGGGCGAGGCTCTGGCGGGCGGCGAGAACCGTATCAGCTCTCGCGATGAGTTCCCGCGCTTCGCTCGCGATGAGTTCCCGCGCTGTGGCAGGGTTCGTGAGGCAATGCGCGTCGGTGTGGTGCAGGCAGCTTCGACAGGTGACGGTGAGCCCGTGGCGTTAAAGAGAGTCGCGAGTCACAACATCGAGTCGACAACCAAGAAGCGGACTCGTGATGCGGGTTGTGGGTTGTTGTTCATGGCATATGTGCTTTTCCTTGCTCTAGTGATGCAGTTTAACGTTGTTGAAATAAATGCCAGCAGTTCTCGTGTAAAAGTGGATGTGGCGGAGATCAGTCAATGGGAGTTGGATTATGATCAATGTGATGTGGGGGCTTCAGGGGCGGTGGTGGCGAATAAAAAGGTTGAGTTGGCCGTCCACTGTCCCGGGCCGCAGGTAATTGCTTTGCCATGTGCTTTGCTTTTGCTTTGTCAAGGCCGTGTGGGTCTCGGAGATCGACTCGGAACCAAGACTGGTACCCTGGTCGGCGTTACCCCCACCTCTGATTGCGAGCGCAACTCTCTGTGTTCGCTCAAGGCCGTTGGGACGGGCGTTGGCGTCTCAACTGATTGTGGTGCGTGAGTTGTTTTGGCGCATTAAATGCATGCAGCCAGCGGCGCTGTTCAGTGCCCCCGGCCAAGGTCTAAGGCTGGCGGCACGACTTCCAGATAGCGGGCTGCCGGCCTCGGGATGTTTATCTACGTCGGGTCTGCCTGGGGGGAGTGGGCCGGAGGCGTTTGATGGGGCCGGAGGAGGTTGGCTCGAAAGGTCGTTACGACCTTGGCGAGGGTCATGTCAGCATGGGCCGCCTGGGGGCGTTTTTGCTGCGTAATGCTGCTGTGCTTCTCATTTTGCTGCTTCATATCGGTAACGCGGGCAGACCTGACCTTTGCTGCTCCACTCGCTCGCATCGACACATTATATGATGTGGTGTGCTATTATACTTTGCTATTTTCATTTTATTTCCATGATTATTATACGAAGTCCTTCGTGTTCTGCATGCTTCTTATAATGGTAATCAGTTAATAATCATAGTTTTAGGGGGGAGGAGTGTGGTGGAGTCTGCGGGCCTATGGGGAAGGGCATGGTGATGATGCATGGTGGGCGTGATGATGGGAGGAGTGGCCGTGGGGGTCGGCAAGGGATATGAGGTGTGCGCTCCGCCTGAGGCGTCGTAGTAATGCTGGAGTCGGCCGGCTCGTGAGTGTACCGAGTACGGAATAAAGGGGAGCCGCGGGCACAGTACGCCCGCGCTCGCACTCGTGCAACACAGCCCGGCTCGACTGTTCCTCCGCTTCGTGTCTGCCTGCTAAGCATCTCTCATTTCAGTACAGTACAGTAATAATAAAAGCATGGCCTAGCTTAATATGTGAAAGAATAGAAAACCAGTCATCAACATGAATTTCAATGTTTTTTGGCAAGTTTACCTGGTTAGAATAACAAAGTTTTATTCCATTACTCGACCACAAAATTGAATTGATTGAAAGTGGGATGCTTCAAGCAATACAGTCGAGGGGGGATGGGGCAGCAATTAATTTTGGAGTCCACAGCACCTTGATTCCTCAAGCGGGTGCTGGACCGTTAATAGGCGAGGGTGCCGAAGCCTGGTTAACTGCTGTGCCCCTCGTCGCATCTGTTCCAACACAGGCTCACGGTCCAATCGACCAAATCTCTCCAGTTGTTTCTTTTCAAAGACAAACACGGCCACATCCTGGGAACATCGTGAGCAAAAAAAGAAAGCAAATACAGAAACGAGTTCAAAATCAGAAAAAATGTTTACAAAGCTACAACCCAGCTAACAAAATGTTTGTAATCACTAACCGGTACCCTTTTACATGGTGCTTAACCTGCTTGGTCGACTTTTTGAAGCCGTGGTATATTTTCCATGCCAAGTTAGGTCCTCCACTCGCAGCATGACCGGTTATCTCATATTCACGGGTAACCGGATTGCCAAGCACCACAGAGACTGCGCTCGTTACGTCTGCCGTAACCTTTGTCACGGTGCTCTTCAGCTTGCTAAACATGGACTCCATGACCTACTGAAATCAACAGGACAATCGATCAAATGTCATCATCAATCACGTAATAAAAATATTTAACCACAATAACACACATCACCATCAAGATGATATGATAAAGGAATTTGAATAGCTCTGAGGTCTTGTTTCAGTGACTAAAGTTTCCAAGAACTTCCATGTGTTCTGAGCACGAACACACACACACACACACACACACACACACACACACACACACACACACACACACACACACACACACACACACACACACACACACACACACACACACACACACACACAATCCCCATATCTCCACCATGCTCTCGACAGAGCATCGGTTCCATCGAAGCAGCTTCCTTAGCCAAGGTTATACTGAGTGGTTTGCCATTGCCCTCCCAGCAGTCGTTAGTGCAGGAATTTGGAATTTGTTCAAGGTGCCGGTGATAGCTCGCCTCCTCTTGGAGAAGGCACCATGGTGTGTTTAACATCCATCAATTAACGCCAACACGGTGAAGCCCAGTTCAACGTGCATCAGATGGACGGCACAAACACATTGATCAAACCCCCCCGGCCTGACATTTTTCAGCAGGGTTGGGATTCGAACCCAGGAGAGACAGCCGAGAGGTGAGCCCCGAATAATAACACTTTTTGTTTTTAGATCCTCGTGGAGGATCTCTAAGTCTTACTCACGTTGTTGTTCTTCATCTTCTTCGTGTGGACTTTTTTGTTTCACAACCTACAGATTTCATCGAAACTTCCTGAAACTTGGCATATATTATATGTAAAAATACCCTGCGCAGACAGTAACCATCTCCGATTTTGAAAATTCCTCCCAGAAAAAAAAGTTATGACGTCAAAATATCTCCGCTAATGGAAATCGCCGAAAAAATTATCTCCGAAACCAGGCAAGCTTTTTGAATTCCGTTTGCGGGAATTGAACAGGGCATTAGCAGAGATGAATTACCGCACATATGATACATCACTATGACGTCATATCAATTTTTATGACATTCGTATTTTTTGTTTCACAACCCAGAGTTTTCATCGGATCTTCGTGAAACTTGCCATGTATATGCAGAAAGCCCACGCGCAAGCAGTAACCATCTCCGATTTTGGAAATTCTTCCTCGAAAAAAAAAGTTGAGGTCATAATATCGCCGCTAATGGAAATCGCCTATACCATTATCTCGAAACTAGGCAGGCTGTTTGAATTTTGTTTCCGGGAATCAAGCCAGGCATTATCACAGATAATTTATCGCAAACCTGATACATCACAATGACGTCATATTCGTTTTTATGACGTCATCATTAAGAGGACGAGGATCTTAGCTCATTTGAGCTTGTTTTTTTAATCAGGAAACGTCCTATGATGGAAATAAATAATTTCAACGGAACACCAGTATGTTGCAAGGCTGGACGGGTCGGTTTCAACAATTACTCTCAACATCAACAACACAAAAAAAAAATAATAAAAACAACAATTTCAACACCACCGTCCACCATGAACGTCAAACAGCGTGTCTTGACGTCCGTTTAAACGCGTACTTACGAAGCATCAAGGTATTGACTAAACAGGCGTCACTCAGGAAAACCTGACCTAACATCTTCCGCCGGGTGCACTGCGATCAGACTGCACTGGATCGATTGTTCGAGCCGGGACCGTGAGGACCGCACGTCGGAGTCCGCTCGTGACTCGAATCACGACGCGTCCCGACACCGCCGCCATCCACACACCTGACCCGTCTGTACGTAGACTTACCGCTTCACAGATGGATTACACGCTTGTCTTGATTACAGCCATAGTGGTCTTCAAGTAAACCTTTGGAAAACGCCAGCGTGACGGCTTAATGTTTCGCCACCCGGAACAGATGTCTGGAGACGGCACAAGCACTTCCGCCTATGGCTGTTGTTGTTGTTGTTGTTTTTATTATATAATATTTTCGTAACGTTTTACAAATCCAATATAATGCACGGTATATGTGCATAGCATAAAGCTTAAATTTTTTTTAAACACAAACTCTTAGCGATAAGGAAAATATTTCCATTTCTGAGGTACATTCTTTTGGAAGGAATAATCGACGCGGTTTATTTTTAGTTGAAGTGTTTCTCATCATGATTAATAGCATGTCGTGATGTTTGTTAGTTCGTTCTCCAAATGCAGGAAAAAAAAAACTACTTACTTGGGACAAAAGAGACAAGGAAAGTATCGTTCATTTGCATTCAGTGGGTAAACCACGGAATGCTCAATGACGTAAAATGGTGAAGGCATCGAAAATAACATCGCCGCCATCTTGCTCTACCCAGAAAACGATGCATCGGGTTATCTGGGAGCAATTACAATGACACATGATGTTCGTATGGAATCCGAACAATACTGTCCTGCGCAAGCGACGTGACGTATGTGTTACCTCGAAGCGAGCTCAGTAGAGACAGACGCACACCGCATGGACGCAGCAGATGTCACCGTTGCTTTTGTCTGAGAATTTGAGAGTGCTTGGAGGCACGTCGATGCCATGTACGGAGTTAGACATTAAACTTGTTCTTCCATACTTTGAATTCCTTGTGATGCTTTGCCTCGATCTGTGCTGATCACAAACATGGAACGTATAGTGATGCCCTCTTCCAGGAACCTTGACATTTTTAAACGAAAAGTGAAAAAAAACAAAATGTACATTTTATTAATTTCTCTCCTCCACAATGTCACAAGAAAGGTTTGTTGAAGATTTTATGGCAAAAGCTCAATTAATAAAAAATGTTCATGCTTGGACTGACACACTGAAGCTCAATCTCTAAGTGTGTGTGTGTGTGTGTGTGTGTGTGTGTGTGTGTGTGTGTGTGTGTGTGTGTGTGTGTGTGTGTGTGTGTGTGTGTGTGTGTGTGTGTGTTGTTTTTTTTTTCAGTACCATCACCTCCATAACTCCAAAACGATGAAACCGAGCAGCCTGAAACTTTACATGCATACTACTGTAAAGGGAACTCCAAGGGAGGGCATGAATGAACAATGAAAACTGGATATTTAGGTAAATTTAAACACCCCTAATGAAGGTAATTAACAGAGTGTTCATCATCAAAAACAAGCTCAAATGAGCTAAGATCCTCGTCCTTTTAATGCTGACGTAATAAAAACGAATATGACGTCATTGTGATGTATCAGGTTTGCGATAAATTGTCTGTGCTAATGCCCGGCTTGATTCCTGCAAATAATATTCAAACAGCTTGCCTAGTTTCGGAGATAATGGTATAGGTGATTTCCATTAGCAGTGATATTATGACGTCAACTTTTTTTCTAGGAAGAATTTTCAAAATCGGAGATGGTTACTGTCTGCACGTGGGCTTTCTGCATATACAGTATGTGGCAAGTTTCACGAAGATCCAATGAAAACTCTGGGTTGTGAAACAAAAAATGTCAAAAATAGGAATGACGTCATAAAAATTGATATGACGTCAGAGTGATGTATCATATGTGCGGTAATTCATCTCTGCTAATGCCCTGTTCGATTCCCGCAAAACAGAATTCAAAAAGCTTGCCTTGTTTCGGAGATAATTTTTTTAGGCGATTTCCATTAATAGCGGAGATATTTTGACGTCACAACTTTTTTCTAGGAGGAATTTTCAAAATCTGAGATGGTTACTGTCTGCGCAGGGTATTTTTGCATATACCTGTATATGCCGAGTTTCAGGAAGTTTCGATGAAAACTGTAGGCTGTGAAACAAAAAAGTCCACAAGAAGAAGATGAAGAACAACAATGTGAGTAAGACTTAGAGATCCTCCACGAGGATCTAAAAAATAAAAACAGACTTATCCTTGGTCAGTCTACTTTCTCTCACAGGGCTCTTAAGCCCTCATTTGTTTCAACTTGCTCAAAAATCCCTTGCCTTGGAACAACGATGTACTCTCACGGATAATTAAAGCGTATAGTCAAAATCTGTCTTCAGATTTAAGGATTGGTGCATGTGGACTCATTAAATGTTTAAATCTGGAGTGAAATCTGAAACTTTTTTTTAAAATTCACAATTTTTATAACGAAGCACATTTAAGTATCTAATATATAAAAGGAGCTCGGTCCCGGCGTGCCTGCATACATCTGGCTATGCATGTGCACATGTGTGCGCTTCTCCGTCAACAATTGTCATATAGTGGATACAACAATAGGAGAGACCACTAATCCAACATACTAGAATGTAAGACCCATCGCTTCACTGCCAAGAAGACCAATCTTTGTGGACTTGCTAAAATAAAATGAAAAAAAAAATCAATGGTTGTTAAATGGGGAAAAATTAAAAATAGGTGGTGTATAGATACAGGCCTAGTTATACACTCAGGGAGCCAGGAGGGGGAGAGTGTTAATGGGATATTCGTCACAGTGTTTTTAGATGCTGAATTCTGAATAATTTACAACATACTAAGAGGAAGATTAAAAAAAAAATTCTCACCCTCCCCTTCTCTTCCTTCTTTTGATTAAACCTTCTGGGATACGTATTAGGCACGGGTCATGTGTGTATAGCCATGGTTTTTGCATGTATTGTTATGCTGCACCCGTACGTGCATGATGCACTGCCAATTGTGTAGGGGTGGGGGGGGCACCATTATTCTTGATTAGTGGTATCCCCTACAGGACAATTGTTGACAGACGGACGCATGCACGCCGAGACTGAGAAGTGACGGGACGGGTCTTACATTCTAGTTTACATTTGTCTGTCTGGCCACTCTCCCATAAAGCCTAGATTTGTGAAGATTGTTGTCCTTCCAGCAGGTTCTCCCATCTCAGCCAAGTGATCATTGGGTTCTTGGTCACCTCCCTGATCAAGGTCCTGCTTGTTCAGTTGCTCAATTTGGTCGGACAGCCAGTTCAAGGAAGTCTGGGTAGTTCCATATTCTTTCCATTTCCTAATTATGGAGCTCACTGTGCTCTTGGGAACTTTCAACACTCTAGAAATTGTTTTACACCATTCCCCAGATTTATGCCTACTCACAGTTCTATATCGGAGTTCTACAGACAGTTCCTTGGACTTCATGGAAGAGTTTCTGCTCTGACATACACTGTCAACTGTGGGACCTTATATAGAAAGGTGTGTTTCTTTCCATATGATGTCCAATCAATTGAATTGGCCACAGGTGGACTCCAATCAAATTGTAGGCATCTCAAGGATGATCAAAGGAAATTGGATGCACCTGAGCTTAATTTGGAGCATCATAGCAAAGGGGTTGAACACTTATTGACTCAAGACATTTCAGCTTTTCATTTTTAATTAATTTGTAAACGAATTGCAACAAAAAAAAATCCATTTTGACATTATGGGATATTATGTGGACATCCATGATAAAAATAAATTTTGATTTAATCCATTTGAAATTCAGGCTGTGACACAAGATGTGGAAAAAGTTAAGAGGTGTGAATACTTTGTACATATAGACACAAAGTATTCACACCCCTTAACACTGTTTATATTATTAAACCACACACACACAACAAAACTAAAATCATTTTTTATTTATATCTCTTTAGACATCACTCTTTTTCAACGTTTGATTAAAAAAAAAACTAGTGTGCTCTCAGCCAGACATCATGTTGTCAGATTAGTAATTCACAGGCAGGGTGTTGCATCACAAAGTCCGTTGTCATTTGGATGAATGTTAAACTTGGCATCCCATCTGCTAGCACGAGTTCATGGATGTTAAAGATCCCACTGTGTCATACATAGATTAGATGAGGTATCGCTGGCAACATGAACAAATTACAAAACTCCTGCTTGAATCTGCTTCAGTCAAATTCAGGTAGTAGAAGTATAAGTAGTAGCAACAGGTTCAGAAAGATGGGCCAAACCTCCCCCTCGGCAGATCCCACAATGTCATTGTGGCCATTATTTCAGTAGCAGCAGTAGATTATCAAAGCAAAAACACTAATCTATAAAGGGGGCTGTAAAAGTAGGTATACAGCATGGTATACGTTTTGTTTTCATTACTGTATACCTACTTTTGCAGCCCCCTATATATAAATTTACCTTAAGCTATAACATGTTCCACCATGCTGCTATGCTATAGCTAGAAAATGGCATACACAACAGAACTGCTGACCGAGTGAGACTGGCTGAAAGGAATGCACCTCAGAGAGGTAACCCTTCACCCCCACCACCCCAAAAGAAAAATGAAGCCTCCAATGTTTTAGTGGAAAATGAAGTGTATATATATATATATATATATATATATATATATATATATATATATATATATATATATATTATTAGGCGAAGGAGGAGAAGGAGACTGGGAAGGCGAGTCCGGAGGCAGTGGGAGAGGGGGAAGGGTAGAAGTGTGGAGGTGAGAGTTGGAACTCTGAATGTTGGGACGATGACTGGCAAAGGGCGAGAGTTGGCTGATATGATGGAGAGAAGAAAGGTGGACATACTGTGTGTACAAGAGACCAAGTGGATGGGGAGTAAGGCGAGGGGCATTGGAGGTGGTTTCAAACTGTTCTACCATGGTGTGGATGGGAGGAGAAATGGTGTCGGGATAATCCTGAAGGAAGATCATGTCAAGAGGGTATTGGAGGTGAGGAGGGTGTCTGACCGAGTGATGAGTGTGAAGTTGGAAATTGAAGGGGTGATGATGAATGTCATCAGTGCATATGCCCCACATATGGGGTGTGAGATGGAATATAAAGAAGATTTCTGGAGTGATTTAGATGAAGTGGTGGAGAGTGTATCCAAGGATGAAAGAGTGGTGATTGGAGCAGATTTCAATGGACATGTTGGGGAAGGGAATAAAGAGGATGAGGAGGTGATGGGGAGGTACGGTCTCAACAAGAGAAATGTGGAAGGGCAAATGGTGGTAGAGTTTGCAAAAAGAATGGAAATGGCAGTGGTAAAACACGTATTTCAAGAAGAAGGAGGAACACAGGGTGACATACAAGAGTGGAGGTAAGGTGCACACAGGTGGATTACATCTTAAGTAGGAGATGCAACCTGAAAGAGATTAGTGACTGTAAGGTTGTGGCAGGGGAGAGTGTAGCTCGACAGCATCGATTGGTGGTCTGTAGGATGACTTTCGAGGTGAGGTTGAGGAAGAGAGTGAGGGCTGAACCAAGGACCAGATGGTGGAAGCTGAAGGAGGAAGACTGTTGCGTGAAATTTAGGGAGGAGGTGAGACAGGCGCTGGATGGTGGTAAAGATGGGTGGGATGATTGGGCAACGACAGCAGAAGTTGTGAGGGAGATAGCTCGGAAGGTACTTGGTGTGACATCTGGACAGAGGAAGGAAGATAAGGAGACTTGGTGGTGGAATGAGGAAGTACAGGAAAGTAAAAGGAAGAAGGGGTTGGCTAAAAAGAAGTGGGATAGTCAGAGAGATGAAGAAAGTCGGCAGGAGTATAAGGAGTGGCGTCGAAAAGCAAAAAGAGAGGTGGCAAAGGCCAAGGAAAAGGCATTTGACGAGCTGTATGAGAAGCTGGATACAAAAGAAGGGGAAAAGGATTTATACCGATTGGCAAGACAGAGGGACCGAGCTGGGAAGGATGTGCTGCAGGTTCGGGTGATAAAGGACGCAAATGGGAATGTGCTGACGAGCGAGGAGAGTGTGTTGAGAAGGTGGATGGAGTACTTTGAGGAGCTGATGAATGAAGAAAATGAGAGAGAGAGAAGGTTGGAAGAGGTGGAGATAGTGAATCTGGAAGTGGGGTGGATCAGTAAGGATGAAGTGAGGACTGCTATGAAGAAGATGAAAAGTGGAAAGGCGGTTGGCCCAGATGGTATACCAGTGGGAGGCATGGAAGTGCTTAGGGAGAGATGGCAGGGGTTGTTAATCAGATTGTTTAATAAAGTCTTGGAAAGTGAGAGGATGCCGGAGGAGTGGAGATTAAGTGTACTGATTCCGATTTTCAAGAATAAGGGTGATGTGCAGAGCTGTGGAAATTACAGAGGGATAAAGTTGTTAAGCCACACCATGAAGTTGTGGGAAAGAGTAGTGGAAGCTCGGTTGAGAGGAGAGGTGACGATCTGTGAGCAGCAATATGGGTTTATGCCAGGAAAGAGCACCACTGATGCGATGTTTGCTTTGAGAATGTTGATGGAGAAGTATAGGGAAGGCCAGAAAGAGTTACATTGTGTGTTTGTGGATTTAGAGAAAGCTTATGATAGGGTGCCAAGAGAGGAGTTGTGAAATTGTATGAGGAAGACGGGAGGGTGGGAGAAGTATGTGAGGATCGTGCAGGATATGTATGAGGACAGTGTGACAGCGGTGAGGTGTGCGGTAGGAATGACGGACCGGTTTAAGGTTAAAGTGGGGATTGCACCAAGGATCGACTCTGAGCCCTTTCCTGTTTGCAATGGTGATGGACAGGTTGACGGACGAGATCAGACTGAGTTCTCCATGGACCATGATGTTCGCGGATGACATCATGATCTGTAGGGAGTGTACGGCGCTGGCTGAATCGAGCCTTGAGAGCTGGAGGCACGCACTGGAGAGAAGGGGAATGTTAGTCAGTAGGAGTAAGACGGAGTACATGTGCGTAAATGAGAGGGAGGGTGGTGGTATGGTGCAGTTGCAAGGAGTTGAGGTGGGGAAGGTGGATTGGTTTAAATACTTGGGATCAACTGCCCAAAGTAACGGAGACTGTGGGAGAGAAGTGAAAAGAGAGTGCAGGCAGGATGGAGTGGGTGGAGAAGAGTTGCAGGAGTGATTTGTGACAGAAGGGTAGCTGCAAGAGTGAAGGGGAAAGTATACAAGACGGTAGTGAGACCAGCTATGTTGTATGGTTTGGAGGCGGTGGCACTAACAAAAAGACAGGAAGCGGAGCTGGAGGTGGCAGAGTTAAAGATGCTGCGATTCTCGTTGGGAGTGACGAGGATGGACAGGATAAGAAATGAGTGTATTAGAGGGACAGCGCAGGTAGGACGGTTTGGAGACAAAGTGAGAGAGGCGAGATTGAGATGGTTTGGACATGTGCACAGGAGGGAAACGGAGTATATCGGGAGAAGGATGTTGAAGATGGAGCCGCCAGGCAGGAGGAGAAGAGGAAGGCCAAAGAAGAGGTTCATGGATGCGGTGAGGGCGGACATGCGGGTGGTTGGAGTGTCAATGGAAGATGTGGAGGATAGAGCAAAATGGAGACAGTTAGTCCGCTGTGGCGACCCCTAGCGGGAGCAAGCCGAAAGAGGAAGAAGAAGAAGAAGATATATATATATATATATATATATATATATATATATATATATATATATATATATATATATATATATATATATGTTGGGATTTGTACCTTTGTTAAAGCTTTGTTTCTTCCAACTCAATTCACTCGCCTGCAGTTAATTAAAATATATTCCTGCTTGCTGTTCACAAAGGAATATTGGAATGCCATGTGTGGAGATAAGGATGGGGTCAGTCTTGAGTAATCCACAAGAATGCTGTTAGCAGCATTAGGGAGTAACTTTGCTTCCTCGATGTCTTGCTAGATTCATGGGTGTTGAAGAACATAAGCCAGTTGCTAAAGGCAGTTGGTCAGGTTGAAAGAAAGGACAATTGCGAAATAAGTATTTGTCCAAGATAGAACCGTATATAAGAGAGTAGCTCAACTGATAGAGCCAGAGCACTCTCCCGGTAACCTCAATTGCTAATTGGTGTTCCTGGTGTTTGCTGCTCTCTATTCGGCCGCATGTATTGGTAAACATTAAACAATTTTCTCTCAAGTACGTCGACGTGTTCATGCCTTGGTGAAGGGTGATCGACGCCTCGACAATTGGCGCAGCGAGCAGGGGTGAGACAAGGTGGAGGAGAGGTGGGGATGGACCCTTGGTGACCAAAGAGAGAAGCCACGGTGACCAATTTGAATAAGGTAAGCCTTTGTGCTGGGGAGTTTAAATTAGATATTCTCTTTCTCAACTCAGGTTCTGTCCATCCCTGCCTCTGCCCTTGTCCTCACCCAAGAACCGGTAAAGAGAAGAGTGGAGAGAGAATTACTTATTGTTTATCAAGGGGTAGTTAACTTAAGGTCCTGAACGGGGATTTTGAGGGTTGAGGGCATATGGCTGAGGCTGCCGAGTCGGACCCAAGAACAACTCCAGGAAGGATTCAGCAATAGTGATGGGAAACAGATCAGGAAAACGAGAGAAGAAAGAACCTCCTCAGGATACACCTGCTTACCAAATGTTTAATGGTAGCAGTGAACAAAATGATTGCTGGGCAGAATGGACACTTAAGGATGACTTACTATGGCCAGAAGGGTGGGTCGTTTGACCTGCCAGGAGTGTAGAAGCTGCGGGAGGAGTTGATAAGACGCCATAAACTGTCCATGAAGGAAACGCCAGTGAATTGGCTGGCGTTCGGAATATGGCAGGAGGAAGCAATTAAAAGATCAAGCACAGCCAAGCAAGCAACCTTGGCGGGTAAAGTGCTAAAGCTTCAGGGTCAACTCGAAAGGTGCAGAGCAGAAAACTAAGGATGCAGCTACATCAGTGCCAGCACCGAGCCAAATAACAGGACATGGCTCATTATCAGTCCCGGTGTCTGCAGCATCGAGGCAATTGTATTCTAACACCGAGATAGTACCATCAACACTCCAACCCCCAGCATACCAACCACTGGGACTATCTCAGTCAGCTGCACAGTATCTGCTGTTCGACTGGGCGACCATATGGGTCCATATATCCTACGATCCCAGGTAAGGATTGTGATGACATGTGTGTTGCGGAAAGTAAAATAACACAGCTAGCAGTGCCCCCACACCCACTTATCCCATGAGAGAAATTGTTACAAGTATACCAGCAGAGCAAGGCAGAGAAGGGCGAGCTGCGCAGGCTGCTGTAGTGGTATATCAACCGTTTAAAGAACATGATTCATGAAAATAAAGCAAAGGTTGCTCGTGATCACTGCGCTGAAAACAATGAAAAAGTGGGTCGGGGGGAAAGAATACCCCACTGTGGAGTGAAGGAATGTGTGCGCTTTGCCTGAAGGGTAAAAGGTGGGCAGTTTGTCTTCAAGCCCACAAACTTGTTCCAACCTCAAGAGAAAATTTGATTGTGGACAAAATTGTTTGGATATGGGAAAATTAAAACATCTTAGTGGGAAAATTAGATAATGGAAAAAGTGAGGCGGCAGGCAAGAACACACCCTGCTGTGAATTTGCCTGCTTGTCGGGCCGTGTGCGAGATTTGCCTGACTGAAGGGAGGCTGGAGTGAGCGCGTCTTTGAGATAGTGGACAAACTGGTTTTGGAAGATAAATATTCTTTTGTTTGTACCATGACATGTTTAAATGAGGAATGAGTTAATGTGAATGAGCATGGAATGATTTAAACCACTCACGATGGTGAGAAGCATTTTCTGTGTGTGACGGCTGTGGGCTACGGACATAATGCATGCATGTCTCGAGAGTTTAGTGCAGGGCTTCGATGGGACTTGAGTCATGAATCAAAATTGGGTTTGTTTCCGTGTTTGGGGCAAGCCTTGTTCAGGTGAGCAAGTGGTGGGTGCAGATGATGTGAAAATATGAATTTGCATACATAATATATAGATGGTACAACACTGCTCATGTTGTTAAATTCGCAAACAGGCGATGCATTAACATACAGTATGTTCAGCCCCTCGGATGAACGCGAATTGAATGCCCAGTCTAATAGCATTGGTTTATGAATATTAATAAGATTGTTTGAAAGGAGCTTTTACCATGGTGTCTCAAGTTGTACTGTTTGAGTTTATTGGGCTTGTGGAGAGAGCTGTGAGGATTGGTTTTGTTGATTGACATTTAATGTTTATCATAACAATTGGCCTGTGTAAGAGATAATTGAGAATTTAGCAGAGTTAGAAACAATTTCCAATGGAAAACGTTGGTTGGAGCCTCACGATGAAAATATAAAACCATGGCAGAATGAACTGGACCGCTGCACTGTATAGCATTCTTTGATGTTTGAATAAGGGAATGTGAATTATGCAAATAAAAGTACAGAAAGTGCTCAGTATGCAATTCAAAAGCGCAACTACCGATATTTGGATTGGATTGGAGGTAGAATTTACACAACAGTGCTCTTTGATGTACCAATCCATGAATATAACACCGCATGTTACATTAACTGTTGCAAAAGGATACAGAGCAAAGGAAATTGGGCCAATAATTATGTAAGTAGGGGGGTTTGTCAAGACAGTATTTACGTCAGGTACGAGGCAGAAATTTGTATCGCATGAAAGAGAACAAAGGGTGCGAAGGGATGGTACCACATAGTCCTGACTGAAGAGTCTACCTTGGTCAGTGGCGTACCTAAGGTATAGCAGGTATGGCACATGCCCTGGGCGCCACTTGAAGGAGGGGCACCACTGAGCAGGACTCGGTCTCTGTCAAGAATGGAATATTTAAGTTGAAAGACGTCAGAGACGAAAGAAACGAGTGGCTGATGAGAACTCGAGAGACTCTGGGTTAACAACCAATGAGGAAATGGAAAGAGTCATGAAGGGAACACTCGACCATCTTCACAAATAAATGGACGAAAGGTTCGCTCGTTTGCACGACACTGACGCCAAGTTTGGGTTCCTTCTCGATGTCGAGGGACTATGTTACGGCGCCGACAGTAACGATCTAAAAAGAGAGTGTGAAAATTTGGGCGAATTGTACAGCTCTGATGTTGATGGACAGCAGCTATATGAATAAATTTTGGATTGCAGAATGTTGCTATCAAGTCGGGACAGCATGAAAACATCAAGAGCTGAAGAGCTTCTCGAATTTATTGTTTCGTATGAAGATGAGAGCGTCTTCCCCGATCTTCGCATTGCTATTCAGATAATGCTAAACATCACAGTTTCCATTGCCAGCTGTGAGAGATCATTCAGAAAGTTAAAACTAATACTTTTGTATTTGAGAGCCTCCATGGGTCAAGGCAGACTCTGTGATCTTGCTCTGCTGAATGTAGAAAGAGAAGAAACTGAAAAAAACTGACTTTGAACACATCATAGACCAATTTGCATCAGTGAAAGCAAGGAAGGTGCAGTTGTAATTTTCATGTAGTGCCATAATTTGTTAATTGAAAGATTAACAATCTTGGGTTGCGTTTTTGTGCTGATGTTATGGTAAAGTTATTTAAAAGATGGGTGTCGGTTGTTTGGACAGGTGCAATTTCAAATTGCCAGAGGCATTATTGGTACAGTATGTGGACGATTTGCTGATTTGGTTGACATCAGGGGATGATTGCAGGGGGAACATCTTCACCCTTTTGAGGGTACTGGCTGCCAAAGGTGATGAGGTGCCAAAGGCCAAATTACAACTGTGCAAGACCCAAGTAACATATTGAGGACATCTGTTGAGTGGAACCTTGAGAAGATCGTTAGGTGATGGCTTGCGGGCTCTTCTGAATGTTCTGAGGCCCAGAAGAAAGAGGAAAATGAAGTGTTTCTTGGGGATGGCTGGATTGTGTAGATGATAGGTACCTGATCTGTGTCAGAGTAGTGACCTTTCCAGGATTGTATCCAATAGCGAGGGAGATGCTTGGGCAGCACCAAACGCTTTGCATAAAGTGTGGTACCAATGGATGGATGGTACCTGATTATGCAGTACTGGTTGGATCACTGCTAGAGCAAAGAATGCGGTAATCAAAAGATGTCCGACACTGAACATAACTGCCAGGGTACGTAGTGTGCACTGAAAATAACATCTTGGAAAGTGGTACGTGTGCTAATTGCAGTATGCAATCTAGCCGAGGGTGAAAGCATAACAATATTGTTGTAGATTTTCACCCGTTTGGCATGCGGACGACCGCCTTAGCCCAATTGTGGCTGCACGCGCCCACCGAACGAGCAATCGAGTTGCAGCTTCCGGATCAACGCCGAAACCCAGCTACGGGTGTTTTTAACACACCATAAACCAGCCAACTCCTCTGTCCATGCGCTACAGGGTCAATCGCCGAATTGTCGATATACCTAACTATTCGCGCAGACAGAAATGCCAAGAGTTTATACCTCGACGGGGCCAGTATGAAAATGAGCCGCTTAAGCAGTTCGTTCCGTATGCGATTGCCGAGCGGTTTTATATCGCCAAGTCCCGTCGGACCAGATGTTTGTTTTATCGGCTTGATAATCAGCCAGCTAATATCCCGAACGTTCCATGGCAGTCAATGTGAGGAAGGGACGCAACGAGCAGGTGACATTCAACAATGGGGACATTTATTTGTACACGGCACGTAAGCAGTCAATGGGGGTGTGGGGACAGGACACGAACAAAAAGCCTACAGCCGATTTCTATCATGTAATGTACAGGCATTTAACAGTTTGTTACTTACGGACAAGGTGCACAGACTTTCATCCAAAACCCCAGAAAGAAAAAACCGGGCTCATGAGCCTTTACAATTGCTCGGAGCCGGGATGACCGAAGGGGCTCCGAGAGACCGAGCGGGCTACCTGGCCACCCTCGTGGTGACTCGCTGGGTCCTGGTTCGGCGACCCTCGGTGTCTGTGCCCGGACCCCCGACTGGCTCCCTTGGTCGTCCGGCCTCCACTGCGGCCTGGTCAAGCCGACGACGTGCTGGAGGAGTGAATGGGTCTTGACTCAGGCCTCCTGGTTGCGCCGGCGAACCCCCAGCGAACCAACTGCACAAACTCCGAACTCTCCAGCTATCAACGGGCCATCTCTCCACTCCCAGCTCCCACTGACTCCGAGCTCCCCCCACACCAACTGCTTTTTCGGCCAGCGAACGCGGCTTTTTATCACTCCTGGGCATTCGCCCCTCCCTTCCCGGCATGCGGGGGAAAATCCGAGGAGTGATCGGCTTGGCTCTGTTGTTGTAATAACAGTCATCCGTGTTTACGCCGTTCTGAGGGACCCGCCCCAACCGTCATTTCTGTTTCCTTCTTCGGGTGGCTTTCTGGGAGTGGTGTTTTTGTTTGTAGAGGAGGTTCGCTGTGTTGTGGAGATTGACGAGGATGTTGAGTTGTTCTTTATTTGAAATAAAAGATAGAACAGAATAACGGCTAACATCGCCTGGCACACGAACAATTCCCGTTATACATTGGTGGGGAAATCCAACCTGGAACACACACTTACCAAAATAACTGACCTCTGGGGAACCTGAATGGTGTTCTGTGAATTTCCAAAACTGTTACAATATATATATATATATATATATATATATATATATATATATATATATATATATATATATATATATATATATATATATATATATATATATATATATATATATATATATATATATATATAGTCGCGGATTCGCGCCCGCCGGCGTGCGGACGGCCACGGAACTCGAATCGCGGCACGTCGCCCACCGGACGGACAATCCAGTCGTGACCCTCTCGGACTAACGCCGGGAACCAGTCACGGGTGGACCTTTCGGTCTCACCGCGATCGAGCCAATCGGCCCCCGCGTGGGATAGGGTTGCTCGCCAAATTCGACCTACCTAAGTACCCACACGGAGGGTAGACCGGGCGATCGCACCTCGCCGCAGGTCGACTTCGGACACGGGCCACTTAAGCGACCCGTTCCGTACTATCGGGATAACCGAGCGGTGTTATCGTCGGCCTCGACGGTTCGAATAATTATCGGGCGTATTCAGCCCACTACCAACCCTTTACGTGAAGCAAGATGGGGATTCAATAGAGGAAAAGACGAAGCGAAGCGGGAAAATAGTTCAATAATAAGCACATTTATTTCGCGGCACACGGGAAGCACACATATACAATTCCACCAAAAGCACATAGAAAAGAAGAAGACAAAAAGCAAATGCGACAATGCAGATCTAATACCGACGACGCGAGCACACGGCAACACTTATACAATTTTACTTCACAGACGGCGCCGACAACACATATTCCCAAAGCAAAAGAAAAGAGAACCACCCTCCAGGAGGAGGGGGTAGGCGGGCCTGGGGCCGAGACCGTGTCGGGCCTACCCGTCTGATGATGAGACGCGGAGCGGCGGTGGTGCCTCAACTCCGCGGGCCTCGCGGACAGTGTCTGGTAGGGGGTGGGAAGGGGGCCCCCTTTTGTCGCACTATCTCAGCGCGGGGGGGAAACAGGAGGGGGTTGCTGATGCTCGGGGAAAGGAGGATTTCATAAAATCGCGGGTCCCGCGACGAGCGTCTCCACCACGACCTCGGTCGCGCCGCCGGCCTTTTCCTCCGCAGTTCCTCGAATCCGACGCGAGCACCCCCTCAACCGCCTTCGCCGCCGCCGCCTCTCCACAGCTCCATCCTCTTCACTCCGACTCCGCGAACTCCCAACTGCACTCTGCCACTTCACTGGACTCCACTGACGAACGCGGTCGCTTATATAAGCCCCGTGGCTTCGCTCTCTCATCTTTGACCCTCTGCCTCCGACCTTTCACCTCGCTCCCCATTGGCCCGAGAAAAAGTGGGCGTGAATGCTTTTTGATCCATGAATTTGCATATAGCGACCGCCCTCCAACGCCCTGGGGGCGGGGCCAAATCGCCCCTCGCTCACCGATTGGACGGAACAAAAGTGGGCGTGAGTCGTTTTTGATCCGTTTTTCTGCGGAAAGTCCGCGATGCTTTTGAACACGCTGCTCGGTGCGCGCTCTACACGAGTCCAGCATCGGTGCCCACGAGTGGCGCGAGATGACGGTGATGCGATGGTGGCGAGTAGTGACGGTAAAGGTCGTGGCGGTTGTGGTGAAGCGGCGTTGTGGTTGGTGGTTGTTGTTGTGATGGCTGTTGAGACGTGGTTGGTGGTGGTAATAATGGCGGTTGGTCCAAAATAAAGATAGTAAAAGAAAAACGGCTATCCTGAAGAGTCGCAGCCAGCATGAATGACATTTATTCCCTCTAGACAACGGGTTTGGGCCTAATTACACATATACTTACCGAGATATCTCACCTAAGGGACCTGAATGGTGGTTTGTGAATTTGGTCAACCACAACACTACCCCCTCCTATTTTTACAGACTCGTCCCGAGTCGTCAAATTTTCGTGTGCCATCATGTGTAGTTTTCCCCTAGTACATTTTACCTATGGATCCCTGAGTGTGACATTCATAGTATTCGTGTCCCCAAAATAAATAACCTGAGGGCTGCGTAACTACCTAAACAAACTCACTCACACGGACGACTTAAATAAAATTGCCGGCGCTAGGACAGACATGCCGGGGGCGCACTCATATTTACAGTACATCTTAACCTTAACTTACAAATTTTACACTAAACCATGGCCCAGGATCAATGAACTCTGCAAAAGAAAAGCAGTTAGCAGGGAGCCAGGCTGCTCGCATGCAGTCTCTGGCTCAAAACAATGCAGGTGACAGGGAACGTGGCTGGCTGCTCACACGCAGTCCAAGGCCTTCCCTTTTGAACTGAACGCAGTGAACCACAACGGTGCATGGGCTGCACAACCGTTGTCTCCGTGCCAGCTCAAGTGGCACACGCAATGAACACAACGAATGGATGGATGAACACAAACACGGTGCACGGGCCGCCACTGCAGGCCCGTGTTGTAGCTGCCAACGGGGCAGTTCTCGCAGCTTGAAAACTGTTGCTTTCTGATCCTGGCGCACATGGCAATGAACAGGGGGGGCAGGGCAAAAATTGAGCGGGGCTGGTGAACAGGGGCAGTGGGCATGGCATGGCAAAGGCAGCAGGCAAACACAGCCCGCAGAAGAACTGGCCGGCACAGGCCTTGAAGAAAAACAGCCAGCAGATGAAGTGGCCGGCACAGGCCTTGCAGCAAAACAACAGCTGCCGATGAAGTGGGCCGGCCTTTGCCTTGCAGCAACACAGCCAACAGATGAAGCTGGCCAGCTTTTGCCGTTCAGTGGAGGTTGGTGGAGGGAGTGCGGTGGTGCTGGCCACTTGGAAGGCGGGCTCGGACCTACCTACCTGTCTCCCTCCCACCTATCGCCTTTGCCTGTCACTGTACATACCCACTCCCTTAATTTGTCAAACCCCAATTTAGCCCCAACTTATTTTTTTGTTGTTTTTATTTTTACTTCCCCACTATAAATCGTCCCCTAACCCCCTTTATCGTCTTTGTTCGGCTAACCTATCCTGTCACCTAGCCTACTCCCAACCCCTACGTTCCCTTCCCGGAGGGGAATAAGGGAGAGCTAACGTCCTGTGTCGAGGCCCAACTCAAGCCTCAGAATGGCCTCCCCAGAGTTCGGCGATCTATAACCAAAGTGGGTCCAGTGGCCCACAACGACAGCGAGGGGATGGATGGTGCGGAGGGGTACATCTCCTAATCTACCCTAACCATTTAACTGTTAAACTACCCCGGGGCTTTCAACAAGCGCCTCTCGCTTAAACTATTGGTTCTATAAACCCAGATTCCCGTCGCCTGTGTTGGTGTTCTCACAATTTCGGGCCTCGCCCCCCAATTTTCTCTCCGTGCCCTCACACGGTCTCATGGCTGGGACACGTGGCTCCCTTTGGCAGGCACGATCCTCTGCCGATTCTCCCGCTATGGCACCCCCGGGCACTACACTGCCTCCGAGCCTACCAGCTCCCTAACACCGGGGAGTGCCCCCCATGGCACCACCCCTGAAACGCACACGTGGCAGGCTGGCTCCCCGGGCCCCTTTCCGAGGGTCACCCGTGCCCACAACACTGCCCACGCGGCTCATGGCGCCCCGGGCCCCCGCACCAAGCAGGCGCACCCGTGCCCACTACGCTATCCCGGCCCCCCATGGGCCCTTGGCCTACCACGGCCGACTAGCCTGGTGCCCGGGGTACCCACTCAGCGATACTCACCTTTCGCAGCCACGCTCCCAAGCCCGTCAACAGGGCTCCTGCACCCCTCCAAATGGGTTTCGAGCCTACATTCCCACCAACAGCAAAACGACCTCCATTTTTGTTAATTTGACTAACCCAGCTAACTCACTCTACACTGACCCCGGGGGTCCCTTGGGCGGGAGTCACTCCTCCCCCCAATCACTCATCGCACCATGCATTCCCCATTCGCTCCACTCACACAGACCCGCTGGCCTCACTCACTCATCATGTACTCACCTCACAACTCTTCAACACACACACCGCTGAACTCTGCCATCCTTCTAACTACATCCCCTAACTAACTCGTGCTCCCACGTCGTCCCTTAAACTAGTAGCACGTTCCTTTTAACACTACGTAGCTAAACTACGTCCCCTCTACACATTCACAAGTCTGTCCATGTCCTCAAAATCAAAAAAATAACTTTCCCAACCTAAATCTCGCTACAATCCCTCTAACTAATCCATTCCACGGACTCCATGAGGACTTACCCCTGCCCCATGGAGTCGGTCTAACTAAGCTAACCCTTCCCCCTAACTAGTTTCCATCATGTGCCCTAGGTAAGGGGTCTTCCACCCCTTGCCCAGGAATCCTGTGCACCCGAAAGTGAGGCTTGCTTTTCTTTTCTTTTTTTTCTTTACATGCGCAGCACCAGCGCAGCAACTCGCGCACTTTGCACCTGCCCGTGACGTCATGCAGCTGCACGTGTACCTCGTCCCTCCTTGGACGGTACCATCCGGCAGGGATACCCCTCCTGCCGGATTCCAACCCCACGTGCAGCCATGGCGTCACCGTGCGCATAAAAAAAAAACACAAGCCCCACGTCTCGAGGGGTTCCCCACGCGAACACATGTGCTTTGCCCGTTGGAGCTTAACACACACGATCGCGTGGAGAACCCATCCGGTCCAAATCCATTATCCTGCCTAAACTTTGTCCGTCCGCGGGATCGGCAAATCCACCGCGTGCGTTTCCGGACCGGGACTTCACTCTCGCAAGCGAGCACGTGGTGGTCTCGTGCGTTGCAGAGCATGGACCTCGTGCTCACTGCTGGGTGAACCCGGCACGGTCCCCGAAACAGCTACAGCCGCTACTCGGCTTTCTTCCCTCACATGTCTCCGTCGTCGCCTCCATTCCACCCACGCACACCTGCGTGTCACAACGCTCACACTCCACTCCATCACATTCACACCGGGAGACGCGGCTGCGTGCTCCCGCATGCCAACCGACATCTCCCTCACATACCGCTCTCTCACACACACGGTCTCCCTTGCATTCGGCCGTTCACTCACGCGTGCCTCACTACTCACACAAACCATACTACTTACACACGCGGGGGCACTCACCCGCGGTGCCTCATCCATACTGGCCGTTCCATCCACACACACGGCCTCTTCCACACACGGCGTGCTGGGAAGCACACACTCCGGCACCATCGCCACCACACCACTCACACACGGGGTCGCTTCCACACACGGGGACGCACTCACGCCTTGCACCACACACACAGGGACAACCACACTGGGGATTTGTGTCCCCACAACGGTCTCCGGGGCCTCTATACCCCCCAAGCTCTCCGTGCACCTGTCCACAGCACTCCTCCCCTCGACCTCGCAAAGCACGACCGAACTCACCTGGTCGTGACTCACCTCAAGGGGGCATACTCCCTCCCCTCGTTCCTGGAGGAGGCCATCCAGGTGCTCGCACTGGGTCCCCACACGCTCCGCGAGCTCACCCCCATTATCCTTCACTACCTCCGTGTGTGTGTGTGCGTCACTTACCCCGTCTTCATCGTGTAGTCTTCCCTCTATCGTTTCCATCTCCCGTGTCTCTGCCAACTCTTCACCCTTTACCTCTCTTGTCTCAACTATTATTTCCGTTGTCGTCACCTCGTGTCTCGTCTCACACGTTTTGGTCTCCCCATTTAATTTTTCCCTTTTGGTCACCGTCGATTCTTCTGTCACGACCCTCGCCCAACACGCCCCCCGAATTATTTTTTTACCCGCCTCCACCGCGGGCCTGTCAGCCGCTGCACCCCCTTCCAGCTCGTTTGCTCCCACACGTGGAGTCGCCATTCCCAGCTCCCTGGTCACGGCCTTCATGCCCGCCTGCAGGCATCGGCCCATGTTCTGCGTCTCACCCCGTAGCTCTTTCATTTCCTCCTTCATGTTTGCTTCCATTCCGTTTATTTGCTTGTTCATTTCGTTTTTCATTTCATTTGTATTTGTATCCATCCTTTCGTTCATGCCTTTCATTTCGTTTTTCATTTCATTTGTATCCATCTTTTCGTTCATTCCTTTCATTTCGTTTTTCATTTCATTTGTATTTGTATCCATCCTTTCGTTCATGCCTTTCATTTCGTTTTTCATTTCATTTGTATCCATCTTTTCGTTCATTCCTTTCATTTCGTTTTTCATTTCATTTGTATTTGTATCCATCTTTTCGTTCATTCCTTTTATTTCGTTTGTCATTGCCGCCAGCATGGCGCATAGCTGGGCCATGTCGGGTGCGCTTGGGTGAGCCGTTTCGGCAGGGGTTGGGGAAGGGTTTTGGTGGAGAGGGGGAGGGGAGGTGTCATACACCGCGGCCGCTGCCGCACCCATTTCGGGCTCTGGGTTCAGTTGGGCGAGTTCGTTTTCCTGTACAACCAACATTTCCTGCACGGGGATTTCATCCTGAGCCATGGATCCTACACATTCTACATCCATTTCTAATACCCCCGGCTCCCGCTCGCCTTGAGACGCCATCTTGCTTCTCTTAAAGGGTTAATTTGAATCGCTCGTAATTTGGAGGGAATCGGGGGTCGCTTCTCTCACCCCTGGACCGATTCCCGTGAATTTAATTGGAGACAGGAGAGCCCGTTTTCCCGTTCTCCAATACCAGTGCCGTGAGGAGGGCGATGGGTTTATATCGCACGACCTGACACCAGTGTCGCGGATTCGCGCCCGCCGGCATGCG
>NC_140965.1:92371487-92416487 GCF_056783735.1 Eptatretus burgeri | reverse complement strand
ATTGGCTGCGATGATTGGAATATTCATTATGTTGTCTATCATAAAAGCAGCCATTATGGCTGGCTTGCAAAAGCGCATTACAGGATGGCATCTGAAGTCAACACCCAAGGAGCACGAAACCAAGCCCGAACCTGAGATCACACTTTTAGCTGGGGCTAGGGAAAGGAACTTTCCAATAAAAGTGACAATTTCCCCGCACCTCCCACAACCACTATTGTACACCCCCCATCCACAAAATGGAGAAATTGCAAATATTAAACCAATTGTACTGTAGTGGTGCAGTGTTTGACTTGAACAAAGAAAATGTTAATAAAATATGACTTACAGATGATTATTATATCATTATACAGTATAATATACATACGGTAATTTTTGCATAGGCCTATACACTATAAATAAAGGTAAAAATAAAGGTTGGCCGACTTACGACTGGTCGGTCGGAACCGATCGCTGTCGTAAGTCGACGACTTACTGTATATACATATATATAGGCACTCCTCACTTAACGACCTACCTGTTTAACGACCACCCGGACTTACGACCAGCTCTCCGACCAGTCGGTGTTGTACGCTGTTCTAGAACTTTGGTTGTGGAAATGGCAGCGCACGTACTATATATAGCTACACGAGCTATAGCTACGTTCAAAGCGTACTATTTGCGCACAACTTTTTCCAAAGCTCTCGCAGCAACAGAAAGTGATGAAGTAACCCTTCGTGATTTTTGGAAATCGTACAACATTTTACACTGCATAAAGAACATTGAATCAGCTTGGGAGGGAGTGACAGAAAAGTGAATGCAAGGCATATGGAAAAAATGCCTGAAATGTTTCGTGAATAATTTCGAAGGGTTTGACAAAGACGAACATGTCGATGTCATAAATAATATGTAGGATATGCAAGAGTTATGCAAATTAAAGCAAAGTTATCAAGTTGGAGTTTCCTTTTGACCTTTTCTTTATTCAGAATAAATAAAAACGATTACCTGTATTTACAGTATGCAAACCTAAGTAATGCATTGTTACGGGAATCCGCCACGTTCGGCGTACGGACGACCGTTCTAGCCAAATTGCGGTCGAACATCCACCGAAGGCCGCAATCCAGTCGTGACTTTCCGGATCAATGCCAAAATCCAGTCACGGATGCCTTAATGCATCATAAACTAGCCAATTATTCTGTCCACGCGCTACAGGGTCAATCGCCGAATTATCGATATAACTCACTATTTGCCTGGACAGGTTCGATTTGATGTGTCAGGTCAGGTTCGATCTGTGACCTGCTACAGGTACCATGTAAACCTGTACTAACCTGTTCCATGGTCGGGTTGTCGGCGACTAAACCGTCTCCCCCACCAGGTTTTCTGGTGAGGAGGGTGTTTGGATATGGACACCCAGCAGGATTAAAAACAAAACCTGTCAAAGGGCGGAGGAGCTCATTGTGAGCCAACGGCCATCCATATCTAGTGCCCAACTGTGTCTGCGGACGTCCTCCTGCAGTTGGGTTACTTTTTATGAGGAGGTTGGTGGCAGGATTTGCACTCCGGCCACCGTAAAACCCTTCATTCCGCAAAACGCAAAAAAAAAATCTGAAAACCCACTCCGTGGGAGTACCTCCTGTGCAGCTTCCCTTCGCAGGGCAGCTCACCAGATGACGGGATTGGGGCAAAGCCTTCGGGACCCCCAATCTTTGATGATAGGAGGGAAACCACGGGGTAACATCCCTGGGTCAGATTGCGGGAGAGTGTGTCGGAGTGGTGCTGAGGTGTCGTCCACCAGACGGCGGTCTCCTTGGGTTAACCTGAGGCGGTCCCTTCGGGTGGGTGCCTGGAATGTCCTATCCCTAAGAGAGGATGATCAACTGTCTCTGTTATCATCTGAGCTCAAGCGTTTGGACATCGGGATTGCAGCTCTCTCTGAGGTTCGGAGACCGGATTGCGGCGAGATAATGGTGGGTGGTTACACCTACTATTGGTCTGGTCGCTCTGATGGTTACCATACCCAAGGAGTTGCTGTAGCTGTGTCCAATAAGCTGACCCCAATGATAATTGAGGTAACACCGGTCATCGAGCGTATTATGAGATTAAGGATTCGTCATTCCTTAGGTGTCATTTCCCTGGTCTCTGTTTATGCTCCGACTGAGGCGAGTGATCTCACCGTGAAGGATGCATTCTACGCCACGCTCGAGTCTGTGGTTGATCAGTGCCCCAGACGAGATACACTTCTCGTCTTGGGAGATTTCAATGCATCGACTGGAACTGATAGGGATGGTTATGAGACATGTGTTGGTCCCCATGGGTCAGGAACTATGAACCGGAATAACACTAAGTTCCTTGACTTTGCAAGAAGTCATGGACTTAGGGTGGCTGGTTCATGGTTTCAGCGCCCACAAGCTCATCGCTGGACTTGGTATTCCAACGCTGGCGGTGTGGCAAAGGAGATTGACCATGTCCTCATTGACGGTCGTTGGAGGATTATCCAGAACTGCAGGGTCTACCGGAGTGCTCAGTTCCTCAATAATGACCACAGGCTTGTTGTAGCAACTCTAACGCTGCACCTTAAATCCTGGAGAATGGTACCATCCCAGCCTAGGCTGGATGTTGGCAAGCTCAGGGATGAGAGAGTAGCTGAGGAGTTTGCGAACAGGCTGAGTGGACACTTGGGGGGTCTGGGTGCTTTGGGGGGTCCTGAAGAGTTGTGGAGTGCCTTCAAGACCACCGTCCTTGATGTTGCCGGTGGATGTCTTGGAGCTCACTGCAGGGCAAAGAAGAATTTTGTCTCTCAAGGGACACTGGATACTGTTGACCAGAGTCGCAGGGCCAGGTTGAATGGCAGAGCTAAGCTGTTCAGGGATCTGAGGCGTAAAACTGCATGTGCACTGAGGGTGGACAAGGAGGCCTATGTGCGAGGAATCTGTGAGGGGGTAGAGCATCACCTGTGGACAGGTGATTCTCGTCCCGCTTTCAGGGGAATTCGCGCATTGCGTTCATCCAAGCCCATCCCTCGGAGCACTGCAGTTCGAGCAGAGAGTGGTAAGCTCTTGACAGAGGAGTCTGAAGTGAAGGCCCGCTGGGCCGGTTACTTTGAGCGGTTGTACCAGGCTGATCCCCCAGCTGTCAAGTTGGACGTCATGGGTGTTACAATCCCTGTTGCTGACCCTCGAATCAACTGTGGTCCACCTTCGCTTGTGGAAACACGGGCTGCGGTGAACCAGTTGAAATGGGGCAAAGCTACAGGGATCTGTGGCATCCATGCTGAACTTCTCAAGGCTGGTGGAAATGCTGCACTCGTGACGTTGCATGCAGTTTTGTGCTCTGCCTGGAACACAGTCATCATCCCAACTGACTGGAAGAGGGGCCTTGTTGTCCCTCTCTGGAAAGGGAAAGGTGATCGCCAAGACTGCAACAACTACCGAGGGGTGACGCTGCTCTCAGTGCTCGGCAAGGTCTTTGCTCGGATAATTCTTGATCGGGTTCGTCACCATCTGCTTGAGCACCAGAGGAGTCAGGCTTTACACCAAAGAGGTCAACGATTGACCGTATCCTTGCCCTTCGTGTCCTCACCAAACGCAGACGAGAGTTTCGGCAGGGGCTGCTTGCAGCCTATGTTGATCTCTGTAAAGCGTTCGATTCAGTGAATCGGGATGTCCTCTGGAGGATTCTTGGTCTTCGTGGGGTGCCACCAAAACTGATCGATCTGATGTCTGAACTCTACTCTGGTACTGAGAGTGCTGTGAAGTGTGGTGGTACCATCTCTGACTTATTTCCACTTGTTACTGGAGTTCGTCAGGGGTGTGTATTGGCCCCCACACTTTTCAGCACTTGTATGGACTGGATTTTAGGGAGGATGTCGGAGAGATCAAGCTGCGGTGCATCGTTTGGGAATGTCAAGATCTCGGACCTTGATTTTGCAGATGATGCAGTCATCTTTGCGGAGACTTTAGCCATCCTTTTGGGGGCCCTCGAGGTGCTGAAAGAGGAGTCAGAGCCGCTGGGATTACGGGTTTCTTGGGTCAAAACTAAGATCCAGGCTTTCGGTGACATCTTGGATGCTGCTGTCCTGTCTGTGTCTGTTTGTGGTGAGGATGTTGAGGTCATGGAGAGATTCACTTACCTTGGCAGTGATATTCATGTCTCTGCTGGCTGTGAGTCAGAGGTCAATAGACGTCTGGGTCGGGCCTAGGGAGTCATGGATTCACTGGATCATGGGGTGTGGCGCTGCCGGTACCTGTGCGGGAGGACGAAAGTCCGAGTCTTTAGGTCCTTGGTACTTCCAGTCTTGCTCTATGGATGCGAGACTTGGACTCTGACCAAGGATCTGAGAGGGAGACTTAATTCCTTTGGTACTAGGTCTCTTCGGAGAATCCTTGTCTATCGCTGGTCGGATTTTGTGTCCAACGAGCGGTTGCTGAGAGAGACTCGGATGAGATTTGTTACCTGCATAGTCCGTGAGCGTCAGTTGCAGCTGTATGGACATGTGGCTCGTTTTCCTGACGCTGATCCTGCTCACCAGATTCTCTCAGCGAGGGAGTCTCATGAGTGGAGGAGGCCAGTGGGCCGACCACATGCCTCGTGGTTGCAGCAGGTTGACCATCATCTCAAGGAGATGGGGATGGGCCTGGCATCTGCCTGGGGGATGGCCAGACGGAGGCCCCTGGAGTACCGGCAGAAAGTGGACGCAGCGACGCACTGTTCTGGCACATGCTCCCATACCTGACCTGCCTGGACAGAAATACCGGGAGTTTATACCTCAATGGGACCTGCACGAAAACGAGCCGCTTAAGCAGCTCGTTCCGTACGCGAAGCCGAGCGGTTTTAATTCGCCAAATCCCGTCGGACCAGATTTACTTTTAGCGGCTTTAAAAGCCAGTTAATTTCCCGAGCACACCATGGCAGTCAATACAGGAAGGGACGCAACGAGCAGGTGACATTCAAACAATGGGTGATTTATTCTCAACCAGCATGTAAGCAGTCAATGAATGGGGATAGGGGACAAGACACGAGCAAAAGCCGACAGCCGATTGCTATTTCATTTACAGCACGCACTTAATAACAATTCTACTTAAAGACAAGGCGCCACAGACTTTCATACAAAAACCCAAGAAAAAGACACAGGCTCGTAAGCCATCAATATTCCTC
This sequence comes from Eptatretus burgeri, assembly GCF_056783735.1. NCBI lineage: Eukaryota > Metazoa > Chordata > Myxini > Myxiniformes > Myxinidae > Eptatretus > Eptatretus burgeri. The sequence goes on along the minus strand of NC_140965.1, from coordinate 92,411,357 downwards.
AGAGCCGGGATGACCGAAGGGGCTCCGAGAGGCCGGGCAGGTGACCTCGTCGCTCTTGTGGCGACTCGATGGGTCTTTGTTCGGCGACCCTCGGTATCTGTCTATTCCACCGGGGGCGTCGCAAAACGCGCCAGTCGCTTGAGCGGTTTGAGCAGCTTGGCGGGCGGCTCTCCTTGGTTGCTTGGCCTTTCCCACGGCCTGGTCGATCGGGCCTGGCCGACGACGTTTCAGAGGAGCGAACAGGTCTTGCTCTTTTAGAGTTGATGCTCTTTCAGAACCTGCTCACTCCTCAGCGTTGACCGACTCAGGGCCGTCTGCTTGGACCGTGACGTAGCTTACTCGACTCCGGCTGTTCGACGCACTCCGTCTCCGGCTGTTCGACACACTCAGTCTCCGGCTGATGACTCTCCACTGACGACTGCCCCTGGCGACTTCTACCGTCTCCAACGACCCAGCCCAACTGACTCCCGACTCGCTTCTCGGCGTTCCAGCATGGCCTTTTATCGGGCCCGGGGGCGCCCACTCCCCCACCTGTCACCCAAGGTTCAGCCCCGCCCCTTTTTCACCTTCGACCCTTCACCCCCAGCTGGCTCCGCCCCCCTCACTACTGATTGGACAGTTCCTTTCTTGGCAGAGGCAGTTCTGATCTACTTATGCAAATCAGCCGCTTTCACGGCTGACTGCACACGGACGCTGGAATGTGGCTTTCCTGTTGCGCCGCGAGTTCGTTACAACGGCATTTGCCGCTGTTTGCCGAGGAGGGCGCTGTGTTGTGGAGATGGACGTGGTTGTAGACTCTGTGGCGTTGTGGTGGGGATGGCGTGGTTGTGGAGATGATGTGGTTGTAGAGTTTGCTTAAAATAAAAGATAGCAAAGAATAACGGCTAACTCAAAGATACACAGCCCAGCACACGAACAAATCCCGTTATACAGTGGTGGGGAAATCTAACCTGGAACACACAATTATCGAAATAACTGATCTTCGGGGAACCTGAATGGACTTCTGTGAATTTCCACCACCGTAACAGTATATTAGAGCAGATTTCTTCTATTCTGTTTATTACAGTATACAGTACACTACTGTATACCGGGCGTAGTGGTGTGCGCCTGTAATCCGGCTACTCGGAGGCTTGGGTTGGAGGATCGCTTGAGGACGGGAGTTCTGCGCTGGGCCACGCTATGAGAGGGTGTAGGGCAGCCCAGAATCATGGCGAAACCCAATCCTTATCCCTGTGTCATAAGAGGCGACCAGAATTGCGTCAGGAAGGGCATCCGGCGTAAAACCTATGCCAAATCAGTATGCGGATCATAATGGATGATCCGCTGTGGCGACCCCTAACGGGAGCAGCCGAAAGACGAACAACAACAACAACAACAACACAGTACACTACTGCATAAACATTTAAAAATATATCCTCGCTTGTCGACCAATTCGCTTAACGACCTAGTCGTAGGAACGGAACTCGGTCGTTAAGTGAGGAATGCCGGTGTGTATATATATATATATATATATATATATATATATATATATATATATATATATATATATATATATATATATATATATATATATATATATATATTACACATATACATACACATACAAGCACATAGCATAACTCCAAAATGTGAAAATACAGACACGACCCCAAAGATGAAAACAAAATTAATTTGTGGCATGACAATGGTCAAAAGACTCTTGTAAGTCATTACATGTTAGATATGCACTGACAGTCAGAGAAACATTACCTACAGATCTCAGTAATATTATCATCAGTTATGAAAAAAAATGCTCAAACTGGTCAGCAAAAGCCAAGAAAGCAAATTGACCACTTTATGGGTCACAACAGAAAATAAAACATCACATAGTCAAGAACCCAAACTTCAACATTACATTTAAAGTGTAAAATGATGCTGAGAAAACATGTTTTAAGTGCCGTTCAGGAGAAATAGGCAGCATGTAATAGCTCCTTCCCAACCCCCTTTTCCTCCATCATCATCAAAATGATAGAAATGGCACCGACATTTTTATACAATGTTTTTAAAACTGTTTCATACACAATTGCATAGCACACGATACATGGATATCCAGTGGCCCGTTTTAAAGCAAAAAAACAAACACATAATCGTCATTTAGATAAAGTTCAACATTCCACCAACATCTTAAAGATGTAATCTCTATTATTTCAATTTACAAAATGTTGACATGACTTGCATGCGTGTGTACACACACACACACACACACACACACACACACACACACACACACACACACACACACACACACACACACACACACACACACACACACACACACACACACACACACCTGGAACCCGACCCAACTAAGTCTGTCACCTTGAACTTCATCCATCCATCCATTGAGACCATACTCTGTGCAGAGCATTGGTGCTGCCTAAGCAGTCTCCTTGGCTATTGGGCACAATCCTGGACAGGTCACCACTCCAACACAGGATATCAGCAAGCTGGCACTCATTTGCCAACCTCGGAAGGACGACAGGCAGTCAACCCCACTTAGTATTAATTCAACAGCCGAGTGGGATTTGAACTCAGGATCCCAAGCCCACCACCATAACCATTAAGCCAATACCAAGCATTTGAACTTGATACTGTACACCAATTCATTACAAGTTGCACAACACAGCCAACTATTTAACATTTCATCTTTACTCGATCTCTGGGTAAATCCTTTCAGAGTGGCCGGCTTCCTTGGGGCTGTGGGTTTCCACTGAGGATTCTTGGGGCTACTGATGATGGCAATGCCAAACGTGAAGCACAAGTCTCATAATGTACAAATCATGGCTTCGACAAACTCAATAAACCACCTGTAGCAAGAAACGCTCATCATTCAACACCCACCGGACTGCGACCATAAGTTTAATCATAATCCTGACTTTGAGCCACCATATAATATTAAACAAAGCACTGAAAATAAGGCTCACCACACATGTACATACAAGCATGCAGCATATATGTGGCATTACACAGATTTCCAAATAGCCCACAACGCATGTCAACCAAGAAATGCAAACCATAAAACAAAAATATTACATTCACAAATTTCCAGGAAAATAAAAGAAAAAGAAAAGTTTTTGAAACCAAATAAGAGTTTTTCCTGCAATGTCAGTTTCTCTTTTGGTTGTCCTCACAAACTTCAGCCCTTGTAAATTGGGTAGCAGTTTTTGATCACCACACACATCAAGCGCTTTCATTTTCCTTTTCCAACGATTCTGTCCGAACTTCATCCATAAAATCTTTCTGTGCCCTTTTCATCTCCATGCCCCGGACCCAGGTGTACGATGAAGAGCCAAGGAGGACAAAAAAATTGCTGGTCCACCAGAGCAACGTCTTGACTTCATGGAAATAGCTTACAGCAATTACAGTCTGCGCACAAGCTTTGGCCGTGCCCGAGATGTTGTGCGTCAAGGGACTCGTGAATTTTATTTGCAGCCCTGTAACGTAGCTCATGGAGAAACCCAAACAGCCACTAGCAAGCATTACAACCCAGAAAGAAATATGGCCAAAGTTATTGAAAGAAAGAAGGGCCGAAGATTCACCAGCTAACAGGAATGCTGGCACAAAGAGTAAGCTCGCGTTGATATTGTTATAGTAAGTAAGACGCCAGATGCTGCCCTCAACAAGTGGCAAAATCTTCTTCATGTAGATAGCATTGAGCGACACACACAAACTTGCTAGGACACCGTAAAGAATGCCCAGTATGGATAACGAGTTGTGCTGGCTTTCTTGATCTACACCCAACCAAAAGCCACCTAGACAGCCAGGAAAACGAGAATCAAACAAACATGTATATGTATGTATGTATGTATATATGTATACATGTATACATACTGTACATGCATACGTAATAAATATAAGATTTATGAATTTAACGAAGTGTATTGTGCTTACATTCTACAAACAGCTAAATATATCAAGCAAATCAAGAATTAGTCATTAGAATGCACTCTTCATTTAAAAGTTTATAACTATGGTAATTTTAAATGTAAATACATACAGCAAAAGTTATAAAATAAGAGGCAGAAGTCACATGTTAGCATTGCCTCGCAACCAGTTTGATTGTAAGCTTCATAGTCTTGGGACACGTGACCGCTATGAGCAGAGCGAGTCTGCAGCCGACTCTTATTCACGGACATTTTCCAAAGGTTTTATGATTTTTCTTGGGATATTGGCCTTGAGATGCATTATTATGCAAAATTTCAGCTTTCTAGGCCACTTAGAAAACACTAAACATTGTATTTTGATACATCAAGAGGCCGGCTGCAGAACCCAGTGAGTGGTTAGAAAGAAATTCACATACAAGATGTGTATATATATATATATATATATATATATATATATATATATATATATATATATATATATATATATATATATATATATATATATATATATATTTAATTTTTTTGTTTTTAAAGAAGGCGCTTCCAACCAAAAGTAAACTACATCTACACTAGTTTGAGCAATAAGCAAGAGCAGATCCGGTCTCGGGCAACGTTTCACCAGCTTTACAGCTGGCTTCCTCAGGCCAATATAAATATATACACATATATATATATATATATATATATATATATATACATATATATATACATGTTAAACACACACACACACACACACACACACACACACACACACACACACACACACACACACACACACACACACACACACACACACACACACACACACACACACACACGCAACATTGGCGGGGGATACGTTCCTGAAAAATGCCGCAAATTTCAGAGTCCACGAATGTCGGTGCGTTGTTTTTTTTAACATGGTCTAGGCTCATGGAAGAGCAATGACAGAACAAAGAGACACAACATAACAAAGAGAACAGTAAGAGAAAGGGGGAAAAAACAGCAGGGTGGAGAGAGAAAGTAGACGGAGATGGACAAACAAGAGATGCAGGTAACAATGAGGGGTAAGGGAGAACACAAAGGGTGGACAACATTTGTACATCAGCAAAATTGTGTCCGACCAGTTTGTGATTTTGTCAAAGTCTGAGGAGAGGGAACTGCTGCTGTCCTATCGGGGATACTTGGGTCTGACAATATAATGGATATTCCGGTGTCATTTTTTAATATTGATATACCGGTATTGGAATTCTGAATATAATGGTGAACGAAAAATAAAGAAATTTAAAAATCGGTCTGGAAAAAAATAAAAATATAAAATAAAATAAATCTGTACATCACCAACAAATCGAAGAAAGATTTGTACAACCTTTAAATACTTCTTTCTGATCTCTTTTACTCTCTATTACTCTCTCTCTCATTGTCTATCTCTCTCAGGAGAACTGAATTCTTATATGAAAAATTCTGGAAGGCTCACTTGGCTGCACCTGGATGGGTTTGAGGGTTGTGGAGTCATGGCTGAAACCCAAATCCTATCCAGGTTCCTCCTGATGACTCCATCTTTACTCTTTACTTCTTCGGGTTCCTTCTTGGGATTCCGTTTCAGTTCATGATTTAAATAGCTTTGATGCACTTGGCGTCTCGGCTACAACTGGACCAGTGGAATGCAAGATGTCAAGACGTACCAGCAAATAAGTACAGTAGGTTTTAACTTTTAACCATCAACATCTGAGCACCGTACAAGCAATCACGTTTTTCTTTGCCCTTGTGGCCGTTTTTAAAGCAATTGCCAATTGGTTATTTATATGAAATCGGGCATGCTTTAGAAAGCCTGTGCTGTTTACCGACACGTCATACCAGTATAATATACTACCGTCATATAGTCATACTGGTATGATGTGATACCGGTCCAGCGATCCGCCATAATCATACTGGTATGAAGCGATACCAGTGCGGTGATCCACGACAGCGATACCAGCCAGTGCTGGTTACCAATACTGATCTAGTTTTAAAACAAAATCATTTTTAATACAAGTTTAAGTGGGAAGTAAAATAACCGTTCTCATCATGTGGGAGGGGAAGCCCCATGTGGGAATACTTTGAAAAATTACTGTGTATCAATGATGTGTACGTCATATATGAATACGATTATTGGACCATTACTTATTTTTGGAAGCTGCGTACTAATAGATGGAACTGAGGGGATACCACTAATCAAGCAATAATGGTACACCCTACATAACTGGCAGAACAGCATGCACATACGCACACACACATATACACATAACATGCTGCACATACACTCATGAGGAGTTTGTTTCCTGGCAATGCCCGTGCCCAATACATACCACAGACAGTTTGATCAAAAGAAGGAAGAGACAGGGAGGGGGAGGGCTATAAAAAATTTTTTTAATCTTGATCTCCCTCTTAGTGTGTTGTGCATTATTTGCAATTCAGCATCGAAAAAGGGTGTGATGAATATCCTATCAACACTCTCCCCCTTCCTCGCTCCATGAGTGTATAGCTCGGCCAGTATCTATGCATCACCTAATTTTATTTTTTTGCCATGAACAACAACAGTTTTTTTTTACCAATTACACAAAGATTGGTATTCCCGTCAGCGAAGCGATGGGTCTTACATCAGTGGCATACCCAATTTGTTGTATCCCCTATAGGACAATTGTTGATGGGTGGACGCACGCACACAGGCATGCACAGACAGAGACGCATGCAGGCACGCTGAACTCCTTTTATATATTCCATAAAAGAGTTTCCAAAAATTCCAATAAATCTTTCTCCAGCTTCAACAACAGCAGTCAATTACAATGCATGATGTAGCATACCAAATGATTCAGATTTTAAAAAAATGTGCCATTAAGGCCTAAATGAATAAAAGGAAACATTACCAATTATGATGGCACAGCAGATTAGGGAACGGAGTGAAGTAGTCTGTCCCAGGAGCACATAGGACATGATGACGTTAAAAACAGTGGTGAGTGAGCGACCCACGTTGTAAAAGGCTACTCCAACAGACTTGAGACACAGGTTGTTAAAAGCAATCATGCCCATGAAGATGATGGATAAGGGGAGAACCTGAAACAACAGAGAGATATTCAAGCCACAAATTTCAGGAGGAATCTCTTCATGAAACTAGGAATACCACCCAGAAGTCCATGCAAAGAATCATTTGGAAAGTTTGAAAAATTTTTTGTGTCACTTAAAATACTGCAATTGGGATTCAAAAAAAAATAAATACGCAAAACTTAAAAACTGTCCACACTTCAATGTTGACTATGCATATGAAAAACTGACCAAGTTAAAAGTAATAGTTAAAAAGTTTAACATCTCCAATCAAAAGCTGTTTCAAATACACTCGATGTACATTTATTGCATGTCTCTTATCTCTCCATCTTCAAAACATCTTATCCCATTTCTCTACCTCTGGTGAACTTGGAAAGAGGATTAACGAGAAGAGGAAGAAGTTCAAGGAGTGGCAGAAGGCAAAGGGTATGGTGGCAGAAGAGGCAGCGTATGAAAATCATAAGGCATCCAAGAAGGCTGTAAAGAAAGAGGTAGGAAAGGCGAAGGAGGCACATAGGAAAATGCTCAGAGAATGTTTGGATTCGGAAGAGGGTCGGAGAGCGGTATTCAGGATTGCAAAGCAGATAGCGAAAGAGATGTGCGATGTGATGGGGGTGAGTTGCTTGAAGGATAAGTGGCACAAATCATTGTGGACCCAGATGGCATTAAAGGAAGATGGAAGAGATATATGGAAAGGCTGTTGAATGTGGACAATGAATGGGATGGCAACATAGAGAGCAACGCAATTTAAGGACCGGCAGAGAAGATAACTGAGAAGGAAGTTGAGGAAGCAATAAGAGCAGTAAAGAGTAGAAAAGCGAGAGTGCCTACGGGAGTTGTGGGAGATATGTTGAAGGCAGCGGGAAGTTGGGGTGTAAGAATGACAGATATTTGTAATCTGGTGGTGAAAGAAGGCCGCATTCCAGTGGATTGGAAACCGAGTACCCTCGTCCCTTTGTACAAGGGGAAAGGTGACCCTCTGGACTGCGGCTCGTATATAGCGATAAAGTCACTGGAGCATGGAATGAAGGTATTGAAAAGGGTCTTGGAGAAGAGGATAAGGAAGAAAGCGAAGATTGACGAAACGCAATTTGGATTTATGCCAGGAAGAGGAACGACAGATGTGATTTTTATTGCAGGGTAGTTGCAGGAAAAGTACATGGAGAAGAGGAAGAAGTTGTTTCTTGGGTTTGTTGATTTGGAGAAAGTATTCGATAGGGTTCCACATGAAGTAGTGACATGGGCATTGAGGACGTGAGGAGTGGAGGAATAGTTGATCAGAGTAGTGACGGCAATGTACGAGAGAGGGCTTTGAGGACGAAGGACGAAAACAGTGGTGAGTTTGAAGTGAAGGTGGGTGTGCATCAGGGGTCGGTACCAAGTCCATTACTATTTGTAGTTGTGAAGGAGGTGTTGGCTCGGAGCACAAAAGAGGGTTTACCGTGGGAGTTATTGTATGCATAAGATTTGGTGTTGTTTGCGGAGAGTAGGGATGGACTGAAGGAGAAGATGAATCAGTGGAAGGAATGTATGGAGGCAAAAGGTTTGAAGGTGAATATCAGAAAGACGAAGGTGATGGTAAGGGTTAAAACATGTGGTGAGGTGGAAAGGAATGGGAAGTGGCCATGTGCTGTGTGCAGGAAGGGTGTTTGGAGTGAAACCATTCAATGTACAATGTGCGCCGAGTGGGTTAATCAAAAATGTAGTGGTGTGAGAGGGTCTTTAACCAGTGTGGTAGTTACATTCAAGTGTAAGGTGTGCATAGAGGGAGTTGCAGATGGAGGAAATGTCGAGTTGGATCTTGGAGATGGCATGAAGTTGGAAGGTGTGAAACCATTTTGCTACCTCGGAGACATGCTGAATGGAGAAGGTGGATCTGACTCGGTGACGGTTGCTCGAGTGAGATGTGCATGAAAAAAAGTTTCGGGAACTGAGTGGCGTGCTGACGAAGAGGGGAGTGTCGTTGAAGCTGAAGGGAAAGGTGTATGCTACATGTGCGAGGAGTACGATGATTTATGGGAGTGAGACATTGGTACTGAACATGGAGCAGCAACGGAGGCTGTAAAGGGTGGAAATGAGAATAGTTCGGTGGATGTGTGGAATATCGTTGAGAGAGAGGAAGACAAATGATGAATTGCGGAAGATGATAGGAATAGAGCCTGTGATTAATGTTGTGAAGAGAAACAGGTTGAGATGGTTGGGTTATGTGTTGAGGAAGGATGAAAGTGACTGGGTGAGAGGAGTGATGGAAATGAATATAGAAGGAAGTAGAGGATGGAGAAGACCGAGAAAGACTTGGCTTAAGGTGGTGGAAGAAGAAATGCGGATAAGGGGGTTAACAAGGGGAGATGCAGAAAATTTGGCAAAGTGGAGAAGATAGTCATGGTGCCTGCAAGGCTAACCCCCGCTCTAGCTAACCCTTAAAAATGCCTGTTGTCTACCTCCCCAACTTCCCAGACAAAAATGCTAGTTAGAAATATAGTATATGATAATTGTACTCTCATATACTACAGTAGTCTGCAGAAAATTACGACAGGAAAGGAATGGTATTTTTGCCTGGGCTTCCCAAACATCTTCAGTGTTTAAAATAAATTTGGTTGATTTAACCCCCCACACTCCAGCCTCCTCCCAAAGCACGCTCCGTCCCATGCAACTACCGCCATACACAAGTCCCCACAAGTCATGGAACTTGCACAATTGCTGTAGAATCACACACACACACACACACACACACACACACACACACACACACACACACACACACACACACACACACACACACACACACACACACACACACACACACACACACACACACACACACACACACACACACACACACAGCCAATGAAGGATTCAAGAAATTTCTGGTGCATAATATTGTGACATGGAAAGGGTGGAGAGCGATCCATCAATAGATAGTGTTAAAACTAGAGTATTGACCATATGATTGAGTAGTTTAAATTTACTCGTTTCAGGGAAACTGTCAGAAGTAAGTTGTTTGTAATATATGCACCCAGAAGGTGGTGATCCTGATCATGGAAGAGTATGGAGTGATGCTGTAGTATGTCTGACCTTCTGTATAGGCAAGACCAGGTGAGGAGTTGTGGCACCCATCATATCACATATGGAAAGCACTTTGCGCTTTAAAGAACGTCACCATGGGCCGTTTGGCCAGGCACCACAAACCATGGTGGAAAAGTGAGGTGTAGCGCTCTGGTTGAGGGTGGAACACTTTTTGCAGATGGGCCAGATGGACGGCCCGGAAAATGGCGATGCATACAGGCAGTGGGCGGACAATGATGGGACCCGCCGTCTACGAGGGCGGTCCCGGAGGTGACAAGGGCCGTGACTGTGCTTGCATGCACCATTAACAGTTGATCCTTGTTGCCTTGGGCTTCAGGAGAACAACATCCCTCTCCTCTCTTGGTTTGGTCGCTGACAGAGGAGGACGTGTTAGAGACCGGACAGTTTGCCATCATCCCTAATCGCCATTCCTCCTCATTGCCATCAAGCACTTTGCCCATGCCATGCTAAACTGTATGACCATGGTACAGCTACAACCAGCTTGTACCAGCATAAAGTCCTCGCCTGTTCCCTTTCATTGGATGAAACTGGTATTATCGGCACCATTTGTGGGTTAGGCCTTTTTTTCATTGTATGTAAGATTGCACGTTCCTTCTTCCCCTTTTCTTGCCATTTGACTGCCAGATCTGTCCCATTTATTGGTTGTCCTGTCCTTATTCTCCATATTTATTTTGTAAATAAACCCCTTTTAACCATAAGCAGCATTTTCCTGCCTTCTCATGCAAACACCGCCAGGTTTGGTTATAAATTGAGCAATTCTTAGGGATTGTAGACTTGGTAATTCTGAATGCAGTTGTGAATTTTAACACCGTTTCAGTCACTCGTGGCGGTTGCACCTCCAGCGTGAAAGGTTTGTGTTACTGGAACTGTCTGATATAAAAATACCGATTCTGTTGTGCAATAGCAAAACAATGAAAACGAGAAGGGCACTCGGTGGAGCGCATACCTCTGCCACGCAATGCCTGATCCACGAGAACATATTGGGCCCATTACATTTTTGAAATATGCCTTGGAGTACGACTGTATATCGCTTTTGGCCTTATCTCTCAATGATGAAGAATCACTTTGTGAATTTAAAGAATTTTCGGATCTTCACCAAAATCGAACCAATTCGTCATGGTCACACACCCAACCTGTCCACCAAGTTTCATCCGAATCTGTCCACAACTTTGAGATATCGTGCTATATATTAGTTTAGCCCTTTCTCTCAATGGTGAAGAATCACTGAAAAAAAAAATCAGATCTGGATTCAGATCTTCATCAAAATTGAATCAATTCTTCCTTGCCACACACCGAACATGTTCACCAAGTTTCATCCGAATCTATCCACAACTTTTTGAGAAATCGTGCTGTTTATCATTTTTGGCCCGATCTCTCAATGGTGAAGAATCACTTTAAAAATTCTAGTATCCGGATCTGGATCTTCACTAAAATGTAATCACTTCTTCCTTGCCACACACCCAACCGGTCCATAAAATTTCATCTGGATCCGTCCACAACTTTTTGAGATATCCTGCACACAAATAAACAAACAGAGACAAACAAACGACACAAAGAGCTGAAAACATACCTCTGCCACTGAAGGTGAAGGAGGTTAATTAAAACGTTGCTCAATCGAGCGCATACCTCCGCCGGGCTGAACAGCTTAAGTTTTGTATCCCAATGAGGCGCCAGATCTAGATCCGGACCTTAACCAGGATTGAATCGGCTTGTTCTCGTCACCGTATCAACTCATCCACCTAGTTTTGTCACAAGTCATCCACAACTTTTTTGAACCATCATGCTATAACTGTATATCATTTTTCACTTTAAAATCTATTTAATTTCACTATTTATTTATTAATATTTTATTAATATTTATATTAATAAAATCTATTTAATTTCTATTTAATATTTAATTTAAAATTTAAAAATTTCACATTTTAAATTACTTTAAAAAAATTCTCGTATCCGATCTTCACCAAAATCTAGTCGATTCATCCTCGTCCCACACCCAACCTGCCCACAGAGTTTAATCCGAATCCGTCCATAACCTTTTGAGATATCCTGTTCACAAACAAACAAACAAACAAACAAACAAACAGAAAGACAGACAGGGGTGAAATCATAACCTCCATTCACCTTTGGTGGTGATGGTAACCAGATATATTAGGGAAGACTATTTTGCAACAAATGTGCACATCCTTTCTCAGAGCTCAAAGGTAGTGCAGAACTATTTAATAATTTGTGCCGTCCCTCGGATGGACGTTAAGCTGGCGGACGTCTGCTGTAGCATTAGTTGGCGGATGTTAAATATCCCACCGTGTATTTTGCAGAGTAGGCGAGTTCACGCCGGCACACTAGAGAAGTTACAAATTTGTGCGAAAGTAATCTTCAGTTGAACAACAGGCTTGGCCAGCCGATTCGTTAAAGAGTGGGCCAAAACCTTTTTTTTTGATCCCCGGGTGATCCCACAAGAAGATAGCAATAGTCGAGGCCATCAAGTCAGTGGAAGCAGTAATCAGTGACAGGTGCAAGCAATTAATGAATGAATATCACTAAGGCCGCTGTCACACCTTGACGATTTAGCCAGCGTATGTCGACGTATGAAAAATTTGCCGAATACGCTGGCACACGTCGAATACGTTATGGGTAAGTTTTGTATACGCTAAGAGCACGCTGAAGCACGCTGGCATACGTCATAGTACACCAGGCTCGTCGACAAATTTTAACATGCTCAAAATTTTTCGACGTATGCCAGCGTATGACTCACACGTTCTGCATACGCTGGCCATAAGTTGTAGGCACGTTACGCAATCGTTGACACACGTCACTTGTAAGTTACTCATAAGTCGAAACACGTCGAGGTAATGTTTAGTGGACCCGAAACTTATTTCTAACCTATGAGTAACGTGCTTTGAACCTATGTGTAACGTATCTCCAACGCATATTAACGTATGTAGACGTATTTGACGTCTTCCGGACGACCACAGAACTTACTGAACGCGTTACTAACCTACAGCTACTGTATAATGGCGTATTGGCAGCGTTTAGGGGAATTGGTATATAAAAATGGGGTTCACAGGAGGAACCCGTCAGTGTTCCAGACTCCATGGCTTTTTTTTTTCTTCGGCATGACGGTGATGTTGACACTTCGATTTCTAGTGCAGTTATGATTTAAATCGTTGAGCGGCAGCTATTAATTGTATTATATTATAACCGCACTAGAAATCGAAGTGTCAACATCACCGTCATGCCGAAGAAAAAAAATAAAAAACATCGAGTCTGGAACACTGACGCTAAACATTACCTCGACGTGTTTCGACTTACGAGTAACTTACAAGTAACGTGTGTCAACGATCGCATAACGTGCCTACAACTTATGGCCAGCGTATGAGGAACATGTGCGTCATACTTCTAAAAAAATTGAGCATGCTTAAAATTTGTCGACCAACTCGGCGTACTACGACGTATGCCAGCGTGCTTCAGCGTGCTCTTAACGTATACAAAACTTACCCATAACGTATTCGACGTGTGCCAGCGTATTCGGCAAATTTTTCATACGCTGGCTAAAACGTGAAGATGTGACAGGGCCTTTAGCAGTTCTTTCCTGCATTTCCCTCTCTGAAAATATAATTCCTCTCAAACAACTTCACAATTTATCTGCAAAAAAAAAATAGTCGTATATTTTAAACTTTGAATTGCTGGTTTGTTACCGCTGCCACCGAAGGTGAAGGAGGAAATGTTTTCACCCCTCTATGTCTGTTTGTCTGTCTGCATACAGGATATCTCAAAAGGTTGTGGACGGATCCGGATGTAATTTTGTGGACAGGTTCATTGTGTGACAAGGACAAACTGATGAGATGTTGTTAAAGATCAGGATCCGGATCAGACTACTAGAATTTATAAATGATTCTTCACTATTGGGAGACAGGGCCAAAAACGATAAAAAGTACAATATCTCAAAAAGTTGTGGACGGATTCGGATGAAACTTTGTGGACACATTGGGTGTGTGACAAGGAAGAATTGATTCAATTTTGGTGAAGATGTGGATCTGGATCTGGATACGAGAATTATTTAATTTAAAAAAGTGATTCTTCACCATTGAGAGATCGGGCCAAACACGATACATAGCATGATATTTCAAAAATGTAATGGGCCCAATATGTTCTCGTGGATTAGGAATTACATGGTGGAGGTATGCGCTCTATCGAATGCACTTCTAGTTTTCAATTGGTTTTATCACTTTTCTCACAAGCCTCACCGAAGCAACATTCACAACCAATCCTCCCTCACCTATAGACAACATTCACTCCCAATCCTCCCTCACCTTGAGACAACATTCACTCCCAATCCTCCCTCACCTTTAGACAACATTCACTCCCAATCCTCCCTCACCTTTAGACAACATTCACTCCCAATCCTCCCTCACCTTTAGACAACATTCACTCCCAATCCTCCCTCACCTTTAGACAACATTCACTCCCAATCCTCCCTCACCTTTAGACAACATTCACTCCCAATCCTCCCTCACCTTTAGACAACATTCACTCCCAATCCTCCCTCACCTTGAGACAACATTCACTCCCAATCCTCCCTCACCTTGAGACAACATTCACTCCCAATCCTCCCTCACCTTTAAGCAACATTCACTCCGAATCCTCCCTCACCTTTAGACAACATTCACTCCCAATCCTCCTTCACCTTTAGACAACATTCACTCCCAATCCTCCCTCACCTCAAGACAACATTCACTCCGAATCCTCCCTCACCTTTAGACAACATTCACTCCCAATCCTCCCTCACCTTTAGACAACATTCACTCCCAATCCTCCCTCACCTTTAGACAACATTCACTCCCAATCCTCCTTCACCTTTAGACAACATTCACTCCCAATCCTCCCTCACCTTAAGACAACATTCACTCCCAATCCTCCCTCACCTTAAGACAACATTCACTCCGAATCCTCCCTCACCTTTAGACAACATTCACTCCCAATCCTCTCTCACCTTTAGACAACATTCACTCCCAATCCTCCCTCACCTTGAGACAACATTCACTCCCAATCCTCCCTCACCTTCAAGCCACATTCACTCCCAATCCTCCCTCACCTTTAGACAACATTCACTCCCAATCCTCTCTCACCTTTAGACAACATTCACTCCGAATCCTCCCTCACCTTTAGACAACATTCACTCCCAATCCTCTCTCACCTTTAGACAACATTCACTCCGAATCCTCCCTCACCTTGAGACAACATTCACTCCCAATCCTCCCTCACCTTCAAGCCACATTCACTCCCAATCCTCCCTCACCTTTAGACAACATTCACTCCCAATCCTCTCTCACCTTTAGACAACATTCACTCCGAATCCTCCCTCACCTTGAGACAACATTCACTCCCAATCCTCCCTCACCTTGAGACAACATTCACTCCCAATCCTCCCTCACCTTCAAGCCACATTCACTCCCAATCCTCCCTCACCTTTAGACAACATTCACTCCCAATCCTCTCTCACCTTTAGACAACATTCACTCCGAATCCTCCCTCACCTTGAGACAACATTCACTCCCAATCCTCCCTCACCTTTAGACAACATTCACTCCCAATCCTCCCTCACCTTGAGACAACATTCACTCCCAATCCTCCCTCACCTTCAAGCCACATTCACTCCCAATCCTCCCTCACCTTTAGACAACATTCACTCCCAATCCTCTCTCACCTTTAGACAACATTCACTCCCAATCCTCCCTCACCTTTAGACAACATTCACTCCCAATCCTCCCTCACCTTTAGACAACATTCACTCCCAAGTTTTCAAACAACTAAACTACATTTGAGAGTTTATATGAAAAGCGATCACAGAGGAGCACATTTATAAATGGCGACGGACGAACGTCGAGCAGGTGATATTTTTGTTTCCTGCGAAACAATACAAACGGTCAACAATACAAATGGTCAACAACACAAATGGTCAACATGACAAACGGTCAACATGACAAACGAGAGGGAGTGCGGGCCGGATGGACAGAAGGTCCATTTGTACACATTACACTCCCTGAGGTGTGGCCATCCGGCCAAGAGCCCTGTGCCATGCGTCTCATCGCTTCGCTGTCTGTGAGCCTCGTACTACGTACAGTCCATGTTCAAAATAACAACGGAAACTGTAAAAGAGAATTTCTCGAATCGATCTCGTCCGACATCACGTGAAAAAATAAACATTTTAATGACAACACACTTCAAAGCAGTCCCGAACACGTCGGCACATCCGCCCGTCACCCGTCACGTCACCTGCAGCAAGATATCCACACTCAGGTCCAAATGTGGAAAGTGTACTTGAGCAGGCCAAACGTTGGCAATGGCGCGCATGACGAGGCAGAGAGCCACGGTGATCCAACACTGCGAGCAGGTGACGAAGAGTGGAGCGTCCAGCCTCAGTTCGGGGCTACTGAGCAGGTATTTGTTGAGGAACACCATGCTGATGGACGTCACCCAGTAAAGGACGACGACGGCGGCAATTTTGCTCGCCTGCATTACGAAGTTGTCACCCATTGTGAAACGCAGTGTCAGACACCTTCCTGAACCGCGATAGCTTTCTGTATCACCTCAAATCTTCTGATATCGTGTGGAGATCACGGTACGACACTTCCGTCTTTCCCGCCCGATGGGTAATTATAATAATAACCCCTTCTTTCAAAATCTTCTTCTTCTTCTTTTTTACAAAATCTTCTTCTTCTTCTCGCTACATATATTCAGATGTACCTGCATCCATATAATAAGTTACAAACTTTAAGGGAATTTTCCCCTTCGACTTCGCTTTCGATGATGATTGAGGGGGATGTGATAATAGCAGCTTTAACTAGAGGGGGAGCACTCGGTAGAGTGCAAAACCTCCGCCGTCAATACTGCTGGGTCACTTAAGTGAACCTGATGTCCTATTCATTGTAGGTCAAAACGGATCAGACTCTACTGAACCACGATTGAATAAACTAAACTAGATCGACGCGCATGTAGAAATGCCAAAAAAATAAAATCGAAATTTTTTTGAAAAAAAAGTTGCAAAATTTCTCATTTTTTTTTCTCTTACAATGTTTTTTTGGGGTGGTTGGAAATCACTTAAAACATGTAGAAATGCAAAAAAAATTCAAATATTTTTGAAATAAAATCGAAATTTTTTTGAAAAAAAGTTGCAAAATTGTTTTTTTTTTCTCGAACAAATTTTTTTTTTTTGGTTGGAAATCACTTAAAACATGTATAAATGCAAAAAAAAAATTCAAATATTTTTCAAATAAAATCGAAATTTTTTTTGAAAAAAAGTTGCAAAATTTTGTTTTTTGGGTTGGAAATCACTTAAAACATGTATAAATGCAAAAAAAAAAATTCAAATATTTTTCAAATAAAATCGAAATTTTTTTTGAAAAAAAGTTGCAAAATTTTGTTTTTTGGGTTGGAAATCACTTAAAACATGTATAAATGCAAAAAAAAAATTCAAATATTTTTCAAATAAAATCGAAATTTTTTTGAAAAAAAGTTGCAAAATTTTGTTTTTTGGGTTGGAAATCACTTAAAACATGTATAAATGCAAAAAAAAAATTCAAATATTTTTCAAATAAAATCGAAATTTTTTTGAAAAAAAGTTGCAAAATTGCTTTTTTTTTCTCGAACAAATTTTTTTTTTTTGGTTGGAAATCACTTAAAACATGTATAAATGCAAAAAAAAAATTCAAATATTTTTCAAATAAAATCGAAATTTTTTTGAAAAAAAGTTGCAAAATTTTGTTTTTTGGGTTGGAAATCACTTAAAACGTAGTAATGCAAAAACAAAAATTCAAATATTTTTCAAATAAAATGGAAATTTTTTTTGAAAAAAAGTTGCAAAATTTTGTTTTTTTGGTTGGAAATCACTTAAAACATGTAGAAATGCAAAAACAAAAATTTAAATATTTTTCAAATAAAATCGAAATTTTTTTTGAAAAAAAGTTGCAAAATTTTGTTTTTTTGGTTGGAAATCACTTAAAACATGTAGAAATGCAAAAACAAAAATTTAAATATTTTTTCAAAATGGCCGCCATAGCGGTCATATTGGACTTTGGACCAAGTTCAAAATCTAATGGCATGATCCTTGGACCATCCCTAATCCCCCCGACCATGTTTCATCGAAATCCGTCCAGGAGTTTTTCCGTAATACTGTTCACAAACAAACAAACAGGGGTGAAAACAGTAACCTCCATCCATCTTCGATGGTGGAAGTTAAATATCATAATAAGTGGAAGATAATGGGGGAAAAAAATGCTTTGGCCTGTTTCATTAAGTCCAAATGAAGAGGCCATTTATTTATTACGGACGTTTATCGATAATATAATCGATGGAATCGTTTATCTTCCTGATCTTGAAATGCGCCGGCAGGATGGCTGCCGAGTCCTGGGATCGAATCCCAAAGTGGCTATAAATTCTCAAACCTGTGGTTCAAAAGCAGGGTGATTCATCAATGTGTGTGTGCGCCATCCCTCGTGGATGGATGTTAAACAGTTTACTTTTGATTGACTTTTAATGCACTTTGAGGTCGTCTCAAGCCTTTGAGGACAAGTCTCAAGCCTTTGAGGATAAGTCTCAAGCATTTGAAGTCTAAGCTCAAGCTTTTTAAAACAAGTCTCAAGTCTTTGAAGTCATCTCAAGTCTTTGAGGACAAGACTCAAGTCAAGTCTCAAGTCTTTGAGGACAAGTCTCAAGTCTTTGAGGACAAGTCTCAAGTCTTTGAGGACAAGTCTCAAGCCTTTGAAGTCAAGTCTCAAGCCTTTGAAGTCAAGTCTCAAGTCTTTGAAGTCAAGTCTCGAGTCAAATCTCAAGTCATGGTAGTATTGTTACGAATCTGGAACCCATCACACACAACAGCCAGAGTCCTTAGAGATCAGTTATATCGGTAAGTACGTGTTTCGAGTTAGGGTCCCGTCCCGAGTCTAATGGGAATTAAATGTACATGCGCTGCGGAGTTATTTTGATAGCTGGGATTTTTACATCACTTACAACAATGCCCATCTTCGATTTTTACACCACCAACAACAACTACAGTTACTACTACTACATCCACTACAACAACGCCACCTTCCCACACTCGACCGGTCGCCATTACGCACGTGTTTTTGGCTGAGGACATGGGCGGAGCCTTCGTCGCCTCGGGTCAAAGCTCTGCTCCGAGGAGGAGCAGAGAGTGTTCCTCCAGCCAATGAGCGGAGGGCGAGCACTACACGCATGCCACAGACAATAGGGGGGCCACCACGAGTCGCCTGACAACCCACCGTCCAATCAGGAGGCGAGTGGCGGGGAAAAGAAGCCCCTCCCCCCTCATGAAAGAAGAGAGGACAGCAGTTGGGAGGATCGTGGCAATTGCGGCAGACGGTCAGAGATTGGCTTGGTCTGGATCAGTTTTTCGGGAGGCCGAGTGATCGTGGCGACTGCGGAGGGTTCTGCAGACGGTCGTGGTCATGGTTGGAGCGGTCTGCAGTCCTTTGGAGGGCAGGTCTGGTAGTCGAGCAGCCAGGATCCTCAGCCGTGGACTTTGGGTTGTGGGTTTGAGTCCCACCAGTGGTTCGGAGTCGGTGTGACTGCACGAAGTGGACAGGTACCCCGGGCCGGCTTGACTGAGATAGACCATTGAGGTCCATTTCTTTTGTGTGTGCATGTCTGTCTGTATGCGGGCCTGTCTTTCCGAAGTAGAATTGTTAAGTGTTTTTTGTTGTACATTATTTGCTCTTATAGTCGTGATAACTCTGCCCTTCTGTGTTCCCCTCCCTGCCTATTGTAAATAAATATCCATTTTGTTGAATATTTCAGCTCGTTTCTGTGTTTCTTTTATTGGCTTAGCACGGTGCTTGTTGGGAAATTGTGAAGCGGCAAATTGTCCATTTGGTCCGGCGCGGCTCTGGTAACTCCGCTCGGTTATGCCGGATCCGAGCCGTTACCGCGACTCTGATCGGACAGAGTCGGCCGAGGGTGTGGTTTCCCCGGTAGTTGGATGGCGTGAGTACTTTGGTAAATTGGAGTTAGACAAGTGGACCCTACCTCACGCCGTCAAAATATTGGCGATTCACGGTCCTGTAAGGGACCCGTGCCTTTCAGAGCTCTCCGAGAAGCACGATGTAGATTCCGGGTGTTCGGTGGAGCCGACTCTACTGCTCCACCTAGCGGTCGAGCTCGCCTCCGACACCCGGCTCCACAACAAATTGGTGATCAGGAGTGCGATTCAAACCCCTCCGCCTCCATAGAGAAATTCACAGGATTCGGACCAGGGGTGCGGAGCAAACCCACCCCTCCCCCACTGGTTCCCCCAAATTATGAGCATTTTAAAACTTATTTCTCATACACAACATGGCAAGCCAAAATGGGCTGAAGCAGGTGGGTATAGATGTAGCATTAAAGGAATCTATGGCCCAGGACAAAACCACCGTACAGGACACCGCCATGCAGGTTGACCATCCCCAACAACCGGACCCAGAGGTTGGGCACGGTGGGAGCGGCGGCACAAGAGCGCCCCCTCCGTCAAATTTACCCCCCCCCCACCCCCGGTCCCCAGCGAAACCGCGACCGATCATGGCGGATCGGCCCCGGCACTTGACATGAACCAGTTGGTGGAGATGCGAAGACGAGCAATGAGTGAGGATTTAAAAACGAATGCGCGAGCGATGGTGCGCAAAATGGATGCGATGGGAAACAAAATGGAAGATGCCCAGTGGGAGACCTTACACAAACTGGTCAACCGACACACAGAAATCTTCTCCTTGTCACCCGAGGATATTGTATGTACGGGCCTGGTGAAACATCAGATCAACACCGATGGGGCCTGGCCTGTCTGTCAGCCCACTCGACGGCTCCCTTGGAGCAAGAGAGAGGAAGCTGACGAACAGGTAGAAAAGATGCTCAATGCAGGTGTCATTGAGCCCTCGGGAAGTCCTTGGATGTCACCGGTTGTGTTGGTAAAAAAGAAGGATGGGACCACGCGTTTCAGCTTGGACTATCGCCGACTTAACAACGCGACACTCAAAGACTCCTACCCCCTACCCAGAATTGACGATACCCTCGATGCCGTTTCAGGCTCGAAATTGTTTTCAACTTTGGACCTCAAGAGTGTGTATTGGCAGGTGGAGATGGATAAGACGGGGAAGGAGAAAACGGAATTTTCTACAGGGAAGGGACTGTATCAGTTCACTGTGATACCGTTCGGTTTGTGCAACGCCCCCGCCACCTTTGAGAGATTGATGGAGTGTGTGCAGGGCAGAATGCCATGGCAATCATGCCTGGTGTACCTGGATGACGTCCTGGTACACGCTAAAACATTTTCCCAGGCAATAGCTATTTTGGACCAGGTGTTTGGGTGCCTCAGGCAGGCAGGGTTGAAGTTGAGCCCGGGGAAATGTACTTTGTTCGCAAAGGAAGTGGCCTATCTCGGACACGTGATAGGCCGTGACAGGGTGAAAACCGACCCAGGTAAAATTACAGCAGTGGAGGAGTGGCCCGTACCCCGTAACGTCAAACAGGTATGGGGGTTTTTGGACCTCTGCTCCTACTACCGGCGCTTTGTGGCAAAATTTGCGGACATCACTCGACCCCTTCACCGGCTTACAGAGAAAGGGTCGATATTTAATTGGACAGGGGAATACCATCAAGCCTTCCTCAAATTAAAGGGGTGTTTGACATCCACACCCATTTTAGCATACCCCACCGATGGTGGGATGTATACCCTGGACACGGATGCAAGCCAGGAAGGATTGGGTGCAGTCTTGTCTCAGACACAGGGGGCGTGGAAAGAGTGATCGCGTATTACAGTCGGGCCATGAGTGGGCCCGAACGAAATTATTGCATCACTCGCAAGGAACTATTGGCCATGCTGTCTGCAGTGAGCCCTTTCCACCCGTACTTGTACGAGAGGAAATTTTTGGTTCGAACTGACCATTCCTCCTTGCAATGGCTCCTACGGTTCAAGGAACCGGAGGGCAAAATTGCAAAGTGGTTGGAAAAGTTGCAGCAGTACGATTTTAATGTGGCCCATAGAGCCGGCAAGGCTCATGGGAATGCTGATGCGCTCTCTCGACGCCCCTGTCTGGCAGAAAACTGTAAATATTGCACGAGGCATGAGGAGAGGAACCAATTGGCAGACACCTCCCATAAGCTCCTGGTCCGTGCAGCCCGGGTGGTAGGCCCAATTTTCCACTAACCGCAGATGAGGAATTTGGCGATTTGGCGTGGAGCACGGCCCAGCGGGAAAACCCCGTGATAGGGCCTGTGTACAAGTGGGTCCGAGTCAACATGAGACCCAGTGGGGAGGAGGTCACCCCATTTGAAGCGCGAATAAGGGTGTACTGGGCTCAGTGGAAAACCCTAGAAATGAGGGACAACATCTTGTATCGCAAGTGGGTGGAGATTCCCTCAGAGAGAACTTCTTGGCTGGTAGTAGTCCCAGACCAATTTAAGACCCAAATTTTGAAACAGGTGCACGGTACCCGCCCCGGCGGCCATTTGGGCAGGATCAAAACAACATCTCGGGTCCGCCGGCGGTTATATTGGGTCAACATGGGGCGTGATGTTCAGGACTGGTGTCGATCATGCGACGCCTGTACTGCTAAAAAGGGACCGACATGGAGGATGAGGGCCTCGCTCCAACTACATCAGGTTGGGGCCCCCCTTGAGCGAGTGGCCATGGACATTTTGGGACCACTGCCCCCCACTCACCAAGGTAATTGATACATCCTCATAGTCATGGACTACTTCACTAAATGGCTGGAGACCTATGCCCTTCCCAACTAAGAATCCGGAGTTGTGGCACAGGCCTTCATTGAAGGATTTATGTCGGCACGGGATTCCGGAGGAGCTGGTGCACACCGACCAGGGCGGATATTTTGAAAGTGAATTGCTAAAAGAAGTGTGCAGTCTCCTATCAATTCGAAAGACACGTACAACACCCCTAAGGCCACAATCCGACGGTATGGTGGAGAGGTTCAATAGAACCATCACACAACAATTGGCCCTCTTCACCGCCGATTGTCAGGATAACTGGGACGAACATCTCCCGTATTTGCTGATGGCCTATCGAATGAGTCAACATGAAGCCACCGCATGTAGCTCTGCGCTGCTCATGTACGGACGGGAGCTGCGAGCCCCCGTAGATTTGCTGTACGGCCCGACGCCTGAGCGTCCCGACAGACCCCCAAGGAAGGGCTACACACGTCAGTTGGAGGAAGGTATGGAACGAGTCCATGCCTTCGCCCGCCGCCAACTCCAACAGGCGGGTGTGAAAATGAAGCGCAGGTACGACCACCGGAACCAGTCGAGTGAGTACTCCCCGGGGATGAAGATTTGGTTCTTCAATCCCCGGAGGAGGAAGGGCAGATGCCTGAAACTCACCTCGCCCTGGCATGGCCCGGGGGTTGTCCTGGCGCAAATTAGTGACGTGGTCATAAAGATCAAAATGGGACCACGGGCCCTTCCCCGTATCGTCCACGCGGACCGCCTGAGACCCTATAAGGGCGACCTTACACCCTCATGGATGGATCGGACCGGAGTAGCCGGAGCCAGTACCACTGCTCCCGTGGAGACGCAAGGCTCGTAGAACCTTGCCCCGAGTACACGGCCCCGGCCGGGATGTAGTAGACATCCTTGTTTGGGCAAAGGAGCATTAGTTAGTGAGAAGGGTTTAGCTTAGATAGACCGGCCTCATGGAGGCATGAGCTGTCCTCCATGGCGCCCGTGGACTAGTTAGTGGGAATTTAGTTCAGATTTAGAATTGGAAATGGATTTTGGGAGACATGGACGGACATGGAATGTGTATTGGGGACGTAGCTTAGCTACGTAGATTAAATGGAACGTGCATTAGTTTAAGGGACGATGAGGGAGCACGAGATAGTTAGGGGAACATAGGTAGAGTGTGGAGTGAATGTAAAAATTGAAATATGTGATGAATGAGTATGAGTCAGCGGGCCCGAGTGAGTGAGAGAAGCGAATGTGGTATGTATGGTGTGAATGAATGAGTGGGGGGAGGAGTGAACCCCACCCAAGTGACCCCGGGGTCAGTATAATGTTAATTAAGTTTACCAAAAGGAGGTCGTTCTGTTGTTCGTGGTGTATGAAGGCACGAACCCCATTTGGATGGGTGCAGGAATCCATGGACCAGCTGGGAGCGTGGCTGTTGAAAGGTGAGTATCGAGTAGAGGGCACCCTGAGCACCGGACATCGGCCAGAGTAGGCCAAGGGTCCAAGGGACCGGGATAGTGTAGTGGGCACGGGCGACTCTCGGAAAGGGACCCATAGCGCCAAAATGCCACGTGGTCATCGGAGGGGGCAATGCCGGGAAGGGCAACCCCCCGCGTTCATAGGGAGCAGGTAGGCTCGGAGACAGCCTCAGGGCCCGGCGGTGCCGTAGTTTGAGATTCGGCAGAGGGGGAATCCCTGCCATGTGAGCCACGCTGCCCAGCCATGAAATTGTGCAAGGGCACAAGTGAAAATTTGATGGCTAGGCCCAAATTAATAATGGACACTAACACGGGCGACGGGAATCATGGTTGTTAGAACCTGTAGTTTAAAGAGCCAGGCGTATGGAAAAGCCCCGGGGTAGTTTAAAGTTAATAAATGCTAGGATAGTTAGGAAATGTACCCCTTCGCACCATTCATCCCTTCGCTCTCTGTAGGCCGCTGGACCCACCTTGGGAAAGATGGCTGAATTATGTGGGAGGCCATTCTGAGGCTTTGTTGGGCCTCGAGACAGGACGCTGGCCTCTTCCTTATTCCCCTCCAAAAATGATCTTTGGGGTTGGGAATAGACG
This sequence comes from Eptatretus burgeri, assembly GCF_056783735.1. Classification (NCBI taxonomy): domain Eukaryota; kingdom Metazoa; phylum Chordata; class Myxini; order Myxiniformes; family Myxinidae; genus Eptatretus; species Eptatretus burgeri. The sequence goes on along the minus strand of NC_140965.1, from coordinate 92,386,495 downwards.
GACAGGATAGGTTAGCTGGACAAAGACGATAAAAGGGGTTAGGGAGACGAGATTATAGAGGAAAATAAATAATAATAAAAATGTAATAATAATATAAATAATAAAATAAAATAAAAAGGGGCTAAATTTTGTTGTTTTCTTGTTGCAAACTAAGGGAGTGGGTATGGACAGAGAAAGGCAAAGGCAATAGGCTGGGGGAGATGGTCGGTTAGGTCCGAGCCCGCCTTCAGAGCGGCAGGCACCACCGCACTCACTCCAGAACCTCACTGAACGAGACCAGAGGCCGGCCAGCTTTCTATGCCGGCCTGTATTTGTGCTACATCCGCTGGTCCGCATTGCCTCGCCTTGCCATGCCTGATTCGCCTGCCCTTGCCATAACCCCATGCCTGCTTGCCCTTATTTGCATCGCCCCCATGTCACCATCCATCCATGTGCGCCAGGACCATCCAGCAAGCATTTGCCAAGATTGCCCTGCAGGCAGCCTCACCACGTGACTGCATTTGAGCAGCCCGTGCGTCCATTCTGTGTTCTTGCATCCATTTCCATTTTCATGAGCCAGAGATTGCATTGAGCAGCCTGGCCACCTCTTCTTGCATAAAGGCCACTTCAAATGGCCTGTGGGATGACACATGTTAGGGTGAGTTGCCTCCAGCAGCTGGGGGTAGGAAGGAAATAAAAAAATAAGGTCGCGTCGCCTGGTCGCCTTGTCAGCCTCGTCGCCTGGTCGCCTTGTCAGCCTCGTCACTTGGTCGTCTCGTCTGGCCTGCCGGCGTTCTGTCTGATCCACCTTCACGCCGGCTGGCATCCATCATTGCATTGTGTTGTGGGTTCAAGTCCCGCCAAACCAGATCATCGAAAACCGCGCGAGGTGGTGAGGTGTGAGACAGGTTCTCCCCTTCGGCTCACCTTCCCTCCCGAGCTGAAGGGCTGAATAAAGGCTGCGGCCATCACTTCTTTGGTGTGTGTGTGTGTGTGTGTGTGTGTGTGTGTGTGTGTGTGTGTGTGTGTGTGTGTGTGTGTGTGTGTGTGTGTGTGTGTGTGTGTGTGCCTGTGGGCCCGTCTGTAAGTAGGAATTGTTAAGTGCTCTTTGCTGTGCATTATTTGCATTGCTTAGTTCGTTTAACTCTGCTATTTGTGTGTTCCCTCCCCCCTATTGTAAATAAATATCCACTTTGTTGAATGTACCAGCTCGTCCTTGTCCTTTCCTTCATTGGCTCGCCACGGTGCATGTTTGGGGATTAAAAAGGCCGTTGCTGCCGTAGTTTTGCATTTGGACCGATGGGACCTCGGTAACCATCTGCTTGGGTTACGCATGGGTCGAGCACGGTAATGGCTCATTCCGTTCGAGCTCTGTCGAGGGTGTGAATTCCTCGGTAGCTCGCCACGTGGGCCTCTAGGTATTTTGAAGTTTGGCAAATAACCCTGTCCCACGCGGTTGAATTATTGACGATTCACGGTCCTGTAAGGGACCCGTACCTTCGGAGTTATCGGAAAGGTACGATCTAGATTCTGGGTGTTCGGTGGAGCCAACTCTACTGCTCCATCTCGCAGTCGTGCTCGCCACCGATACCCGGCTCCACAACAGTATTACTTCAACTTGTGTCAAGTCTCACATTTACTTATAAACCCAATTGGAGTTGGAGTACAAGCTATCAAGGAATTAAGATGCAGGCTACATGGCTTCATTTATTGCAATGTATGTTCTGAAAAGCTGTTTAACTCAAGTTCTTCTTTGTACACTTCATGCAGTGGATATTTTTTTTTACTTTGTTCCAGGCAAAAATAAATTTATATTAAATTTACTTCTCATATCTCGTGTCGCCTACATCAGACGAGTCACTGACCTCAGCTTATGTTTAAATGGTTTACACGTAGAACCAAAGCATTCCATGTGGAACGGGTAAGCTGATTTTAATAATTTACTTGTATATTTATTATGTACGTTAAAATGAAACGTATAACTTGTTAACTTCAATTGTTTTCTTTTAAGATGCCGTACTTTTTAATCTTTTCCTTTAAAAAAAAAAAAGATGTCATGATATAATTTACAATTATTGATGAAGTTGAAATAATCAAAGTCAACTGACATTTGAATCATCACAAAATCATTTCATGTGGTCGGGACGTGCATGGGGTTACCGATCAGGAGCGAAGTTTCTCCGGGCACGAATGTTCATGGTTTGAATAAAGTGGTTTCCCACGTAGCCACGTTGGTAAGACTGATGCTTGCCACTTGGACATGCACAGTGTGCTCTGTGCTGTCTGAAGAGTGGACACTCCCTTTAACTTGAGTGGCAAACGGTATGCAACCCAGTGGCAGTAAGCGCTGCTGCGCTGCACATGTACGTGTACACGGTACAAGTGGTCACTGATCTGAACCACACACGGCCACCACTGAAAATAATTTACCATTCATTTTCAACCCCGTTTTAACTTGATGTTTATTCAACGATTATTTTCCAAACTTTGTCAATAAATCATTATAAATTCAAATCGCAAGTAAGTTCCAACTTCCCAGACACCAAGTCCCCAGTCCAAGTCTCAAGTCTGAGTCGCCAACTCTGGGTAATGGCAAACCACCAGTACAGTATAACCCTTGCCAATAAATGATCTCGACAGCACCAACGCTCTGAAACAGATGATGGTGCATCAGAATCAGAAATAATCTCTGAATTGAAGAATTGAAACCTCGACCACCTGTACAGAGACATGACAGAAGTAAAGAGACACTTTAAATTTCTTCATTGAATCTGTATAACGTGGTTTTACTCAGTGATTTGGACTAATATTCTTTGCAGAAACGAGTTCCTGTGTCTTGTATGACAACTAACGATGCCTCGAATCCAGGGAGCATTCAGACTTTCCGATTTTCAAAGAGGATGAATTGTTGGCCATTTGGGAAGGTGGAGTCAGCCAGCATCAGAGAGCTCAGAACCTTGGCATTCCGCTTTCTACGGTCAATCGGGTGATTGTGCAATTCACCAGCGAAGGCAAGGAATCCACAGCTTCCCGTTCTGGTCGATCTGGGCCCTCAGAAAGGTGTCTTCGAGCTGTCAAGCGGTCCATTGAGAAAACTCCTCGTTGCAAGGCAACAGATGTTGCAGAGGAAGTCCAAGTTTGCTCAAGAACTGCCATGCGGTACCTTCATCAATTGGGTTACTATGAGAGAGAGCAGCAAGGAGAAAACCTCTTCTTAGACCAGCCAACATTCAAAGGAGAAAGAAGTGGGCTGACAAGATGGCCACCAGACCCTTGGATTTTTGGCAAACTATTTTTTTCAGATGAGTCCCAATTTGCTCAATTTTCTGACAGTGGATGCATATGGGTCTGGAGACTTCCCAGTCAAGAGTTTTCTTTGAACCGATTGCAGCCAACAGTCAAACAGGGTGGTTTTTCAGTGATGGTGTGGGTAGCAATCTGGGGCGCTGGTCGGTCAGAGCTTGTGGAGTGTGTTGGTGACATCAACACTATGATACACATTTTTATCCTTGAGGATGGACTTCTCCCCATCTTCTCTTCTGGTCAGATGGTCAAAAACAACACACTGTTCATGGAAGATGGATGGAAGATGGATGGTTCATGGAAGAGCTCCATGCCACACTCCAAAAAAGACCAAAGCATGGCAGGACAGAAATGGGATCAAGCAACTTCCATGGCCCAGTCAGTCTCCTGACATAGATCCCATTGAACACCTCTGGGCCATATTGGATAGAGCTGTGCGGAAAAAGTCCAGGAAACCAACATCATGGGCAGGATTACTGAACCTTTTGTGTGAAGCCTGGGTAGAAATCCCACAAGAGAAAATTTCAGAACTCGTTAGTTCTATGTCTGAAAAAGTAAAGGCATTGAAATCTGAAAATGGCAAGTCTACAAAATACTCGTGTTTGTATTAAAATGGATGAAATGTACTTCAAATGTTAAATAAATAAATTCTTTAAAAATCATGGTGTCTATTTACTTCTGTCATGTCTCTCTATATATCAACGAGTGGAACTACCTCACATCTGGCAAACTTATTTTTAAACTGAGAGCCGATTTATTTATTACATTAGAGGGGGATCCTGTGCTGCCCAAAGGTGGTGGGGGGGAGGGGGAGGGGAGGAGGAGGAGGTACCCAGTGCTGCCCGTTGGGTGAGCTTTTCCCGACGGGGGTTTCTGGAACATGTTGGACACTGAAAAGCTAGTTATTGGCCTCATGGTGGTTACCTTTTGCCAATGGTCTGGTAGCAACACTGCCTGCCACCACATCCCAAAATACACTTTTTAGTGGACTTTGGTAAGCCTGGTGTTGGCTTCACGGTTAACGTGGCTGGCTTAATATTTTAGGGTCTTGAGTTTGAGCCCCTGTCAGGCCGTCGAAATAACACCAGATGGGTTGACTCAGCCTGTCATCCTTCTGAGGTCGGCAAAATGAGTACCAGCTTACTGGTAATAGGGGCATTGCATCAGCAGCACAGCCGTGCTTCCAGAGAATGATGCAACGAGCAACCACAGGCTGCATACGAAACAACAGTGGCCTCTGGCGACGTCAAGGCTAACGTGTGGTAGCTTAAAACTTTGCCCAGATTCTGCAGTACCGACACCCAAAAGCTGGGGTCTCTAAATGCTATGGTTCAGCCATGACAGAGTAACATAAAATCCCACAAACAAACACTTGAAACCCCGAGGTAGTTTTTTCCTGTGCATCCTTGGTACCCCACCCAAGCTGGGTCACTCGAGCAAGATGGGGTTATTTAGACTTCAACAATCAGGAAGTTTGATGTTTAAAGCTGTAGCAAAAATTAACACGAGAGTGTGCCAATGCAATGATGGGCCAAATAGCCTCGTATCCTTGTTTGAGACATGACCCTGGCTACCTCCAGCACGTATGGCCAGCCATACAGGTGCCAGGTGGCAATCATAAGTGGGGTTCCCACCCTCGCTGGTGGGGGGGGAGGGGGATTTTGTTTTGTGTGTGCATGACCTGACCCCTGCTACCCCCAGCACATTTGCAAAATGTGGTGGATATTGGCCCAGCCGTTTTTTGTTTTCTTCCATGATTTTCAGACTGTACCGCTGATTTTCTGGGGGTGCAGCTGTACTGCTGATGCAGTGCCCTCTATTACCAGTACAATGATATGCATTTTGCCGATCTCGGAAGGATGACCAGCTAAGTTAACCCCACCTGGTGTTAATTCAACGGTGGACAGGGACTCAAACTCCGGATGCTAAGATCTTAAGCCAACCACCTTAATCACTAATCCAACACCAGGCCGTCGATAGATAAGAGAGATCGTTTCTTTGCTACCTCCTGTAACAAGCAAACATGCAATGCCTGAAGAAGTACAGAAAAATAACAAAAGTAAGAAAGAAACACGTTGCTGGTCAAGCCCATAAAAGGTCTATGTTCATTGATTACACCATGTTAAGGTATGAGAAAATATTATCTTTTACAACTTGTAGGATCAACATCTGTGCCTGATGCCATGCGGTGCAACTAAGCCACCCGGTGCAACCAAGCCACCTGTCGCAACCAAGCCACCTGTCGCAACCATGCCACCCCGCAAAAGCAAGCCACCCTGCGCAACCAAGCCACCCTGCGCAACCAAACCACCCGCAACCAAGCCAACCGGCACAACCAAGCCACCCGGTGCAAGCAAACCACCCGGAACAATGAAGCCACCCGGTGCAAGCAAGCCACCCTGCACAACCAAATCACCCAGCACAACCATGCCACCCAGAAAAAGCAAGCCATCCAGCACAACCAAACCACCCGGTGCAACCAAGCCACATGGCACAACCAAGCTGCCGGGTGTAACCAAACCACCTGGAGCAATCAAGCCACCCAGCGTAAGCAAGCCACCCTGCGCAACCGAACCACCCAGCACAACCAAGCCGCCTGGCGAAAGCAAGCCACATGGCACAACCAAACTACCCGGCACAACCAAACCACCTGGTGCAATCAAGCCATCCGGTACAACCAAGCCACATGGTGCAACCAAACCACCTGGCACAATCAAGTCACCCAGCACAACTAAGCCACCTGGTGCAAGCAAGCCACCCAGCACAACCAAGCCACCTGGCACAACCAAGCCACCTGGCACAACCAAGCCACCTGGCGCAAGGAAGTCACCTTGTGCAACCAAATCATCCGACACAACCAAACCACCTGGCACAACCAAACCACCCAGCACAACCAAACCACCCAGCACAAGCATGCCACCCGGCACAACTAACCCAACCGGCACATCCAAACCACCACAAGCAAGCCACCCTGTGCCACCAAATTATGTGGTGCAACCAAGCTACCCAGTGCAACGAAGCCACCCACCCGGTAGAAAACATCTGCCTCCTGGGAGATATCGAGGAATTCACAGATGATGAGTTTATAGGTCAATAATGCAGTTTATTTTTTAATTAAAGGATGGAAGGAGAGAAATTCAACAACGAACAAATGTGTTAAGTCTTCGTTTTGAAGTACAACTTTTGTTTCACCTTAAAGTCCTGAAGACATAATTGCGCAGTGAAGTGTCTGCGATATTTTAAAACTGATATTTGCTCGATTTCCACATTTCATTTCTATCATTAAACAACCTTGTTTTTTTTTGTTCTACTAACCTTGTTCTAATAACGGTAAAAGTATTCGGCATGTAAAATGTTTACCAGCAGATGGCAGCACTACGTACATCAGAGAGATGTTTACATTTGATTTGTCGAGAATACACTGCCTTTATTTACTTAAATACATTAGTGGTCAGGAATAATTTTTTTTTCATCTTTTTAGCTCTCTTCATGCTCCCAAAGAGTACAGTGCATACTCGTTTTTAACTGATTATTTCATGGAGATCGTTTGAGATTTCTTTGGGATTTTGAAACGGTGAAAGCTATTTGGATAAAGTGTGCTGTTACATTCCCTACTCATGTTAGACCGAGCTAAAGTCAATATCAGCTAAAAATACAGTGTTACATGTTATTGTAATATTTTATAAATTATATGAATGAATGAACAACCAAACAACCAATGCAGAGGAGGTGACACACACACACACACACACACACACACACACACACACACACACACACACACACACACACACACACACACACACACACACACACACACACACACACACACACACACACACACACACACACACACACACACACACACACACACACACACACACACGTGTCTTGCTTTGTATGAATCATGGTCCTGCAGAGAAAAGAAAAGTGAAATGAATTTTTTAAAAGAAAATTAAAAATAATTTGTCATTAAAAGGGACAGTTGAAGATAAATAAATCAGACTAACTGCAAGATAAAAGATAGAATATCTTATCCATGTTCATCTCATCGTGATATCATGTTCATCTGATCGTCACAAATGATCATCTCATCGTTATATTATGTTCATTTAATATTCTAATCGTTATATCATGTTCCTCTAATTGTCACAAATGTTCACGTAATAGTTATATCATGTTCATCTAATCGTGATATCATGTTTATCTGATGGTGATATCATGTTCATCTAATCATTATATCATGTTCCTCTAATTGTCACACATGTTCATGTAATCGTTATATCATCTTCTTCTAATCGTGATATTATGTTCATCTCATTGTCATATCATGTTCATCTAATCATCACAAATGTTCATCTATTCATCATATCATGCTCATCTAATTGTCACAAATGTTCATCTAATCGTTATATCATGTTCCTCTAATTGTCACACATGTTCATATAATCATTATATCATACTCATCTCATCGTCATATCATGTTCATCTCATCGTCACAAATATTTGTGTAATTGTTATATCATGTTCATCTCATTGTCATATCATGTTCATCTCATCGTCACCAAATATTCGTGTAATTGTTATATCATGTTCATCTAATCATCACAAATATTCGTGTAATTGTTATATCATGTTCATCTCATCATCATATCATGTTCATCTCATCGTCATATCATGTTCATCTCATCGTCACAAATATTTGTGTAATTGTTATATCATGTTCATCTAATCATCACAAATATTCATGTCATTGTTATATCATGTTCATCTCATCGTCATATCATGTTCATCTAATCGTCACAAATATTCGTGTTATTGTTATATCATGTTCATCTAATTATTCTAATGGATATATCATGTTCATCTGATCGTTGCAAGTGTTCATCTAATCGTCATATCATGGTCATCTAATTGTCACAAATATTCGCGTAATTGTTATACCATGTTCATCTAATCGATATATCATGTTCATCTAATCAGTATATCATGTTCATCTAATCGGTATATCATGTTCATCTCATTGTTGCAAATGTTCATATAATTGTTATATTATGTTCATTTAAATGTCAGAAAAGTTCATGTAATTGTCATATAATGTTCATCTAATCATGAAATCATGTTCATTTCATTGTTACAAATGTTCATCAATTCATTATATCATGTTCATCTAATCGTCACAAGTATTCATCTAATTGTTATATCATGTTCGTATAATTGGCACAAATGTTCATCTCATTGTTATATCATGTTCTACTCATCGTCACAATTTATTATTATATTTTTTTTAATGTTGAAGGCTCTAGTCATGGACTAAATCGTCCTCATCGAGGCTAAGCCTTAAATAAAGATAAATATAAGAGAGAGAATGTAAAGTGAGGAGTGAAAATGAGAAAGAAAAGTGTATGACGGTTGTTTGAAAGAAAGAGAGATTAAAGCTTGCCCGGTAGTTAGAGTTTTAGTGCTACAGAAAGTAAAACCAGCAATCCTGACATGGAGAGTGTGAGATGGTCCCAGGCACCACTTTAATGCTCCTAATTCAGAACGGTAGTACTACCCTGAGCAGTTGCTGTCTACAACGTACCACCTTAAAAAACCGGTCTAACTGGATGGGTGTTTTTTCGGAGACACCATCTCCTTACTGGAAGGCCATTGGCTCCTGAAAGGAGCTCATCCGCCTTTAGCAGGTATTGTTTTTCGTCCTGCAGGGTGTCACAGTCACCCTCCTCACTGGCGAGCCGGTGAGGTTAGTCGATTTAGTCGCCGACTTCCCAACCATGTGGCAGGTTGAACTGGGTTACATGTTACCAGTGGAAATCAAGAAACCTGACTGACCTGACCTAAGAATGTTCATCTAATCAGCACATCATGTTCATCTAATCATTCTATCATGTTCATTTAATCGTCACAAATATTCATCTAATCGTTATATAATGTTCATCTAATCATCACAAATGTTCATGTAATCGTTATATAATGTTCAACTAATCATCACAAATGTTCATTGAAGTGTTATATCATGTTCATATTATCATTATATGTTCATCTTATCGTCACAAATGTTCATCTAATGATTTTTCATGTTCATCTAATCGTCACAAATGTTCATCTTATCATTACATCATGTTCATCTAATCATCACAAATGTTTATCTAATCGTCAAAAATGTTAATCTCATCGTTATATCATGTTCATTTAATTGTCACAAATATTCATCTAATCGTTATATCATGTTCATTTCATCGTCACAAATATTCATTGAATCGTTATATCATGCTTATTGTTATATCATGTTCATTTAATCATCACAATTGTTCATCTAATCATCACAAATATTCATCTAATAGTTATATCATGTTCATCTAATCATCACAAATATTCATCTAATCATTATATCATGCTCATTTCATCGTCACAAATATTCATTGAATCGTTATATCATACTTATTGTTATATCATGTTCATTAAATCATCACAATAGTTCATCTAATCGTCGCAAATGTTCATCTAATCATCACAAATGTTCATCCAATCGTTATATCATGTTCATCTAATCATCATAAATGTTCATCTAATTTTTATATCATGTAATGTGAATATTGCAGAGGAATGAAATCATAACAAATGCTAAGTGTTTGGGGGTGGTCCATGTATGCCTCAGTGTTATCAAGATAGCAAACACAATTAACCACTCCTCTCTCTCCTCTACCCTGTTCTACGTCCCATGGCGCCGACACTATACTTAATAGGTGTGGTTCCGATTAATTAAAGCAATTAAATATATTAACCTTCCCCCTATTTCAATTCCCACCTCCAATCTCAAAATATATTTCATGTAACAACTTCATTGTTAAATCATCCCCCCCCCACCCCTATCCCAGGTCTGGGGTCTACGCAATGCCTTTCCAAGTTTTCGAAGCGATTAGATCACTCAAGCCATTAGAGATCCTCCCCACCTCCACCCTTTCAAATCCCGCTTGTATTGAAAAATCTATAAAAGCCAATAACTTAATGTGTTCACTCTAAATCATCCCTGGGACACTCTTTTTGCAAGTTATGTTTGGTTGCACTGTGGCCTTTGGGGCTGATGTGAATAGCCAGATGGAGACACCCTCCCCACCCCCCCTCCACACAACCCCTTTCCACCTCTCCCACACTTCCCTAATATTACAACCCCCCCTCAATTTCGCTCCCCATTATGTGTGCTGAATTTGGTTGCGATCATACAAGCCATTACAAAGATACCACGACTTCCTCCCTCTCAACCTCCACCCCCATATTCGCCAACCTCTCCCATCCACCTGCTCTCCTCAACCAGCAGAGGGCATTGCATCAGCAGCACAGCTGCACGTTCAGCCAATGATACTACCCCACACACTTGTGCTGCATACAAACGAAGAGTAAGGCCTTATCAGTTTGCATGGGAATTGCAGAGTAATCAAAATGATCAATAAAAACACAAGATCTGTTCCAAATGTTTTGCAGTCCAGTGTATGCAGTCACTAATGACTGCGTAAATTGAAAGGAAAAACATTCAAATCAGTGTCGGTTAAAATAAAAAAATACGCATGGGACTTGATAGGCCTCGGGTTAGAAAATGAAATACTCACATGTTATGATAGCAATGTCAGCGAGCAGTGAACGAAAATCGTACATAATTCGAACAAACTGTGGAATTTCGATACGAGTCTCACAGATTCGTGTTCATAAAGAAGAGACGAATAAAACGAATGCAATGTGGTGTGTGTTAGGGAGAATTTTGGAAAAAAAAACCCGCCAAAAGTGGCAAGCATGTCTCTCAGACTCACAAGAACAATGCGATATTACACTATTCGATTAAACGATGGAATTTGGGCATAGTTACCACAGATTATTGCTCTATGAGAAAAGGCCAATAAAATTAGTGCCATTACCATATTTAAAAAAGATTAATTTTTAACATGATGGCTAATCGTCTGAGGTATAAGTTAGCGCATCTTAGAAAGCCTCCTCCTCTGCCTCCTCTTTATCCTCCTCCATGACGGGTACGTTATCTTCCTTCAAAATGGCTTTCTTCATCGAGTTGTGGTTGAACATTATTTCGAAACAATATACTGATCGTAAAAAAATATACCGTGTCGTATTCGATATTTCAAAAGAAAATGTTACAAATGAATACAGATTGTTTCGCTGCACACTGTCCACATGATATTTGCTCGGCATGGTTGGAGATCGTTTTTTTGCAGCACTGCAGCCCCAGTCGGGCTGTGAGTCTCCCAGACCCTGGTAGGTATTCCCTGGATGAATACGTAGGTATTCCCTGGCTTACCCCTCCTTAAAATGAATACCCCTAAGCCCCCGTTTACTCCCCATCGTCTCCTGTGTGTTAAGTTTGGTTGCTATCACGTATTAAACCGTGACATAGACTTATTGTCTCATTATGTCTGCCAAGTTTGGTGGCTCAACAATGATCCATTCTTCAGATATACAAGATATATCTAAGGGAACGGACAGATAGATAAATATAAACACGGAGCATGAGGGACAATAATGGCAGCTTTGTGTTTGTAAGCTTTGCCTGATGCGAGACTGGATAACCAATGTGCAGCGCGTGGACCGACAAAGATAAATTACAATAAAACCCGAAGAGAAGAGAAGGGCTCGGTAAAGTGGAACCCCTGCACTATCTCCCAACCCCCCCTCCTTTCCCCATTCCCCTCTCCGTTGTGTTGGCATAGCTCACGTTCCACATTGGTGTGAATCCAATAACTTAATCTAAGTGCATAATGGAGCTAGTCACGTGGGACACGCTGCAGATTTAAAAAATAAAAAAATCCTGCAATGCAACAATACACACACACACACACACACACACACACACACACACACACACACACACACACACACACACACACACACACACACACACACACACACACACACGAACACACACACACACACACACACAATCATCTCACATGCTCACACACACACACACACACACAATCACTCACACATGCCCACATACAAATACATGAACACACACAAACATGCACACACACAAACATGCACACACACATACACACACTCAATGCCCACATATGCACACACAAACACACTCAGACACATGAACACACACACATGCTCACATATGCACACACAAACACACTCAGACACATGAACACACACACACACACACAAACATGCACACACACAAACATGCGCGCGCGTGCACACACACACACACACACACACACACACACACACACACACACACACACACAATCACTCACACGCTCACACATGCCCACATACGCACACACAAACACACTCAGGGACATGAACACACACAAACACACTGAGACACATGAACACACACACACACACACACATGCATGTACACATACACACACAAACATGAACACACACACACACACACACACAATCATCTCACATGTTCACACATGCCCACATATGCACACACAAACACACTCAGACACACACACACACACACACAAACACACTCAGACACACACACACACACACACACACACACACACACACACACACACCTTTACTGGCCAAAAACCTTAACTGACTTTGCCTCTCAGCAATGGTTTTGAACAAGAGACGTTGAGACATTTAGTTGAGGCTAAACATCCACGAAGATCACTTTGTGATAATGTGCATCTTCCTGCTCCTGAAGAAGCGTCAACACCTGGACTATTTTCAGCCGGACCATTCGCAAGATCTCTTCATCTTATTTTTATTAAAGATTTTAAAATTTCTTCCTCGACTTGTATTCCCAACAGGATGACCAGTTTGGTGTATCCTTCGATTCTTCCATGCAGCTCCTGCTCAACCACGAAGTGGAGCTGCAATCTGCTGCAAAGCATAGTCTTCACCAGGTAGGACTTTGATGTCTACACTCCTATCACATGACATTTTTTCCCTGCACGAGGATTCGTATTCACCACATCCAAGGATATCATCGCCCTGCAGGTGTGACGCACTCTGTGCATGCCAACCATTCACAGACGGGGTACTACATCAACATGTGACTGTATTATGGATCATTGTTTTTGCACGTTAGATGCCATTCGATCATATGTGTTGCTTGCAATTCTTATACAGTTGTAACTCTGTTTCCATAAATATTTCTATGAACACTGTTTACTTGATTAAACACGATTTCTTTAATCTTGTACAGAAAATAATTGTTAAAATAAACTCAATATTTTTGGGGTTGTTTTAGTCTGCCAAATGAATAATCCGTTTCTTTTTAATCCCTCATCCGTTTTATTAAAAACGTGATGATAAATTATCCATCTTTGTTACCTCCGTTAAAGAAGGTGTTTGATTTTTATGGTCATTTGAAGCACCTGTGTTGACGGACGGATGCACGCAGGCATGCCAAGACCGAACTTTTTTTTTCTTTTTTATCTTCGCCACTGAAGGTGGAAGGAGGTTATGTTTTCACCTCTATGTTTGTTTGTCTGTGTGCAGGATATCTCAAAAAGTTGTGACAGGTTCGGTGCGTGACAAGGACGAAGTGCTTCGATTTTGGTGAAGATCCGGATCAAGCTTCTCGAATCTTTTCAGGAATTCTTCACCATTGAGTGATAGGGCTACACTGATATATAGCAGGATATCTCAAAAAGTTGTGGACGCATTGGAACGAAACTTGTTGGACGAGTTTGGTAGTGACGAGGACGAATTGATTCTATTTTGGTGAAGATCTGAGTCCAGATCTGGATACTTGCAATTCTCCCCCTCCTTTCCAACACCCCCCTCCCCCCCAACCGCACACCCAGCTCTCCCTCCGTATTTTCTGCATAAACGCTTTTTATCAGTGATAATTCACTTTTATAAAGTCACTTTTCACAATTGGCTGAATCGGATTTATTACACGGTAATCATGTCGATCCGACATGCGTTCCTCGATCGTATGAATTCCAACGACAGGTTTCTCATTGGAATTTGTTGTCGATTGAAATTCCACTATTTCGCACTGGTGTCCATTTAATGCGCAACTTCTTCCGCACTATTTGCTCTTCGTTAACCCGGATAAATAACTATACAAGCGAAGCACGTTCAGGGGTCGGCTCCGTGTGTGGGAACAGCACAGACGCACGCAAGATACCGCCCCCACCTTCATCACCACTACCACCACCACTATCATCACCACAACTACTACTACTACTACTATCACAACCACCACTACCTCCATCACCACCGCCGTCGTTATCCTGCACCACCCCGTCCCAGGCAAACCCACCTCCCCTGCACCAGATGCCCCCTGCGTCCCCTCCTTGTGATTTCTAAGACCCAGACCTTCCATTATTCGGTGTCCTACAAAGGCACTTTTTCGCGTGCCCTTTGAGCGTGCGAAAGCGCTAATAATGACGTTAGATGCGGAGCATGTTTCACTCCACGGCTATTCCTCCTCGCGTCGCAAGCCTGCGCTTCTCGTTGCCCTCGCCATATTAAGCCGTGTAATTAGAATTAGCACGCTTACGCCGTGAAAAGGTAAACAGACGGCTTCCCCCTCCTCCAGTTCCCCCCCATTTTTTTTGCACCATAAGAGTGAAAAGTCCTCCTTGGGGGGGGGGGGCTCGCCTTCCCACGCAGAAACTCAGCGGAATTATTATTAGAGACCCGACAGAGACCATTTTATATAGTCACAAACACGTGTTAAATAAATATCCGTTCGATGGGTAGTAGGTGTATTACCATTACTGCAGCGA
>NC_140965.1:92298987-92366487 GCF_056783735.1 Eptatretus burgeri | reverse complement strand
TTTTGGTTCAGGTAAAGAAAAGTGAGGGAAAAGGGACATATCAGTGATCACCGTCTTTGTGGTGTGGATATGTTGATCAGCATTTTGGAGTTTTGGAAAATTATGTATGAAAAAAGTAGTTTGATGAATTTTTATGCAATATGTCTTACCTATTTCAGTCCTTCTCTCCTGTTAGCCTGAGGCCCCTCGTAGCTTTAATCCGGGCCTGGTGGAAACCCATCTAGGATTGTAACGCCTAGCTAAGATATTGTTTCAGCAGAACCTGAGAACCAATGTTCTGTAGAGAACGTGGTGATTTGATTAACAATAATAATATCAATAATAATAATAATGTAAAGTTATAGAACCTCAGGTTAATGGGACTTCCTTCCTTACATGTGAGACGTGTATACATTTGCATTTGTATGTGTGGTGCTGAGTATAATAACAAGTAAAAATAACAACAATACAATGCAGAAATTCTGTTATAAGGAGTACTAATTATAATAAACGACACTTTTACAGGAAAATCCTGCTTTAATGAATGATTTTCAACTCAAACGTTGAGCATAAACTTGTGTGAGACAGGCCACAATGCTGATTTCTGGATTCCATTGTCGTGCTGATAACAGACATTGATGAGTGTGACAGCGACTACAATGGTGGCTGCGTACATGAATGCATCAACATCCCAGGAAACTACCGCTGCACATGCTACGATGGCTTCATGCTGGCAGAAGACGGACACAATTGTTTTGGTAGGTTTTCACAGTGCTGTCTTCTGTTTTCCTTTTACCAATTGCTGCCTTGTCACCCAAGTTTAGCAGTGACCATTGTCACCATCTAAAAAAATTGATATGCTCTCATATTATTCATAAGGGGTGGCAGGATAGCATAAAGGTATGCACACTCTCCTCTGAGTTGTCTAGTCTGGGTTTGAATCTAATTCCAGATATACACCATCATCCTGGTGTTTCACAGGCAGGACAAGGCATCAATGTGTGAGCCGTCTCTCAGATGGATGTTCAACTGTGCTCCAATCTGTCAGCATTAGTTCATGGACATTAAAGAGCCTAGAGTGTCCTTCGTGAAGAGTAGGCGAGCTATCGCCGGCACCCTGAACAAGTTCCAAATTCCTGCCCTATAATCTACCTTGTGAAAGTCTTCCGCCAAAAATGTTCCCCGACTGACTTCAAGAGAAGTTGGGATTAATTGCCACCATGAAAGAACAACAACATATTATTTATAACGTTGAGACAAAACCAACTGAAATATTTTTTGAGTGCAAAGGCTGAAAGCCAACATTTCATCAATCCTGATAAAGGGAACTCCCACTGAACTTACAATTTTAGTTACAAATTCCATTTGGTTGCATGTTCAAATTCTGAATAATATGGTAGCATGATCAATCGTTTTTATGATGCTGACAATTATTTAAGTAGTTTTGGGTTTATAATGCATCAATTTGTATGAAAGTACAAATCATCTACAAGAGAAAGTTCAAGCAGTTTCGTTTTGCACCATTTTTACGGACACTCTGTTTTCCACCTTCCAAGTATGCAGGCCGATAAGAATGTTCCATTTGTTATTGGTGTTCTGTTTTTGTTGTGAAATTAATCATTATCAAATTTATCATTGCAGAGGTCTCAATTGTGATTATATAAAACAAATGAGAATATTTTTGTTTTTTACTTTGAAACCCCTAAAAATAAATGAAACGCTCTTTCCATACACATGTCACATTTACTTGCTCAATATCCCAGAATGTAAGAAAAGGGTTTTGATGCAGAAGAAGAAAGCCGATCCATGTCTTTTCTACTTCTATAATGTGCTGATGAGAGACAACACCATTTTCATCCTAAAAGTCGGACCCCATCCCTGCTTGGAATTGTGCTAAACCTTAAGGAAGCTGTGTCTTGATTCAACTCAGCCGGGAGGGGTTGTACCTTTGCATTGGGAAGGTTAATCTGTCAGGTGCAGAATGTGTATCAGGAATGAGCAATAGGCCAGAGGACATGTTATTGGTGCATGACAAAGCAGTACCGCTTTGCATAGTTTATCCGGTCAAAACAAAAAGTATAGTAGCAAAGCTCGGAGTTTGCAAAGATTTCAGAACCGGCACCGAATGCATTCGTTGTGGGGTTACATCTCTTTGGTGAACTGTTGAACATTTTGAAAAGTTTTGTTGAAATCTGTTTTGCATGACCGAAAGGGAAGCACAAGACTGATTTTCAAAACAGAATTATTACCTCTGCCACCAAAGGTTGTTGTTGTTTTGTATGCAGTCTGTGGCTGCTGGTTGCATCATTTTCTGGAAACGCGGCTGCGCCGCTGTTGCACTTACCCTGTTACCAGCATGCTGGAACTCATTTTGCCGACCTCGGAAGGATGACAGGCTGAGTCAACCCATTTGATGTTATTTCAACAGCACGACAGGGGCTTAAACTCAAGACCTTAAGATCTGTGATTTTTTTTTTTAAGTGATTCTTCACCATTGAGATATAGGGCCAAAAATTATATACAGCATGATATCTCAGAAAGTTATGGACGGATTTGGACGAAACTTGGTGCCACCTTGGTTGTGTGACACAGACGAATTTATTTGATTCTGGTAAAGATCCAGATCCGGATACTAGAATTTTTAAAGTGATTTTTCACCATTGATAGATGGCACCAAAACGATATATTGCATGATATCTCAAAAAGTTACAGACGGATTTAGATGAAACTTGAGCTTGTCATCATAGCATTTTGCACTTTGCATCAGTAGAAGAAGGCAATGCACCATTGAGCAATGAATGCAACTTCATTGAATTTCCCCAGCAATTTCGGTGGAGGTCACCATGCCTTGCCCAGGTCTGACTGTGAAAAGCAGATAGTTAATACGCATGCATCCAGCCAATCACAGAGAAGCTGCAGCTGTTTCTGCAGACATTACTGGGAACTCTTATTTTTCCACAAAGAATAGTTAGGATGGAATTGTTCACATTGATGTCTTCTCAAGGGGTTTATTTATTTATATTTTCATTTCAAAATTCCATGGCTTCTTTTAAGAGGAGTAGGCCTTTCTATGTTAGTACCCTGGTCATATTGTCCTTGTCTGTGGATTAAAAATGGAAATAGTTTATAATTTGGTTTTAAAAAGGATGTGGATTTTAAGATAACAATGAAAAATTGTTTTAAGCACATGGAGAAGAGAACTAAATTAATAGATTCAGTTAATGGTTGTGGCAATTGCATGAGACTATTGGAATCAAAGGCCTCCTCGTGTGTCTCAATTTCCTTGTGTTTCCTTTTATCTGTCTTACCTTCTTCTTCTTCTTCCTTATTGAGCATCTGGCTGTGGGTTTACATCACACTTTTGCTGGGAGTGCAGATGTACTATTGATGCAGTGTCCCCTGTAATTTAGGCTTGGAATTTGTAATTCATGGTGTGGGAGATAAGTAGATAACTCACCTACTCTCCACGACAGACACCGTGGGATCATTAACATACACCAGTCAATGTCAGTTGTTGGGACACTCAGTTCATCGTCCATCCAAGGGATGGCACACACATTCCTGAATTGCCTGGCATGCAAAATACCAGGATGACAGTTTACAGCAAGGTCGAGATTCAAACCAAGGCTAAACAGCTCAGAAGCAAGTGCGCATACCTCGAATCTAGGCTATCCTGCTAGCCCATCTGTCTCTTCAGAACTTGTTTTGCAGTGCAAAGTTTTCCCCGCACATCAAACTGTTGCTCCTGCTTGCCTTTCAAAATGCTATTTTGTACTTGCTTTTGTCAGATTTAGCTTGGACCATTTCAGGAGGTTCTTTTAATATTTGTTGGAAATCATGCTCATGGCGTGGTTTGCAATCGGCCACTAAAGTTGTTATTCATCTGTTCTGCTCTCCCATAAAAGGCTCACAATTCGTAGATACTTATGGCATTTCCATAGCAGCTACACTTAAAAAAGGATAGTGAATGGTGCTTTGCAAAATAATAGCATTATGATCTTGGTGTGGAGGAGAATATATCAAACAATTGTGGCATCGTTTATATTGTATGACTGTTATGAATGCTGGGGTGGTACAAATGACCCAGTATCATGAAATGACACCCTTTTTACATGAACGTTTGGTGACTTCATAAAGGAGGTAATTGTATGAGCAAATTAATTATTTTATACAATGTTGGGTACATGCATAAATGACTATTGGACAAGTAATGGCTATGTGAACGAAACTGCACAACGGCTTTGTGAAACTGGACTTACAAATTTTTTTTATTTTGTTTGTTACACTTCACAGCAAGTAAATAAACAATAGCAAAAATAATTAGAACACTGGTAATCCAGTTAAAACATCATTAACATGAGAACATAGACAGAATGTTAAAGTTGAGGTGGAGATCTTATATTCATAAATAAAACTCCTCACATGCTTAAAAGCTCACTCAATAATTTTTAATTATTTCTTGACTTTTATTATCCTATGTATAATATATACAGTATATAAAAGTGTGTGTGTGTGTGTGTGTGTGTGTGTGTGTGTGTGTGTGTGTGTGTGTGTGTGTGTGTGTGTGTGTGTGTGTGTGTCCTCCATAACTCCAAAACCATAAAACCTCACAGCCTGAAACTTATGCATACTAACGGAACTCCAAGGAAGTGTGGGAGTGAAAATTGGGTTTTTGGGTTAATTAAAACACCCCTTTTGAAGATAATTAACGACCTTATTTAATTATATCCTTTATCAGGCGTATCCTCGGCCACCTCGCTCTTTGGGGTCGAAAGGCGTTTCCTAGGTAACTTCACTGGGGTCTGAAGCCGCCATGTTTTTTGGCCTGCTCAACCATGCCTTGACTTGGAACAGGCTGCAACGATTTCTTAACGATAAAGATTTTTTTTTCACTTTCCTCACTCATATTATCAAATGCCTGTTCATTATAGCTATGAATCGCTGTATAGGTCACTTTTATAAGTGCTATAGTTTTCAAGTTTGGAGCTTGGAGCGATTTCATGCATTATATGATACGATTTTACACAATCTACTCTCACGGATTAATTAAAGTATATCATTGAAATATTATTTTCGTGTTGAGGATCGGATATCGTTGGGACTAAACAAGTGTCAAAATATGTTGTGAAATCTGATTATTTAAAGAAATAACGAGTCTTATAACTAAGCCGATATAACTATTTACTTTAAGCAAGCAAGGCCATGCTCCCTCCTCCATACATACACAAGAAAATGTGAAATTTCGAAGCATTAAACTTTCCTTTTTCTACTGCTTGGAGAATTATATTGAGTGAACAAAAAAATTTGGGAACGTGCCAAACCTAACCAGCTTCATTGAGCTATATGATTTAATGCATTCACGATATATGGCCGTGTTTATAGTATGACCGGTAGAAAATGGATTTCGGACATTATTTTGTTTCCATCTTCAGTCTTATTTATGCAGAATCATTTTGATGAGACTATGAATCATAATTAACGCTCCACCGCACGTCTGCCTTCCCTTCCTCTCACCTCACACTGTCTTCTCTTCCCACACCCCTCCTTGCTCTCCCACCAATCCTCACTCCTTCTCCCTCCTCTCTCCTTTCCCCTGCATTTCTTCACTCTCCCCCCTCTCTCACTCTCCCTCTGTCTCTCTCTCTCTCCCTCTCTTTTCTCCCTCTTCCCCCCTCTTTTCCTCCCACCTCCCTCTTTTAGTATTACCGTCAGCAAAGCGACAGTTGGTATTTGCTAGTCAATAATATATGAAGCTCTTTCTAACCACTGACTGACTTACTGACTGATGTTAAAGATCGGTACCTCTGGATGACGTAGAACGCTGAAATTTTGCGTGTCGACGGACATCAAAGTCTTTCCACCGGGAAAAATCACAGAATCGTTGGACAAAATCCATCAATTAAAATGCAAATGACTGAAAATATATAAATGAAAGAAAAAAATGAAAGTGAGCGATCCGAGACAATGGGGAAGCATGGTAATTTTGCTTGCCGATGGACATCGCAGTCGATACACAAGGAAAAAAAATCACAGAACCGTCGGAAAGCATATGTAAATGAAAATATAAACTAGAAAGAGCAACCAGAAATTGCAGACCCTCGCCAGAACTTGTTTTGTGTGGTTTATTTTGTGTGGCATTTGTGTACTGGTATGTTACATAGTTAATGAGACAATTAGAACTGCCACTTTTTAACTGCTGGTAGTGATCACCGGGTGCCAAGATGTTCCACTTTGATGCAACCCCACTTTGATTGGACACCTGACCCTGACCCATGACATTTTTCATTATTATTCAATTGAATATAGAATGGGGTTGAGATAAATTAAAATCAAATCCAATGGAAGATCATAAAGGGACAGTTCTGCACTGGACTTATCAGAAGGAACCTGAACAAGCAATAAGCAAAGATGAAGTCATCAGGAGGAACCTGGATAGGGTTCACATTTCAGCTGCTACTCCTCTACCCTCAAACACATCCAGGTACAGCCAAGTGAACCTTATTCAAAAATAAAAAAATAAAAAAATTCTGGCTGCCAGACCATGTCTCTGATAAAGTTGAAATTTAAACCAAATATTCCTCATCACTACAGATCATAATTCTGAAGTTTCATGTCGATTGATTAAGCGGTTTCAGAGAAAACATTATTTAATATTTTCTTCAATCCAATAGAGCTGCCAAACCATGTGACCTATAATTTATTCCTTCACAAACTAGCACACCAAAGGTTTGGGGAACATTTTTGTGGTTTCTCCTTGATCTGTCCAGCCGTCTGGAGAAGAAGATTTTTATAGGTTTAAAATAAGACAATTATTTACAATGTCAAGGCACATATAAGAGCCAACACAAAGAATGTACAACAATGCATGTTCGTTTTCCATCAGTTGTCCCTTTTTTACAACTTCAGTGCCAATTCACCTGTCCCTCTCACCTTTCTCAAAAACTCCCCACTCACCCTTCTCCCTCCAATCACCCCCCTCACTCCCCCTTCTCAAAGTTGCCCCCCCCTCACATCCACAAAGCTGCCTCTTTCCCCTGCCCTCTCTCCTCCATCTCATCATTCCACCTCCCAAATCCTCAACTGCCTTCTGCCCCCTCTCTTATTACTCCACACTGTACCTCAACCCAGCACCACAGAGCCTTTTCTCATCCTCATCCGGCCCTCTCCCCTAGCTCTACTGCAATCCCCCACACTCTTTCAACACATCTCCTTACCTCCCCAACTCCTCCCTCGTCCTACCACCCCCCTCCCCTCCCCTGCACCCAAAGCCTCCTCCCTTCTCTATTCCTTAAACTTGTGGACTTCAATCATCCAGGGCCTTCACTCAAACCTAACAGATCTTTCCACACAGCTTGCCACTGACAAACCAGACATAATCTGCCTAACATAAACTTTCCTCCTTCAAGATGTCCCTGACTCCCAAGTATCTCTCCCTGGTTACTCCCTCCGACGGTATGACAGACCTGAGTCTCATCCTTGTGGAGGAGTTGCTCTCTTCATCAAAGACTCTATTCCTCACTCTCCATGCACTGCGCTCACTCCCCCACACCCCCAGGAATACCTCTATCTATGGCTTTCCCTCCACTCCCACCTCATGTTTTATATTTGTGTGGTTACATCCACCTAACAGTGATGACTCCATTTACACCTCACTATCCAAAAACATGGACCAACTTTTATCCTCTCATCCGAACTCTCTCTTCCTCAAATGTGGTGACTTCATTTGTCATCATGCCAGTTGGCTCGGTGTGGGAACCTCTCTCACCTGTCATGGCACTTCAGCAAAAGACTTCTGCGACTCATTGGGACTGACTCAATCGGTCAACTTCCCGACCCGGATTTCAACCAACGGTACTCCATCTCTTCTGGATCTGATTTTGACAAATTTCTCTGGAAATATCTGCTCTTCTTCCTCCACTCAAATCGGTTCCTCTGACCACATGCTTGTCAAAGTAGACATCTCTCTAGCTGTTATTAGAGAACCACCTAAGCACCGTCGAGTCTGGCATTTCACTCAGGCAGGGTCTTCAAGCAGCCATCAAACTTATATACTGGTCTCCCATCGCTACTTTCTCCAACATCAATTCTTTCAAAGAATTCTTCCTTTCTGGGATTTTCAAAGAAACTTGCTCTCTCTCATGCACAGATTTATCCCCTCTCATATTCAGTTGTCCTACCCTTCCTCCCGCCCATGGTTCACTGAAGCTTGTGGCGAGGAAGTTGTCCTGAAACAACTTGGAAAGTGGAAAGTGCCTCATGGAAAGTAAATCCAACTGTGGGTAATCTCAGTTCCTTCCATAAAGCTCAGAACAAGTATGTGTATACCCTCAGGAGAGCCAGAAAACAACATCTTTCTAATCTCAAGTCTGAACTCTCAAACCTCTCTCCCTCCTCCAAATCCAGGTGGCATCTAATCAAATCTGTTTCAGGAGTATGTTTCCCCTCCATCCCCTCCCTTAAGGCCCGGTCACACCTTGACGTTTTAGCCAACATATGCCGATTTTTGATTTTTTTTTCTAAAACGCTGGCACACGTTGAATACGTTATGGGTAAGTTTTGATAACATTGAGAGCACGGTGAAAAACACTGCCATACGTCATTGTACGTTGGCTTTAAAAGTTGTACTTTTTGGTTGTCCTCAAATTTTTGTCATGCTTGAAATTTCACGACGTATGCCGGCGTATTACTCACACGTTCCGCTACACTGGCCACAAGTTGTATGCACGGTCTGCGATCGTTGACAGACATCAACACATGCTACTTGTAAGTTAATCATAAGTTAAGACATGCCGAGGTAATGTTTAGCGTACCCGAAACTTATTTCTAACCTATGATTAACGTGTTGTTGGCACGTTACGCGATCGTTGCCACACATCGACAGACGTTACTTTTAAGTTACTCATAGGCTGAAAGACGTCGGTATAATGGATCGTCCTTGCGTCAGCGTCCACGGCCACGGCCAGGACACTTATTTGCAGCATTCTTCAAACTTTTCTTCGGCATGACGAGGATGTTCACACTTCGATGTCTCGCTTGGCTATGATTCCAATTGTCCATCGGCAGCGTCTATTTAAAATAGTCGAGTTTGAGCGTTTTAACACGTTCAGAAGAAACGCTTCAAATTTCCAAACCCCAGCATCAAAAAACAAAGGCGAGTGACAGCAATTTAAATCGTTCATTGTAAACAATGAAAATAGTTGAGTGGTACCGTTTAAAAGTCGTTGAGTGTAAAAAAATCCAATTGTTGAGCGCAAGCGTCTACTTTCAATAGTATAGATGCAGCCATTTAAATCGTTGAGTGGCAGCCTCTGAATAGCAAACCCCACGTCACCGGCAAAGATAAACTGCCGCACGATATGGATAAGTTAGGCTATCGTTGGGCATAGTTTGTGAACGCCGGCTTCACGATAATTATTCGTTGGTATATCGTATCTATAAGTAATCAAAGCGCTCTATGCACATTATTAGTTCATTGTGCATTTGTCCAACCCGTTATGAATAGACCTAAATCGTAAAAACAAGCTATAGCTCATTGTTGAAAAAGCCCCATAAAAAATTAGCCGCGAAGAACTTCGAACAATGGTGAAAAGATGTCTCCTACCCGTGGACACGCGGACGCAAGGACGATCCATCATAACCCACACCCTCCCCCTCACACTCATCTACTACTGCCAACATGAACAAACTACTACTAATACTCATACTAATACTGATACTGATACTGATACTGATACTGTTACTGCTGACATGGACATCGACTCAAAAAGGACTCGAAAACACTGTTGGGTTCCCCTTTTATGAACAGCATTTTTATATACCAATTCCCAAAACCGCTGGGAACACGTCTTTATATGGCAGTTGTAAGTTAGAAACACGTTCATTTATTTTTTTTTGTTGACCGGAAGACGTCATTGGAATACATCTACATACGTCGATGTGTGTTGGGACTACGTAAAGAATTGGTTCAAAGCACGTCAAACATAAGTTAGAAATAAGTTTCGCGTAAAAAAGACATTACCACGATGTGTTTCGACTTATGAGTAGCTTATAAGTAGCCTTTGTGGACGTGTGTAAGCGTCCACATATCGTGTGTAAAACTTATCCCCATCTCATGCGGAACGTGTGTCATACGCCGAGTACGTCGTAAAATTTTGAACATGTTTAAAATTTCTTGACGTACTCTACTTACTATGACGTATGATAGCGTACTTTAGCGTTCTACTCACGTATACCAAACTTACTCATACCGTATTTAACGTGCCCCAACGTTTTAGACACATTTTTCTTAGATCGGCATACGCTGGCAAGATCGCCAAGGTGTGACCGCGATGTTGACACTTCCATTTCTACGGCAGTTATGATTAGAATCGTTGTGCGTCAGCCTTTTAATAGGCTACATCACGACATCGTCGGCGATGCGTGCAACGCGCTATGCCGAAGTTAGACTATCGTTGGGCATCGGTTGTGTAGGCCGATAACAGGTTCAGCATTCGTTGGTATAAGTTATCTATAACACAACGAAACGTTCTGTGTCCATTACCAATGCGTTATACATAAGACCAAGTCGCTATGAATACGTCCGAATCTTTAAAAAAAACATCAAAAGTTCAACGTAAGCCAGCGTTTTACATACATTTTAATACGTTGCCATCGCTGGCTAAAACGTCAAGGTGTGACCGGGCCTTTACCTCAAATGGCCGCACTGCTGATACCGCACGTGAAAAAGCTGAATGCCTAAACTCGGTGTTTGCATCTAAATCTTGTGTCTGAAACCCATCGCTTTCTGTATCCACCTTACCCAGTCACACACAGCTGTCCCTGGACTCTTTGTCCTTTTCTTCTGACAAAGTGGAGATCCTTCTGTCAAACCTCGACTCTGATTCTGCAACCGGTCCAGACGGCATCAGCCCACGTGTCCTAAAAACCTATTCTTCTGCTCTTACTTTCCCTCTCTCTGTTCTATTCAGCCTCTCATTTGCTCAAGGTCATCTGCCATCTTCTTGGAAATCAGCAAACATTACCATTCCAAATAGAAAAGGTGCAAAAACAGATCCCTACAACTACAGACCAATCAACCTTATCCCAATCATCAGCTAGGTTATGGAATTCATCATCGCTTCAGATATTAAATCCTTCCTCTTCTCCAATTGCTTGATTTGAGGTCACTCTACCCTGAGCACCCAGGGTGGAGTTTCAGAGCAGGTCACTCTACCCTGGATATGCTACTTCTGCTCTCACAACCATGGATGGAGATCCTCAATGCCAAACATGAATTTCAGAGCCATATCCCGAGACATGTTGTGTGCTTTTGCCATGGTCTGGCACTCTGCCCTGTTCACCAAATTTTCTTCCTCTGGTATCCAAGGGCTTCTCCACTCATGGCTCGCAGACTTCCTCTTCTGTTGCAGCCAAAAATGGAGTTCTCTCATCCCCTCTTCCTGTCCAGGCTGGAGTTCCTCAAGGCAGCATTCTGGGCCCTGTTCTTTTCCTGGGTTTCATCAATGATCTCTCCGACTCCCTGGAAAATCCTCTTTATCTCTTTGCTGATGACTCCACCCTCTGCCGCACCATCTGTCTACCCTCAGACCGGCAAGCCGCAGCTTCTTCCCTCTCTGTAGATCTGGATAAAATCACAAACTGGTCCAACACGTGGAACATGTCTTTCAATCCTGACAAATCTTACACTCTCACTTTGTCTCCCTGAAAGGACTGTTTGGAATCCCCCCATCCCCCCCACCCCCTTTCTGCTTTTTCAACAATCCTCAAGAAGAAGTCCTTTCATTCAAGCTTCTGGGTCTCACTATCTGCCATGATCTTTCCTGGGAAAGCCACATTTCCAACCTGGCCTCCAAAGCCAGTTGCCGACTGGGAATCCGCCGTCGTGCAAAGTCCTTCCTCAGCCCACCTGAGTTCCTGACCACATACAAAGTTTTCCTCCGCAGCCTGATGGAGTACTGCTTTCCCCTCTGGGCTGGTGCTCCTGCCCCTCACCTTTCTCAGCTTCATGCTGTAGAAACCAAAGCATTTAGGATCATTGGTATCTCCCGCTGTGAGGCTGTCTTTGGGCCTCTCACTATCACCACAGGCAGGTAGGTGGTCTTTCTGTCTTCTACTGTCTCCTTTCCGATCTTGCCCCCCGCAATTTTGTCTCTGTCTGAGATATGTCCCCCCCTATATTTCATCAAGGCGCTCAAGGTCCGCCAGCAACCCCCTTCTGATAAAACTACCAAAATCAAGAATCACTGCTCACCTTCACTTTTTCATTCAGCTTTTTTCCTGCCTTTGGAAGAAACTCCCACACTCTATTGAATCCCATTCTTCCCTCCAGGTCCTCAAAACAGCTGTTCACCACCACTTCTTATCTTCCCCCATCCAAAACCATGATCTTTTCTCCCCTCTTTAATCCACCCCAAACCTACTACCTACTTCAAATTGCCTGCCTTCCTTCCCAAAAAGTTTCCTCTCGTGTAAGGTCATGAAAGTCCCAATGGTGTCCATCTTATATACCCCGTGTTCCCCGCCCCATCCTTCTCCCTTCCAGAGATCTCCTAATGTCTCTGTTCCCCACTGTTTTGTCCTTCTCTCTCTCCTCTTGTCTCCTGCCCACCCCCCCCCCCTTGTGGTGTGTTGTGTGTTCGTTTTCACACAAGCCTTGACCATGTATACAAAAAAGGGGAGCAGGAGACAAGAGGGATGGGAGATCGACACAGAAATCGGTGGGGGTGGGAGATCGACGCAGATGGACACCACAGCGACTTTCCAGAAGGAAAACAGGGATTAATGGCTGCCAGGTTTTAGGGTAAATCCAATTTGGCTGCCAAACCATGTGACCTATGATGTCATTTGTGTGAACCTTTTTTTTCCTCATGGATAGACGGTCATACATGTAAAGTTTTGCCTCAATCTGTTCAGCCACATCTCTCATATGGGTGGGTCTTTATAATCTATATATTGACTGCTTTTGACATTTAAACATGGTTCATACTTGGGAGCCTCATTGGTATGCATTGCTGTGTGCGCTGCCGCTGATGATTCATCAATATGCGATGAAACCGGTCTGGCAGCTGAGGGTGTGCGTATCATTGGGATTTACATGTGTGTACTATTTGTGAATGTCTTTATAGCTGTGGAGGAACTCTGGGAAGGGTTTGATACAAAATAGTGCTTACCTTACGTATGCCTTCTTGGTTGCTTTATGCAGCAGCTTTGGCTCGAGGAGCATTGGAGGTGTTAATTTATTTAGATAATCCTAGCCACCTGGGTTTATTTGATTAGGTGAGAACTAATTGGCTACTCCCTCTATTCACAGGTGAGAGATGTGGGTGGGTCTTTCATATATATATATATATATATATATATATATATATATATATATATATATATATATATATATATATATATATATATATATATATATATATATATATTTCGAACCATTCACTGACTGACTAACTGATATTAATGTTCTGTACCTTTTGGGTGATGTAGAAAGGTGACATTTCGTGTGGCGATCAACATCAAAGCCGATACAAGGGGGGGGGGGGTCACAGAACCCTAAGAGAGCATCCGTATATTAAAATATAAGTAAATGAAAAACAAATGCAGCTGAGCAACCCGAGACAATGAGGAAGCACGGTTCGTTTTTGCTAACGGTGTGTAAGCATACTCCACAATGATATATATATATATATATATATATATATATATATATATATATATATATATATATATATATATATATATATATATATATATATATATATATATATATATATATATATATATATATATATATATATATATATACAGTGGGGAGAGCAGGTTTTCCCACTTACAAAGCACGTAGAGGTCTGTAATTTTTATCATAGGTACACTTCAACTGTGAAAGACGGAATCTAAAACAAAAATCCTGAAAATCACATTGTATGATTTTTAAATAATTAATTTGCATTTTCTTGCGTGAAATAAGTATTTGATCACCGATCAACCAGTAAGAATTCCGGCTCTCACAGACCTGTTAGTTTTGTCTTTAAGAAGCCCTCCCATTCTCCACTCATTACCTGTATTAACTGCACCTGTTTGAACTCGTTATCTGCATAAAATACAGCTGTCCACACTCAATAAATCAGACTCCAACCTTTCCACAATGGGCAAGACCAGAGAGCTGTCTAAGGACATCAGGGACAAAATTGTAGACTTGCACAAGGCTGGGATGGGCTCCAGGACAATAGGCAAACAGCTTGGTGAGAAGGCAACAACTGTTGGCGCAATTATTAGAAAATGGAAGAAGTTCAAGATAACAGTCAATCTCCCTCGGTCTGGGGCTCCATGCAAGATCTCACCTTGTGGAGATCATAGGAGCTTCAATGATCATGAGAAAGGTGAGGGATCATCCCAGAACTACACGGCAGGACCTGGTCAATGACCTGAAGAGAGCTGGGACCACAGTATCAAAGAAAACCATAAGTAACACACTACGCCGTCATGGATTAAAATTCTGCAGTGCACGGAAGGCCCCTCTGCTCAAGCCAGCGCATGTCCAGCCCCGTCTGAAGTTTGCCAATGACCATCTGGATGATCCAGAGGAGGAATGGGAGAAGGTCATGTGGTCTGATGAGACCAAAATAGAGCTTTTTGATTTAAACTCCACTCGTCATGTTTGGAGGAAGAAGAAGGATGAGTACAACCCCAAGAACACCATCCCAAGCATGGAGGTGGAAACATCATTCTTTGGGGATGCTTTTCTGCAAAGGGGACAGGACGACTGCACCGTATTGAGGGGAGGATGCATGGGGCCATGTATCGTGAGATCTTGGCCAAAAACCTCCTTCCCTCAACAAGAGCATTGAAGATGGGGCGTGGCTGGGTCTTCCAGCATGACAACGACCCGAAACACACAACCAGGGCAACTAAGGAGTGGCTCCGTAAGAAGCATCTCAAGGTCCTGGAGTGGCCTAGTCTCCAGACCTGAACCCAATGGAAAATCTTTGGAGGGAGCTGAAAGTCTGTGTTGCCCAGCGACAGCCCCAAAACCTGAACGATCTGGAGAAGATCTGTATGGAGGAGTGGGACAAAATCCCTGCTGCAGTCTGTGCAAACCCAGTTAAGAACTATAGGAAACATCTGATCTCTGTAATTGCAAACAAAGGTTTCTGTACCAAATATTAAGTTCTGTTTTTCTGATGTATCAAATACTTATTTCATGCAATAAAATGCAAATTAATTCTTTAAAAATCATACAATGTGATTTTCAGGATTTTTGTTTTAGATTCCGTCTTTCACAGTTGAAGTGTACCTATGATAAAAATTACAGACCTCTACGTGCTTTGTAAGTGGGAAAACCTGCAAAATCGGCAGTGTATCAAATACTTGTTCTCCCCACTGTATATTTATATATTGGAGTTATCTTGTCCCACCAACTCATGGTTGACTTCTGATGACATTCATGATCAGATTTCTCCAAACATCCCTATCCTGCACTGCTTCCCAAAGCTCTGTAAGAGACAGCTTGGTTGAAGCCTTTACCCCATCCATCCAGTACATACGCGGTTTGCTTTTTCCTCTTCTTCTCTCAATCCTACCCAGCATGGTTGACTTCTTCAGCCTTCCATTTACTGCACGCTTGATGTGTCCAAAGTGTCATAGTTTCTGCTTTACCATCAATGTGTCTAATGTCTATGGTGGTCTAATTTCTTCAAGCACTGATTTGTTTGTTACCTCTGCCACCAAAGGTGGGCAGAGGTTAATGTTTTTCACCCCTGTCTGTCTGTCTGTCTGTTTGGCTGTCTGTGAACAGGGTGTCTCGAAAAGCTGTGGATGGATTCGGATGACATTTCGTGGAGAGGTTGAGTGTATGACAATGACAAAATGATTAGATTTTGGTGAAGATCTAAATCTGGATCTGGAAACTAGTAATTTCTTTTAAGTGATCCTTTACCATTGAAAGAAGGGGCCAAAAACGATAGGTGGCACAATATTTCAAAAAGTTGTTGGCAAGTTATGACAAAACTAGGTGGATGAATTGGTAAGGTGACAAGAACAAGCGGATTAGATTTTGGTTCAGGTTCAGATCCATATCTGGCCAATAAGTGGGATACAAAACAAAACTGTTTATTCTGGCAGAGGTATTCACTCTACTGAGTGCTGTTCTAATTCTTCTTGCCTTCCATGGAAATTTTAATGTTTATCTTCAACACAATATATCAATACTATCAATCTTCTTTCTTTCTTCTTCACTGTCCACGACTCACAACCATACATTACAATTGACAATACAAGAGCATTCCACAGCCTCCTCTTGGTTTGTATTGTCACAGCTTTCTCTTTCCACATCTTTGTCAATCATGACATTGATGTTCTCTCCAATGCTAACCATCATTTAATTTCTCCTCCACATTCTCGACTTATTTCATTTCTAAAACCCAGGAAGATGAAACTCCATTATTTCCACATGATGGTCTCTCAATCTGAACACCGATCTTCTCAGTTGACAAGATTCTATTCCTTTTTAGGTTTTTTTTCCAGACCAGCTTTATCCCGCTCTTTCTTCACTGTCTGCAGCAGTTTTAACAAGCCCTCTTTACTTTCTGCCAACAGAGTGGTGTCATCAGAATACCTTAGGTTGTTGATATGGCTTCTTGAATCCTGACTCGAGCCTCTATGTCATCCAAGTTTGATTTCCTCATGATGTATTCACTATACACATTAAATAAGGGTAGAGAATGCACCCCCTGTCTAACACCTTTTCCAATTCCAAGCCACTCTGTATCTCCATGCACTATTCTTACTGTAGCCTCTTGTTTTGTGAACAAGCTTCTTATCAGAAATATCAGGTGCTCTGCCATCCCCATTTCTCTCAGCATAATCCACATCAATTCACGATCAACACAATCGAAGGCTTTACTATAATCTATAAAACAGAAATTCACCTTCCTTTGATATGCCCTTACTCTTTCCATGATCCACCTCAGATTTGTGATTTGATCTCTAATACCTCTTCAGTCTTCCTCTTAGAAAACCTGCTTCTTCAATGGGAATTTCTTGCTTAATGAAGTCTTCTATTCTGTGTTCAATGATCTTCAGTAATATCTTGCAAGCATGTGAAATCAAGGCAATGGTTTGGTTAGTCAAACATTCCCTTGCATCCCCTATATTCGCCAGTGGTATGTAGACTGACTGCTTACACCTTGTAGGCCATATAATCGTGCTCCAGATCTGTGCAGCGATAGCTGTTAAAATTTTCATTGCCTCCTTCCCAATGATCTGAAAGAGTACTGTATTGGAATTTCATCGGCACCTGGTGCATTTCAATTTGCCAGCTCTTTCAAGACTCTACATATCTCACATTATATCATAATTGTTTCTTGATCATTTTGACTTTTTATTGAGGAGTTGCTGTCGTGTGTGTGTGTGTGTGTGTGTGTGTGTGTGTGTGTGTGTGTGTGTGTGTGTGTGTGTGTGTGTGTGTGTATAGAGTTTTGGTAAACTCCTTCCATCTTTCTTTCACCTTTGTTTCTTCTGTCAAATCTTTTCCTGTCCTTCTCTTGAGGACCCCAATCCAATACCTAAACTTTCCTGTGACCTTTCTGATCTTTTAAAAAAGATGTCTTGTTTTTCCACTCTGTTGTCACCGTCAATCTCTTTGCATGCTTCTTTCACATATTTATTTGTCTT
Source organism: Eptatretus burgeri (assembly GCF_056783735.1). Taxonomy (NCBI): domain Eukaryota; kingdom Metazoa; phylum Chordata; class Myxini; order Myxiniformes; family Myxinidae; genus Eptatretus; species Eptatretus burgeri. Next base: position 92,348,835 of record NC_140965.1, on the reverse strand, counting down.
CTGAGGTTGTCGTTGGAAGTCGGCATTAAGCCAGATAATGTCCTCTCTTGATGCTCCTTTCTTTTCCCCCTCTCTTCTTCTATCTGGAATATTTATTGCCTCTTCTGACAGCCATTTAGTCTTCTTCTTTCTGCTTGCTTTTGGGATGTTGTGTTTGGCCTCTTCTTTTACAATGTCTTCAATCTCTTAATACAATTTGTCTGGCAATCTGTCAACCATGTCCAGCTCTGCAAAAACAGCTCTTTTTAACCTTTATTGCATATTGTATGGATATGTTTTCAAGACCATATCTGGTCAGAGTTTTAGAGTTTTTTTTTCACCTTTCTCAATTTGACTTGTAATTTTGCCACAAGGAGTTCATGATATTTCCCACAGTCTGTACTTGGCAGAGTGTAGGAAGATTGCACAACACTATTCCATCCATATTCTATTGATTGGAATGTAATACATCTGATTTCTATGTTGCCCATCAGGTGATATCTTTGTGTACAGTTTCCGCTTGGGTTGTTTAAACCACATGTTTGCATGTACGAGCTCATTCTCCACACAGAAATCCAGCATCCCAGCTCATTTTGGATACCAAGTCCATGTTTTCCTGCAATCCCTGGTGCTCCTGCTTCGCCAATTTTTGCGTTTGTCTCCCATAATAACTTAAATCTCTCCTTTAGGCACCTGTTCTACCAGTGCCTGTAAATTTCCAGAAAAACCCTCCACATGTTTTTTCATCAAAAACTTCATGCAAGTTTGCTTCCGTCTCCACCTTGCCCACCACACGTGCCCTTCATGACCCCACATTCCTCCCCACATCCATTATTTGTACAATTCTCCATCTATTTTGTCCCTCGGCCCTGCTGTCCACATTTCTCCCTTCTGTTTCTGCTGTACCTTTTATTCTGTTGTGTCCTTATCCGTTCTGTGTTCTAGCTCTTCCGTGAGCCTTGCTTGACTCTGTATTGCAGTAAACCTCCACATCTAAAAGGGCCAATTTGCTTTCTTTTTCAATTTCCTTTGAAAAGTTAATTCTGGGAAATACCCCACTAAGTTGCCCAAGAAGAGGAGACTGTGCACATTCCCACACAATACACACCTCTGATACAAAATGGCAAAAACTGGATGGTGAAAGCAACTGGACAAGATGAGCAAATACAGAACTCGGTCTTCAACACCACACCCACCCATGTCTCCATTTTGTAATAGCCTGGTGTTGGCGTAGTGGTTCGGTTAGCAGCTTGAGATCCAAAAGGTCCTGAGTTCAAGCCCCGTTGGCCGCTTGAATTAATACACACCAGGAGCTTGACTCAGCCTGTCATCCTTCGGAGGTTGGCGTAGTGAGTACCAGTGTACTGGGCCCGGTGTATGCTGCGGTTAGAATAGGTGTACCATATCCCTGTGTTGTTAGAGGCGACTAGGGTTGCGTCAGGAAGGGCATCCGGCATAAAACCTGTGCCAAATCATTATGCGGATCATAACGGATGGTCCGCTGCGGTGACCCCTAACGGGAGCAGCCGAAAGAAGAAGAAGATATATATATATATATATATATATATATATATATATATATATATATATATATATATATATATATATATATATATATATATATATATATATACATGACTGTATATCGAAACCCTTAAACTGATGAGGCAGCAAGACATGGGCCAGGTCCCATAACAGCACAAATGCTGCATGACTTGTTAGCAACAAGTATCGTCTGCCGCATGAATGCATTGTCTCTGCTCTGCTAATCATCACTAAGGAGAGCTTTAGTGGGGCAGATAAGAGAAATTTTTGAGAGGAATCGTGCAAATGATGATACAAGCATCAAATTTGGCACATTTGTTCTCCAGGGGATTCCAATCAAATCTGCCTGATTGGCCATTTGAAAATCCAAATTTTGAAAAATTTGAAGAAAAAAAAAAACTTCAAAAAAGTCAAGATCACGAATCAATGTTGGATGCTGGCTGAGATTGGTGAATGTTTCAGAAACATCATCAAAGACGTTCCAAGTCTGCCATGCAGTTTTCTTCCCTTTACCGCGGAAGGCAGACACGACGTCACATCCAGTGAATGCATGGAAGTATGGGATCCCTCTAGCTTTCTCAGGCCCTATTGCAGAAACTACCTCATGGACTGGAATCCATCGTGCCTTGGCTCCTTGGCCAAAGGCAATCCACATATTCTCAAGACCTAGTTCCTGTAAGGATGGCAGTACAGATATTGCTATGACTAGTACGTCCGTGTCATTAGCCTTAATGATAATGGACTTGCTACCATCCGTCGTTGCATCCCTGGCGTGTACAAATATTATAGTGTCAGCTTCTTCATGACAACATGGAGACACAGCATCCAGTGACTTCCTTGTGTTGCTAATGGCATCTTCTCCTTTTGTGACAATGACTGTGCTTGTCATCTGTGCTTCACACATCTTTTCTGCAAGGAAGTGAAACAGCTCAGTCTTGTTGCTGTCATCTCGAAGAAAGCTTCTCCAGTTACTTGGGGTCTTACTGGTTCCTGTCACTCTTCTTCTGATTCCTTGCCCCCTTTTCGACCTTGCCTCGGACTTCAGACTTGACTTCTTGTACACATAAAACACAACGTCCACCCTCTCGTACCTGGCACCATAGGATTCCACCTTTGGGATGATGTCTTCTTTCGCATAGTCATCAAATATCTTTGAAGTGCATGGAGGTAGGGCATTTATAAGTGCTGAACCATCAATGATGACTGCATCTCCCCTTGGTTCTCTGTCTGGGATGTTCACTTGTACTTCAAGAATTTCAGCCAGCTGTGACTTCAATTTTTTTTGAAGTTTTTTTTTTTTTTTTCAAAATTTGGATTTTCAAATTGCCAATTGGGCAGATTTGATCAGAAAGCCCTGCAGAACAGAAATGCCAAATTTGATGCTTGTATCATAATTTGCACGATTTTTCTACTATCTACTACACTACTTGCAGTCAGGATAAATTAAAGAAAAGGAGCACCTCCTACACTAAACGTGATATTATGCTGAAGCTATATGCATGGTTGATGCCGTTTATTCCTGATATGTGAAACAACCTGCAACTCATGCCAACAGAGAAATGTACTTTTTGGAATGTTAGCCGCATTTTCCATCTCATGACCATGTAACTTTGTTAAAATATTCTCCATGGTTAGGTGCTCCTATGCTGAAAGTTCTGTGTCGATCACTCAAGTGGTTGTGGAGAAAACAAACTTAATATCAATCCAGAAAGCATCTCAAAATGCAAAGCCCGTCCACATCTGTTTTATACTCGAACTAAACTTGGCAAAAATTAGTTTAATTTTTTTTTTACATTTTATTATTTGTGTTCTCCACAATCTCTTAATAACGGTTTGTTGAAGATTTGGTGACAAAAGCTCAATTGGTAAAAATGTTATGGCCTGGGCATACACAAATAATCTCAATGGTAAACACGGATTTTGATTAAAACATTGACAACTGGTCTTCCACTTCACCAATGACGTCATCCTTACAATCCTATATTCCCCATTGGGACTGCAATGACATGTGCCAAGTTTCAATTTTTTCCAATCAGTGGTTTCAGAGAAATAATGCTTTAATTTTTTGTGTTTAATCCAAGATCTGCCGTACCACGTGACCCATGATGTCACAATTATTAAAATATTCTCCATGGGGGGAGAGGGAGGGGGTCGCCCCTCGTCTGAATTTTTTGTGTCAATCGGACAAGTGGTTTCTGAGAACAAAAATGTAAAAAAAAAATAATAGAGCACAAATAGGCCAAAAAGGGTTGAAGAATAACAATAACAGGCTACTACTAATAATAAAAATGAAAATTATTTTAACAAAATTCTTAATTTGTTTTCTTCATGTTCTCATAATAAAGCGTTGTTGAAAATTTGACGAAAAAAGTTATGGCCTGGACACACACACACACACACACACACACACACACACACACACACACACACACACACACACACACACACACACACACACACACACACACACACACACACACACACACACACACACACACACACACACACACACACACACACACACACACACAGTGATTGCAAAAGCCCGTTTTCCGCTGCGTGGGGTTCCAGCTAATAAAGGTGAAAAAGTGAGGGCAGAAGAAAAAAACAAGTGAGGGCCTCAGCCAACATTCCACAACATGGTCAAGGATGGTTGTGGACACCAATTAATAGTTAATAGTTATTAAACAAAAGAAAGTTTAGTTTTTGTCACCTTTATACAAATCTTTAAAAACTTTTTTTTTAAACTCTTGCATTAGTTACACCTTCTAGAAGCAGGTCTCTCTAAAGCCCCTGTCACACCTTGACAATTTAGCCAGCATATGGCAACGTATCAAAATTTATCTAAAACGCTGGCGTACGCTGAACTATTTTTTTTTCAGTTTTGGGCGTACAATAGTGTATTCATAACGAGTTGGACGTATGCATAACGTATTAGTAACTACACAGAACGTTTCGATAACTTATAGATAACTTATACCAACGAATGCTTCGCATGTTGTCGGCGTTCACAACTTATGCCCAACGATAGTCTAACTTATGTATAGCGCACGGCAGCGTATCACCGACGATCATGTGGCGTAGCCTATTAAAAGGCTGCCACTCGCCGATTCAAATCATAACCTCACTAGACATTGAAGTGTCAACATCACCGTCATGCCGAAAAAAACTTCGAAGAACTCCTCGTTACGCAGTTCCACCATGAGCTGGTCATACATGCCAAACTGCCATCGCCTCCCGATCCATGGTCTCACCCAGTTCCTTCTCCTCCATTCACCACTTCTTCTCCTGGCTCTATTGGCACGCAACTGGTACAATGTCAAATCGATGAGGTCATGTTGATGTTGGAGGACAGCTAGTAGGTATTCTTGTCTCAGCCTTGCCGGATCCTCCATCTCTCGGATGGCATGGACATCTGCTCACCATGGAGTCCAGAACACTGACGGGTTCCTCCTGTGAACCCCATTTTTATATACCAATTCCCCTAAATGCTGCCATTATATGGTAGCTGTAAGTTAGAAACACGTTCAGTAAGTTCTGTGGTCATCCGGAAGACGTCAAATACGTCTACATACGTCAATATGCGTTGGAGATACGTTACACATAGGTTCAAAGCATGTCACTCATAGGTTAGAAATAAGTTTCGGGTAAGCTTGACATTACCTCGACGTATTTCGTCTTCTGAGTAACTTACAAGTAGCATGTGTCTACGTGTGTCAATGATCGCATAACGTGCCTACAAATTATGGCCAGCTTATGCGGAATGTGTGAGTCATACGCCGAGCACGTTGACAAATTTTGTGCATCCACAAAATTTGTCGACGAGCTCGGCATACAACGTCGTATGCCAGCGTGCTTCAGTGTGCTCTTAACGTATATAAAACTTACCCATAACGTATTCGACGTGTGCCAGCGTATTCGCCAAATTTTTCATACGTCGGCATACGCTGGCTAAAACGTCAAGGTGTGACAGCGGCTTAAATAAGATCATGCATGTAACATATAATGCTGTCAATAATCTTGCAGCCAATAACAAGTTCTTAAAACAAAAGGTATTAATAATTAAGTGAATCAACCAAAAATAAGTAAATAAACAGCAGTAAAAATAGAATTAAAATAAATAAATAATATATTAAATATATATTAGCTGTAAGCGGACATTATGCGGACAACAAAACGAATTTCCATACCGGATCGGTCGAGGCCCGGGTTACCAACGACCGCCACCGGTACCGGTGGTCAGTAGGGTACCAGTGGAAATTGTGCTACTGCTGGGCGAAGGAGGAGAAGGAGACGGGGAAGGCGAGTCCGGAGGCAGTGGGAGAGGGGGAAGGGTAGAAGTGTGGAGGTGAGAGTTGGAACTCTGAATGTTGGGACGATGACTGGCAAAGGGCGAGAGTTGGCTGATATGATGGAGAGAAGAAAGGTGGACATACTGTGTGTACAAGAGACCAAGTGGATGGGGAGTAAGGCTAGGAGCATTGGAGGTGGTTTCAAACTGTTCTACCATGGTGTGGATGGGAGGAGAAATGGTGTCCGAGTAATCCTGAAGGAAGATTATGTCAAGAGGGTATTGGAGGTGAGGAGAGTGTCTGACCGAGTGATTAGTGTGAATTTGGAAATTGAAGGGGTGATGATGAATGTCATCAGTGCATATGCCCCACATATGGGGTGTGAGATCGAGTATAAAGAAGATTTCTGGAGTGAGTTAGATGAAGTGGTGGAGAGTGTATCCAAGGATGAAAGAGTGGTGATTGAAGCAGATTTCAATGGGCATGTTGGGGAAGGGAATAAAGAGGATGAGGAGGTGATGGGTAGGTACGGTTTCAACCAGAGAAATGTGGAAGGGCAAATGGTGGTAGAGTTTGCAAAAAGAATGGGAAATGGCAGTGGTAAATACGTATTTCAAGAAGAAGGAGGGACACAGGGTGACTTACAAGAGTGGAGGAAAGTGCACACAGGTGGATTACATCTTAAGCAGGAGATCCAACATGAAAGAGATTAGTGACTGTAAGGTGGTGGCAGGGGAGAGTGTTGCTCGACAGCATCGATTGGTGGTCTGTAGGATGACTTTAGAGGTGAGGTTGAGGAAGAGAGTGATGGCCGAACCAAGGACCAGATGGTGGAAGCTGAAGGAGGAAGACTGTTGCGTGAAATTTAGGGAGGAGGTGAGACAGGCGTTGGATGGTGGTAAAGATGGGTGGGATGATTGGGCAACGACAGTAGAAGTTGTGAGGAAGATAGCTAGGAAGGTACTTGGTGTGACATCTGGACAGAGAAAGGAAGATAAGGAGACTTGGTGGTGGAATGAGGAAGTACAGGAAAGTATAAGGAAGAAGGGGTTGGCGAAAAAGAAGTGGGATAGTCAGAGAGATGAAGAAAGTAGGGAGGAGTACAAGGAGTGGCGGCGAAAGGCAAAAAGAGAGGTGGCAAAGGCCAAGGAAAAGGCATATGACGAGCGGTATGAGAAGTTGGATACAAAAGAAGGGGAAAAGGATTTATACCGATGGGCAAGACAGAGGGACCGAGCTGGGAAGGATGTGCTGCAGGTTAGGGTGATAAAGGACGCAAATGGGAATGTGCTGACGAGCGAGGAGAGTGTGTTGAGAAGGTGGATGGAGTACTTTGAGGAGCTGATGAATGAAGAAAATGAGAGAGAGAGAAGGTTGGAAGAGGTGGAGATAGTGAATCTGGAAGTGGGGTGGATCAGTAAGGATGAAGTGAGGACTGCTATGAAGAAGATGAAAAGTGGAAAGGCGGTTGGCCCAGATGACATACCAGTGGAGGCATGGAAGTGCTTAGGAGAGATGGCAGTGGGGTTGTTAACCAGATTGTTTAATAAAGTCTTGGAAAGTGAGAGGATGCCGGAGTGGAGATTAAGTGTACTGGTTCCGATTTTCAAGAATAAGGGTGATGTGCAGAGCTGTGGAAATTACAGAGATAAAGTTGTTAAGCCACACCATGAAGTTGTGGGAAAGAGTAGTGGAAGCTAGGTTGAGAGGAGAGGTGACGATCTGTGAGCAGCAATATGGGTTTATGCCAGGAAAGAGCACCACTGATGCGATGTTTGCTTTGAGAATGTTGATGGAGAAGTATAGGGAAGGCCAGAAGGAGCTACATTGTGTGTTTGTGGATTTATATAAAGCTTATTATAGGGTGCCAAGAGAGGAGTTGTGGCATTGTATGGAGAAGTCGGTAGTGGTGGAGAAGTATGTGAGGATCGTGCAGGATATGTACGAGGACAGTGTGACAGTGGTCAGGTGTGCGGTAGGAATGACGGACCGGTTTAAGGTAAAAGTGGGATTGCACCAAGGATCGACTCTGAGCCCTTTCCTGTTTGCAATGGTGATGGACAGGTTGACGGACGAGATCAGACTGGAGTCCCCATGGACTATGATGTTCGCGGATGACATCATGATCTGTAGGGAGAGTAGGGAGCAGGCTGAGGCGAGCCTCGAGAGGTGGAGGTACGCACTGAAGAGAAGGGGAATGATAGTCAGTCGGAGTAAGACAGAGTACATGTGCTTAAATGAGAGGGAGGGTGGTGGTATGGTGCAGTTGCAAGGAGTTGAGGTGGGGAATGTGGATGGGTTTAAATACTTGGGGTCAACTGTCCAAAGTAATGGAGAGTGTGGTAGAGAAGTGAAAAAGAGAGTGCAGGCAGGATGGAGTGGGTGGAGAAGAGTTGCAGGAGTGATTTGTGACAGAAGGGTAGCTGCAAGAGTGAAGGGGAAAGTATATAAGACGGTAGTGAGACCAGCTATGTTGTATGGTTTGGAGGCGGTGGCGCTGACAAAAAGACAGGAAGCGGAGCTGGAGGTGGCAGAGTTAAAGATGCTGCGATTCTCGTTGGGAGTGACGAGGATGGACAGGATAAGGAATGAGTATATATAGAGGGACAGCGCAGGTAGGACGGTTTGGAGACAAAGTGAGAGAGGCGAGATTGAGATGGTTTGGACATGTGCACAGGAGGGAAGCGGAGTATATCGGGAGAAGGATGCTGAGGATGGAGCTGCCAGGTAGGAGAAGAAGAGGAAGGCCAAAGAAGAGGTTCATGGATGCAGTGAGGGCGGACATGCGGGTGGTTGGAGTGTCAATGGAAGATGTGGATGATAGAGCGAAATGGAGATGGATGATCCGCTGTGGCGTCCCCTAACGGGAGCAGCTGGAAGAAGAACAAGAATTAGAAGAAGAAGAAGATGTGTATATATATATATATATATATATATATATATATATATATATATATATATATATATATATATATATATATATATATATATGTAAAGTCTACCACACAATCTTCTGGGATAGTAAGTTGATGTAAAACTGATTCTTCATCCTCCAAAAAACCCCAAAAAACATTTCAACTTCATTCTCAAGAGACCATACATAAAATTTTGCACCAATCACTCAGTTCTTTCCCTTTAACAATACAAACCTATTGCAAGGGAGGTCTGTTAAACATTCAACAAAGACAAACATTATGAAAATAATTTAGACTACTTTGAGTCCAGCTTTATTTTTACCCCTTTCCAAAACAGACATGATTTATGTAGCTTACGAGCAACAACTGAATTGCCTCGTCAATATACAATCTAATTTGAAGTATGTGAGAACACAATGCGAAAAGCGTGCGGGTGAAAAATAAGTTTCTCATTATGAAAACAAATCGATAAAGCCCATTGCCAAAGTTTGGTTTATGTACAAGCGCATTATGAAACTGTAAAGTAGGGTAGTTTATTTTTGGAAATGCACTTCGTTTATTTTACCCTCACTGCCTTTTCCCAACTTTCTGCGGCTGCTGCTGGTAATTCGGTCTTAACACGGCTCTTTGTGAAAGTTTACTTAAGCTGTGAAAATATAACCGATGTCAGGAGAAGGCCAAATTTTTCCCATCTTCAATCTTCCCGAAAGCTGCTTTATGTCGCGAGCCAAGGGCCTGAATTTTGCATTGCTTTGAAAGCAACAACAGAACCGTTTTCGTAAAAAGCACCGAGTGTGTTTGTCTTCTGTTATACCCATGTTTTGGGGTTTGCTTTGTTGGAGATTATTTGCGCTGGTGACACTGCCAAGGAGTGATTTTTTTTTTTTTTGCCCTTTAAAACAAATCCCACTAAAACGACTTAAGGTCCTGGTGGTCGGTATTCAGAGCGCATTTCCTGCCTTCATCAGCATTTCTTTCACTTCTTCCATTCAACAAATCAAAAATAAGAATTCATCCATGTCAAATTAAACCGGTTGTCAAGTGCAGTTATCTATTGCTTATTTTATCTATGGGTGTTTTTCATTTGGTTGGTTGCCTAATGTATGTGAATTTACTCAATATGCTGCTCAACTGAAATTAATCCCCCCCTCCCCCTCCCTTTTATACTTATGTGACATTTGCATTGCATGTATTTGGTTGCATTTGTAGCACACATTCCATTTTTTTGGGATACATGCATAAATCTCAGCTTATTTCCATCATGACTTTGCGAAAGCACTTTTAATTTGGGTAAGTTGGGGTGTATAAGCTTTGGCAGAAGGAAAACAAGTAAAGCTTTGGATTTACCCACATTTTACAGCAGATTTATTTGCATGCAGTACTGTGGTTTTCTGGCTTTTCTTACTTTTTCTTTTTTTCTTATTTAGCCATGTGTACTCATTTGGTTTGATCTCCTCTCAAAATTTGAGATTAGTTCTAAACCGCACCTGTTTTCAATTCGCCTTCCAAACTCAAAGTAGCTTGCAACTACTGAGTGTTCCACTCTCTGTCCTCTGTTCTTTCTCGGCACCTCTTAACCCTCATTCATGATGTAAGGAGTTAATTGTTCCATCGGCAAAACTTTTAAATATACATCGTGTGCCGATGGAGTAACAGCATACCATTTGGTGTCATTTTGATTCAGAGATCCATGGTAATCAAACGCTCACACTTGAATATGAATGCAATAAGAAATTCAAGCATAAGAATGCAGATTTGCTTGGAGATTGGATAGGGCATGCAAGAGGGGAAGAAAAGGCATGGAGAATTGAAGGCAAAGGAGAATTTAAGGAGAAAGCCTGGTTTTCTGCAGTGCTGTTTGCTCGTGGCCTGTTGAAATCTCAGACAACAGCTTTTACCGGAAGCTGAGGCCAGGCCTTAGGTCCGCTCCCAGGAGTATAATGATGTTTTAATTGGCTGCTCGCAGTGAAATGAAGCAGGACAGTTAGAGGCTATGCCAACAAGTTGGTCTCTGTGCCTCTGGAAGGTTTCTTTCACTTCAAATAAGGAATTGTGGCTGTAATTACACAAGCCTCACAAACTTGATGGTATATTATTACAGCTATTTTGTTTACTTTGTTTCAAATTTTCGTTTCTTTATTTTATTACTGGAGTACTTCGTTTTTCATCTGTTTTTAGTTTTGTTGTCCTTCAGCTAAGCTGTTTAATTTTGTCAGCTGTTTGTTGTAATGGTTTTGCAGACTTTAAACATTATTAGACCGACAGGAGTAATCGAGTGCATTTAATTCTGAATTTTGATCTATTCTTTATGGGAAAGGCTCCAAGTTACTTCCGTGAGCACTGACTGGCACTCAGGTCGAGTGAAGCATGGTTCAATGAGCACCGAATAAACAGGGAGGTGAAAGGCTACCGCTCAGGCCAAAAAAGTCAGAAAAACTATGTCTGGGAAAGTGCAAGGGGTGCATCACAGTGGCAATAAATATTTTGCACACCAACGGTTTGCTTTGATCGCTTTTGATAACCCGGAAATAATGGGGGTCACAGATGGCTTCATCTCAACCGATACGGAGTTGTTTTTCTTAACCTTCAGACAACAATGCCATAACCGACGCAATGGCAACTCACATTGATGGTTTGCTGTCTAACACAATGAATGTCCAAAATATTTTAATCTATAAACACCAGCAAAGGAAAAATTAAGATTAATATCCTTTACATCTTACATTTCTTTTTTATCCTTCATCAATCCACTCTGTAAAAGCATAATTTAAATGCCACAACAAAACCCCAGCTTTAAACTTTTTTAATATCAAACTCAATATCGATACCAAAATTATTTCTGGAAAAGTTTAAGATTGTTGTTTGAGTTCATTAAAATATGTCTATATATATATATATATATATATATATATATATATATATATATATATATATATATATATATATATATATATACATAATAAATATATGTAGAAACACATTGGATGTGATAACGAACCCATGCTTCCCCATTGTCTTGGGTCACTCACCTGCATTTTTTATTTTTCATTTATTTATTTTCATTTTATTTTTCATTTATTTATTTTCATTTTATTTTCATTTATGGATGCTTTCTGATGGTTCTGTGATTTTTTTTTTCTGGTGTACTGGCTTCAATGTCCATCGGCACACAAAATTCCAGCTTTCGACATCACCCACAGGGTATCGATCTTTAATATCAGTCAGTGAGTCAGTGGTTAGAATGATATATATATATATATATATATATATATATATATATATATATATATATATATATATATATATATATATATACACACACACACACACACACACACACACACACACACACACACACACACACACACACACACACACACACACACACACACACACACACACACACACGGACTGTATATCAAATATCCAAGCTTATCACAGATCTGAATGATGGAGGAGGGAATATGAACGCATTTGGAATGAAGTGGTGGGAAATAATTGGACATAAGGATAGTAGAGTACATGTGAACATGGCAATAAATACAAACATGGAAATAATTTTAATGGAAGTATAAAACATCACACATCTGTATGGATAATGAGATGAGCAATAACTACGAACCTCCATCTTTAAGTGTTGTAAAGGAATGGATTATGGGTTAAAATAAACCTTCCATCCAGGCAGCACTCCATTTCATCTTTATTTTTCATATGCAGCACTTGGCTGAGGGAGACACTTGGCTGTACCACCGGCGACACAGTCCCCCCTATAGGTTATGATAGGAATTTGGAAATTGGCCAGGGTGCCAGCGATCGCTCACATACTCTTCGCGAAGGACACCATTGGATCTTTAACATCCACAAATGAATGCTGGCAGATGGGCCACTCAGTTTAACATCCATCCGAGGGACGGCACACAGAATGATGCCTTGCCCTGCCGGTGAGACACCAGAATGCAGTTTATAGCTAAGCCGAGGTTTGAAACCAGGCTATATGGCTCAGATGCAAGTGTGAATACCAATCGACCATCGTGCCAGCCACACTATTTGATGAAGGAATATTATGGTCTGGGGACGGATAGGAGGCATGCAGAACCAGCAGTGCAATAACAGGAGAAAGTTGTTGAAAATATAATGAAAAACAGCCACCGACATTTATTTCCATGGAAAAGTAACAGACCCTGTATCACATTCTCTCTCTCATGCTTGGAGATGCCAATGATATTCTCACCTGTGTCAGGGAAGATGCCATATAAGGACATTGGCCGGCAAAGAATGCCAAGTTTATGTCTGGCTTTAGAGGCCGGCTTGGAAATGCATGCTACCTGTGAGAAATCATGTCTGTTGGTGAGGCTAAGAATATCAAGTGTTTGTGGAGGCTTACATAATAATAAACTTAGACATATTAGAAGTCGTTTTCCCAAATGTGAACCAGTTTCTCATCTTTCCCATCATATTCTCCTCAAAGCTGTCAAGCCTGGCTTTGAATCTCGACCCAGCTATAAACTGTCATCCTGGTGTTTCACAGGCAGAGTGATTCATCAAAATATGTGCCGTCCCTCGGATGGACGTTAAACTGGGCATCCTGACTGCCGACATTAGTTGGTGGATGTTAAAGAGCCCAGTGTGTCCTTCGCGAAGAGTAGGTGAGCTCGTGGCCAAATTCACCATGGCCAAATTCCAACTTCCTGCCCTAACCTAAAGGGGGTACTGCATCAGCGGCACTGCCTTGCTCTCAGCAATAATGCAATCTGCAGCCGCAGGATGCTCACAAAATGAATCAATGAATGTATCTTTCTTACATCATCAGTGATGCTTTTGTCATCTTTTTAAAAATTAATTATATTAAATAACTTTCTTATTTTTTAATAAATAGAATTCAATTTTAATAAAGTAATTATATTAAAGATCGTTAAAAAAAATTCCGGAAGGTAAGCGCAATTGAAGCAGTCTAGATCACCGTCTTTATACACCACCCTATTTAACATGTCCAAGTACTGCTAAACTGGAGGTTCTTGGAAGTAACAGGAAGGCGATTTGTGTTCCGCAGTGCTCAAGTAAATAATTTAATTTAAATAAAATAAATATTGTAAAATTCATATAAATAAATGAATTCTGTAATTTATCGCCATTTTACCACCGTTTTCTCAGTTTCTATTACACCACCCTATCTAACACGTTGCGTTAGTTCTTTGTGCCTGTTATTTGTGTCCTTTATGATGTCCTTAAAAACAGTAAGTTTTCTGCTTGGAATGATTTTCAATTTCGGTTCACCACCAAGCAGGCAGACAGAGTAAAAATATTATCTTACTCCTCTTCCTCTCTGCGCATGTGCAATCGGGACGAATTCAGAGCCTAAGTATTGCAAAATAGCATGTTTGTTTTTCGATTCGTGTTCCAATTTGAGTTCAAAATAAAGCATTCAATTTAAATAAGTTGTTGCTCGATCATAAACTGACATTTACAGACAGACAGACATGAACCAATTGCTTAACGGTGCTTTTTGCTTTGCATTCCTGGGGTTCATATTCTGCAAAGTACAATTGAAGATGGCTCAGGGTTGAATAACCTACATCAAAGCCAAACTATTTGAAAATTATCAAGGGGGTGGAAAATACCAATTGCATTTGCATCTGGAAAAAAAATCTGGTAGGAACATTTTGTAATTGACTGAGTTAGTCTTGTGATTCTACTTTTGATTTTGAGTGATATTTGCTTCTTTACAAGTGTATGAAAGGTGACATTTAATAGAAAGACCTGCTGAAAGGAACAGACAGACTTGGTTTCAGTTTATTTTAACACCATTTCAGTTGCCCATCGCTTGAAGCCATCATGTTCAGTTGCAGAAAAGGTTTCAAAGCTGGCTTGAAGCAATTACCTTACCACTGTTTGAGGTGAATTAGAATGGAAATTACTGGGATGGGTTGAAGTAGTATGTGGAGCTTGAGGTTGGGCTGTTTTTGGATAAATAAGCATTTGTTCCAAATTTTGTTTGAAAGTATTTGGTTCGTAGTAGTAATGAATTTGGTCTTCCAGGCGAAAACGGCAAGTAGCAATTACGAACAGTTGTCGCACTGCATGTTTCTGTGTACTATGACAGGGACAAAGGGCTGGAAGAGATAAAATTTCATTCGTCTTTCATTCCTCTTTTTTTCCCGCCTTTGGAATAAACTCCCTCAATCTATTCATTCCCATTCTTCCCTCCAGGCCTTCAAAACAGCTGTTCACCACCACCTCTTATCCAAATAATCCACCCCCCATCCAAATCCTCTTATCCACCCCCATCCAAATCCTCGATCTTTCCCACCCCCAATAATCCACCCAAGCCAACCTCCTTCAAATTCCCTGCTTTCCTTCCTGAAAGTCCCTGTAATGTCCATCTTCTATTCCCCATGTTCCCCGTCCCATCCTTCTCCCTTCCAACGTATCTCCTAATGTCTCTGTTCCCCACTGTTTTGTCCTTTCCACTCCCTCCCCTCTTGTCTCATGCCTCCCCCCCCCTTGCTGCGCGTTGTGTGTTAGCTCTCACACGAGCCTCGACAAGGTATACAAAAAAATAAAATAATTATGTAATACTAGCAGGGGTACCTGGCGTTGCCGGGCAATGTAGGGTCCCTCCCCCCCCCCTCCTCACCCCTTGAGGGACGAATTCATTGATATGGCTGAAATAATGATGCTATAGATGTTTATCCTCATTGCCATGTCATGAATCTGAGGTGTGTTCAGTTTCCAAGTTTCTTGTAGAGTGCTTGCCAAGTAGCTTAAGCACTCAAGCGAGCACTCCATTAGAAATCGTTGATGAGCAACAGCTGGCTTGGTAAGCGCGAGCTAACTGCTTGGTAACAACACACCACTGGACATCTCAACAGATTTTCATTGTAATGAAAACGCACCTTGTTCAGACCCACACATCCACCCACAGACACAAACTCAGCTTTATCTATTAGACGAGGCAACAGTGAGACACCTTGCATGAAACTGCCATATTTGTATGCTATTTCCTCCTCTTGTTAATCTATTCTTCTTCTTCTTCTTCTCCTTAAAAGTAATCAGCAAATAAACTTTCTATCCTCTCTCCTCTATCATATCATTTTTCCATGAGTTTTAGGATATTATATAAAAGACTCCAATTATTAGTGCATTCTTGAGATTGCAGACGTCATTGTGTGATGACGTCATGCGTAGGGACATCTTTTTTCAGACTTCACATGGAAGCAAACATGGGATATTCATTGCAAATTCTGGTAAGCAACACATCACTGTCTCACAGACAGAAAATAACATCATTTGACGTTCCACAAAGTTGTTTGTTTTAATTTTTAAATGAAATATCACCATGTTCTTTCCTCTGCATAATATGAGAATTAAGGTACCTTCATCGGACGGTGTATATTAGACAGCTACTGTGATCGCTGCAGACAAAACATGCATTACTCGTTTGAGTTGGACTCAAAATGTTGCTTTTTCCTTAAAACGGTATCTTCATTCAATGATAGATGCGTTATTCAGTCTTCAAATGTACATGAGGCCTTGAAAACAATATGAGCTACGTGCAAAGAAAAAGATGGTGGCGATTTCTGGATGGCCTGGAGAATGGGTGGCGCTTATGACCCACAGACAGACAGACAGACAGACATACCCACAGACACGAACTCAGCTTTATACATTAGATGAAGGGAATTTCTTTATGAAGCTCATCTGCATGAGATGATTTCAGGAATCAAGAGGAGCTTCAGCAGACCTTGTGTGGTAAGACAGCAAAGATTTCCAAATACCTGATGGAATCACAAGCTGGTCGAATAGGTGAAACATGTCATTAAATCCTGACAAATCTCACAACAATCTTTCTCTCTCTGAAAAGACTGTCTGGCAAACCCTCACATCTACCTTCTTAACAATCGTCTTGAAGAAGTTCAGTCACTCAATCTCCTAGGTCTCACAATCAGTCATGATCTTTCTTGGGCTAACCACATTTTTAAGTTGACCTTTAAAGCCACTCGCCAACTGGGCATCCTACATTATGCAAATTCCTTGCTTGGCACACCTGAACTCCTGTCCACCTACATGGCCTTCATCTGCAGCTGGAAGGAATACTGCTCTCTCCTCTGGGCGAACGCCCCTGCCTCACACCTTGCTCAGCTTGATGCCGTGGAAACCAAGATCTTCACGATCATTGTAATCTCCCGCAATGAAGCTGAGTCAATGGGTCTATCACTTTCCCATTGCAGACAGGTATGTGGTCTCTGTCTTCGACGGCCTCCTTTCTGGTCTTGCACCCTCTGCTCTTTCTGTGCTTTGTCACCCCAAGTTTCTGTAGGGTGCACATGGTCAATTTGCAACCCCTTTTTGGTGAAACTCCAAAATTCCAGAATCAGTGCTTACTTACATCCACTCATTCCTACCTATTTTTTTCTCCTCCTCAGGTCAGGTCAGGAACAGGTCAGGTCAAGTATGGGAGCATGCGCCAGAGCAGCGCGTCGCTGCATCCACTTTCTGCCGGTACTCCAGTCTGGCCATCTCCAGTCATTATTTTTAAACAATATGGCTGCCAAATCATGTAACCGATGATGTCATAAAAAACTTACAAACACTCTCACACTCTCACATCAAAAATCACACTCATTCCCCATGAGGTACTTGCTCTCTGCCAAGTTTCAATTTTTTTCCATTGTGAGGTTTCCGAGATACAAAAGCCCAAAGTTTTTCTATTTTGCCAATATGGCTGCCACACCACGTGACCCCTGACATCATAATTATCATTAAAATATTCTGCTTGTGAAGTTGCACTAATGGTGAAAATTTCGTCTCAATGTGACAAGCGATTGCAGAGAAAAACACAAAAGTTCTGTACAGACAGACAAACAAACGGACCTAAATGCAATGGCCTCTCTTTCAGCGAGGGTTAAGATAACAGAGTTGGGCAGATTGAGGATAGACAAAGAATGATCACTGGAATAGCTAAGAAGAGAGGAGCTCAAATGGGACAGAGAACAAATCAATATATATATATATATATATATATATATATATATATATATATATATATATATATATATATATATATATATATATATATATATCATTGTGGAGTATGCTTACACACCGTTAGCAAAAACGAACCGTGCTTCCTCATTGTCTCGGGTTGCTCAGCTGCATTTGTTTTTCATTTACTTATATTTTAATATACGGATGCTCTCTTAGGGTTCTGTGACCCCCCCCCCCCTTGTATCGGCTTATATATATACACACACACTATATATATATACACACACACCCAAGACCACGGACACTACACCAATGGCTTTAACAAATGGCGGGTCTGAACTCATGTCAGAATAGCTGAACACACAAAGGCACAACAAGGTATGCAGTGTAATCCACTGGCACATCTGCAGAAATTTTAATATCCCAGTTCCACAAAACACTTGGAAACACGAACAAAAGCAATCTTTGAAAACAAGGACATAATGCTCATGTACAACCTGATAATCCCATCCAGCATGAACAAAAGCACTGCGACTGGACATAGTACTCAGATACCAAAAGGAAAAGAAGGCATTGCTCGTTGAAGTTTCAGTACCCAGTGATTTTGGTCTAAATAATGCAGAAATCAAGAAAATGACCAAATATCAAGACCCCAGGAATGAAGTGAAAACAGATCCTGGAAGCTGAAGAGTGGCTAAATTGTACCAGTGAAAATTGGAGCAATGGGTAAGATAAAGAAGAACCTTACAAAGATCCTACAAACCATCCCTGGAAACATTACCACAAACGAACTGCAGTTGGAGACTGTCCGGGGCTCTGTGACAATCCTTAAAGAACCCTCACAACAAAACTTTGAGAACAACACAACTTAGGCCATGAATCATGATCCTTCACCGAAATGAAGGTGTATACTTCGAGTCCTGGGAGGACTCCGTTCCACCCCGTGAAACACGAATTATGGAGATACCAATCTCTCTCACACACACACACACACACACACACACACACACACACACACACACACACACACACACACACACACACACACACACACACACACACACACACACACACACACACACACACACACATACACTTCTCCTTTTCATAATACTGTATCTGTAAAATCTCACGTAATTCCTCTTGTGGCCCAGGAACCAAATAAAAAATATATTTATAACAGCCTTCATTGTTCCCATTCCATCCCTCCCCGCAGCATGATTAATAGCAAATATCATCATTTAAAATGTTGATTCTTCACTCACCCTGTACATTTACAAACCCCAGATATGGTCTTTTCATTGGTGTTCAAAAGCACCCAAATCAGATCTGGTGTTTCCCTCAGGGAGGTCTACCGAGTACATCTCGCTTGCACATAAATAAAAGCTTGCACAAGATTTGTGTATTTTCACATTGCGAAGATGTCCTTTATCAAAGTGTTGGTAGCCATTGCTCTGTTGGCAATGATGCATGGCATAGTCGTTTTCCAATTGCAGACATCCAATCAATAAATCACCAAGCTTGCTATGATCACAGGAAGCACTCCCGCAAGGTTCAAAGTCCATACACTGGGAGCTCTAGTATGTGGCACCCATCTACGATCCTTCGGACCTTGCATCAGCACATATCATCGGCAATTTTTGCAGTTCGGACAGCTGCACGATCTCAGTCCTTTGGGAGAACAAAGAATGTTCTCCAACTATTTTGTTGTGCAGAGGCACATTGATATCTCCTTCTCTCATCATTTTCCAAGTATTTTTGGTTTATTTTAGATGTTTTGGGAACCATTTTAGGTAACAATCCTTGTCTCACACACAAAATATGAAAAAAATGCCCGAATCAATATTGTTGTTAAGAGCTTATGTGTATGTGTGCTGAGAATTCTGTGGCATATTATGTCATTTCAAAAGTCGCGCATTGCAAAGTCAACATGAACACATCTTCAATGGGCCTATTAAGTTATCATAAGTCAAGTTAGCATAAAAATATTATGAAAACGAATTCAAGTTTGCATAAAAAAAAAAAAATTTAATCCCATTTTCAGCTGTGAACGGCAGCACAATCAAAAAAAGCTTTCTTGTTTAACGCCAATAAAAATGAAGATATAAATAATGGTAGAAACAGAAATGTGGAAGTTATAATACAGTACAAGAAACCCCAAAGGAAGAAGAATAAAATATAATAATAATAATAATAATACTAAGAGGAAGAAGAAGCAGAAGAAACTAGAGCAAAGTCGATGGCACGCCGTTGCAAATCCCCACGCTTCGCACCGAAAGCAAAGTTGAAAGATGGCAAAAAGTTTCACCAGGAATGACCCAATGTCAAATTTTGAGCAAAATTTTTTTTCCTGCTTTGACACCTGTGATGATAAATCCCCATCCCCCTGAAGCAATGAACTGGGGGTCAAATCCAAAAAATCGTTACATATTTCACACATTTCCCAATGCCGACTGCAATATACAAAGTTTCATTTGAAAATGTTTTGAAATGTGCCCATAATTTCATTTTTGGCATTTGACCTTTTGAACCCACCTTAGGGGGTGGGTCCAAAATGACTCTGCTCTTCCACATTCTTGCCATGTGGTGATCATAACTACCAAGTTTGGTGAATTTCTGCCCAACAATTTTGGAGGACATAGTATGACACATTGTGTGACCGATAGATGGATAGACGGACGGACGGACAGACAGACAGACAGACAGATGTAGCCGATTACAATGTCACCCCGTTTTCTTTCAAACAAGCTCAAATGAGCTAAGATCCTCGTCCTCTTAATGATGACGTCATAAAAACGAATATGACGTCATTGTGATGTATCAGGTTTGCGATAAATTATCTGTGCTAATGCCTGGCTTGATTCCCGCAAGCAAAATTCAAACAGCCTGCCTAATTTCGGAGATAATGGTATGGGTGATTTCCATTAGCGGCGATATGATGACGTCAACTTTTTTTTCGAGGAAGAATTTCCAAAATCGGAGATGGTTACTGCCTGCGCGTGGGCTTTCTGCATATACATGGCAAGTTTCATGAAGATCCGATGAAAACTCTTGGTTGTGAAACAAAAAATGTCAAAAAATAGGAATGACGCCATAACAATTGATATGACGTCATAAAATTGATATGACGTCATAGTGATGTATCGTATGTGCGGTAATTCATCTCTGCTAATGCCCTGTTCAATTCCCGCAAACGGAATTCAAAAAACTTGCCTCGTTTCGGAGATAATTTTTAGGCGATTTCCATTAGCGGAGATATTTTGACGTTGTAACTTTTTCTCTAGGAGGAATTTTCAAAATCGGAGATGGTTACTGTCTACGCAGGGTATTGTTACATATATATGCCAAGTTTCAGGAAGTTTCGATGAAAACTGTAGGCTGTGAAACAATTAAGTCCACAAGAAGAAGATGAAGAACAACAACGTGAGTAAGACTTAGAGATCCTCCACGAGGATCTAAAAACATTGGGATAAATATAAGAAGAAGAAGAAGAAGAAGAAGAAATAGAAGAAATAGAGGAAGAAAAACAGGACGACAATCAGAACTGGGTACAACGGGTACCTGTATTCAAAACTTGAGCTCTGCTCGTGCTTGGTGGACTTAACGATGAACACTTATGCTCCAGCAAGCAGCGATTATGCAAACCATAAACATGAGGATTGGTAAGCAGATTTAAATTTGATAGTATGTTCATCATGAAGGTATGTCGTCTTCAGTTTCATTGCTGATTTTATTTTCATTCTTAATAAAAATGCTGTTCCATTGCAGTGCCAGCAGGGAGCACTGCATCTTGGAGCATGTCTTCAGATGAGGATATAAATCCTGCTTTTTGAGATTATGGACATTAATGGTCCCATGATGTGTTTTGAAAGAGTTGGCACCTTGTCCAGCGATTATAATTAACATTACTTATATTTGGTGGGAGCAATGGATATTGTGTATGACATCAGCATGATGGGCTAAGTTGCCTTTATGATTTCATTATTTGTTTGTGAGACTTTGTGAAAAGGTACAATCAGGAACAAGTATAGGCACTAAGCACATAAGATGAAAGTAAGAGTCATGCATAACCCAGAGATAGTTCATACTTGGAGAAAAACAAGTGAGGTGTTCATAAAATCTTTATAGCTACAGTATCTCTGAATAATGTATCCAACTAAAAAAAATACAAAAACCTGGAACTATGGTACAAAGGTACAATGTTTTTGGGTGAAGTTTGGGATTACAGAAGCAAACATGATGGAGCATATAACAATGCTCAATCTTGGTACACTGAAGCTCTCCATGGTACATTGAAGCTTGTTGTAAGGCTGTTGTCCTGAAACAACTTGCCTTCGCCTCATGGAAGGCAAATCTTACTGAAGGTAATCTCAGTTCCTTCCACAAAGCTCAGAACAGGTGTGTGTCTACCCTCAAGAAAGCCAGGAAACATCTTTCCAATCTCAAGTCTGAACTCTCAAACCTATCTCCCAACACCAAATCCTGGAGGTGTTTGGTTAAGTCTGTTTCTGGTGTATGTTCCCCCTCCATCCCCTCCCTTACCTCAAATGGCTGCACAGCTGACACTGCACGTAAAAAGGCTGAATGCCTAAACTCTGTGTTTGCTTTTAAATCTTGTGTCCCAAACCCATTGCTTTCTGTACCTAGATTACCCAGTCGCACCCAGCTGTTCCTGGGCTGTGTCGTTTTCTGCTAACAAGGTAAAGAACTTGCTGTCAAACCTCGACTCAGGTTCTGCAACCGATCCTGATGACATCATCCCTCGTGTTCTAAAAACCTACTCTGCTTCTCTCTCTCTCTCTCTCTCTCTCTCTCTCTCTCTCTCTCTCTCTCTCTCTCTCTCTCTCTCTCTCTCGCTCTCTGTCTCTCTCTCTCTCTCTCTCTCTCTCTCTCTCTCTCTCTCTCTCTCTATATCTATATCTATATCTATATCTATATCTATATCTATATCTATATCTATATCTATATCTATCTCATCTCTCTCTGTTCTATTCACCCTCTCATTTTCTCAAGGTCAACTGCCATCTGCTCGGAAATCAGCAAACATTACCGCTCTGCATAAAAAAGGTGCAAAATATGATCCCTGCAACTACAGACCAATCAGCCCGGTCCCAATCAACAGCAAGCTATGTCATGGAATCCATCATCGCTTCCGCCAACAAATCCTCCCTCTTCTCCAATGGCTTGATTTATTACCATAAACTTGGTTTTATACCAGGTTACTCTACCCTGGACATGCTGTTTCTACTTTTCTAACAATGGATGGAGGTCCTAAATACTGAGAATGAGATCAGGCCCACCTCCCGAGACATGTTGTGAGCGTTCGATGCGGTCTGGTATCCCGCATTGCTCACCAAACTCTCTTCTTATGGTATCCAAGGCAATCTCCACCCAAGGCTCATGGACTTCCTCTCCTGTCACAGTCAATGTGTGGCTCTTAACAGAATTCTCTCATCTTCTCTTCCCGTCCAGGCTGGAGTTCCTCAATGCAGTGTTCTTTCCAATGTGCTTTTTCTGGTTTTCATCAATGATCGCTCTTTCCCTGGAAAATCCTCTTTATCTCTTTGTTGATGGCTCCACCCTCTGTCGTACCATCTCTCATCCCTCTGATCAGAAGGCAGCAGCCTCGTTACTCTCTGCAGACTTGGATGAAATCACAAGCTGGTCAAACACTTTGAACATGTCTTACAATCCTGACAAATCTCAAACCCTCACTCTGTCTCGCCGAAAGGACCATCTGGAAAAAAACCCCATCTACTTTCTCAACAATCCCCTTGAAGTCCTTTCATTCAAGCTTTTGGGCCTCACTATCTGCCACTATTTTTCCTGGAAAAGCCACATCTCTAAGCTGGTCTCCAACGCCAGTCGGTGACTGGGCATCCTACGTCGTGAAAAGTCCTTCGTTAGCACACCTGAGTTTCTAACCACTTAGAAGGGTTTCATCTGCAGTCTGATGGAGTAGTGCTCTCCCCTCTGGGGTGGCAATCCTGCCTCACACCTAGCTCGACTTCATGCTGTGGAAACCAAGGCTTTTAGGATCATTACAATCTCCCGCGATGAAGCTGAGACTTTGCGTTTTTCACTTTTTCACCGGAGGCAGTCTTTCTGTCTTCCATAGTCTCCTCTCCGGCCTCCCCTCCCCCTTTACTCTGTCTGTGATCTGTCCTCCCTCTATTTCCTTAGGTCGCTCAAGGCCCATCAAAAACCCCCTTCTGGTGAAACTGCCAAAATCTAGAATCACTGCTCACCTTCACTCTTTCATTCCTCTTTTTTCCTGCCTTTGGAACAAACTCCCACACTCTCTTCAATCCCACTCATCCCTCGACATCTTCAATACAGTCGTTCACCACCATCTCATATCTTCCCCCATCCAAAATCTTGATCTTTTCTACCCCCGTTAATCAACCACAAAACCACCTCCTTCAAATTCCTTCTTTTCCTTCCTGAAAGTCCTTGTAGTGTCCATCTTGTATACCTCGTGTACCCAGCTCCATCCCTCTCACTTCCACAAATCTCTTAATGTTTCTGTTCCTCACTATTTTGTGCTTCCCTCTCCCACCCTCTTGTCGTCAGCCTTGGTAAATATTCTCTGACACAAGCCTTGACATGGTACACCAAAAAAAAAAATATGCAGAGCTCCTTGTTGGGGTATTTGGTGAGGTGACCCCTTAATTTTCACACAAGCCACTTAGTGCAACCACCTGATAGATTAAAAGCACTTTCAGAATGTAGTATTTGTATTTTGAATGCAAAATTTACAAGTAGCGTCACATTCCAATTATACCGCCCCCATGCCAAATAAATAAATAAATCCTCCAGCACGCGACATTGCTAGGGCGCCTGCAATGCTGCCATGCAGCACGTGTGGACGGAATTGGGAGGGAGCGGTGTACTTCTGAGGTGAATGTGTACAAATGATACTGAGGTAAATTTGTTAAAACACCCCTTTTGAAGATAATTAATGGCATTATTTAATTACATCCTTCATCAGGTGATGCTCTACCACCTCACTCTCTGGGACTAAATGTGTTTCCGGTTTCCTGGGTAACCTCGCTGGGGTCTGAAGCCGCCATGTTTTTTGGCCTGCTCAACCATGCCTTGACTTGAAACAGGACGTCACAATTTCTTCATGATAGTTTTTTTTTTTCTTCACTTTCCTCACTCATATTGAATGCCTGTTCATCATAGCTATGAATTGTTGTAGACATCACCTTTGTAAGTGCTATAGTTTTCAAATTAGGAGCTTGGAGCGATTTCATGCTTTATATGATACGATTTCCCACGATACACTCTCACGGACTAATTAAAGTATATCATCGAAATATTATTTCGCTTTTGAGGATCGGATATCGTCCGGACTAAATAATTGTCGAAATCTTTTGTGAAATCTGATAATTTAAAGAAATAACAAGTCTCATAACTAAGCCGATATACCTATTTACTTTAAGCAAGCAAGGAAAGGTTCCTTCCTCCATACATGCACACAAAAAAAGTGAAATTTCGAAGCATTAAACTTATCTTTTTCTACTGTTTGGAGAATTATATTGAGTGAACAAAAAATTTTTGGAACGTAACAAAATTTACCAGCTTCATTGAGCTCTATAATTTCATGCATTTACTGCTTGACCTGATGCAGCCAGTCCCCCAGAAGGACTGCCTATGCATAGCGTCTGCCAGAGCTATGTCTATATTTTCGGATGTTTCGCGATGTGCTCTACATGCAATCAAAGCAAATCTGGAAAAAAACGGACGTTTTAAAATATAGTTATAACGTTTGTACGGACCCCAAACCAATGCAAACGTGACACAGATGAGCAGGCAAAATGGTGCATTTTCTGCAATGCTTATTTCACAGGCGATTTAACTTTGCAATGTCTCCAGGGTTGTTCTGCATTAATCTGCAACTCTTTTGTGGATGAAGTCATTTTATTTCATCAATTCACATAGCTACGAATCCCTGGATACATTACAATGCTTATAAACACCCAAAGACGTCAGCGTTCGTGGCTTTACATTTTGGGTGTCTCCGGGAGGTGTATGTCTAATGTTTTGCTAATCGCATGCCAAATGAGCTGTTTCTTCGCAACCGTTTTGTTGGAGTGCTTGCTTGAGTGCTTAAGCCACCTGGCGAGCGCTCTCCAAGCTGCTTGGTTTTTAGTTTTGGTAAAAGCTCCCGGGTTCTCAATGGAACATCAATTAGACAGATGTACGCTTCTGCCTCTGTTTGGCCATGCGGTGCCATACGGTTGGTGCGTCAGGAGGTGTATCATCCGCTGAAAATGTGCAATTTTATTTTTACAGGACATCGATTTGTTTTAACTTTTTGTGTGATTTCCTTTTACTATAATCCACCCCTCACTTCGACATCGATACATATATTAAAAACAATAACGTCCATCCAGGAAGGTCTTTGCCAAGATCTGGCTGTGAAAGCATAGAGCATAGATCGTCAACTCCTCTGTCAAGAGCCTACCACCCTCTGCTCTAACTCCAGTATGTGTGTGTACGTATATAAAGTGTATTACCATAACGGAAGTGTGTGTGTGTGTGTGTGTGTGTGTGTGTGTGTGTGTGTGTGTGTGTGTGTGTGTGTGTGTGTGTGTGTGTGTGTGTCGTTGATTGCTATCTACATATGAGGGTTTCAGAATGTGGAATGGAGTCCTTCCAGGGTATCCAGGGTATCCAGGGTATCAAAGTATCCACCTTCATTTCGGTAAGGGGTCACGATTCACGGATCAAACTGTGAAATTTTCTGTTCACAAAGTCTTGCGCCGAGGCCTCTCTTCAGGATCGTTACTGAGCCCAGGACTGCTTCCAACTATAGTTTATGTGTTGTAATATTCCCAGAGATGGTTCTTGATATATCACTGTGGTTCTTCATCATCACTGGTACAACTTTGGCATTTTGCAGCTTGCAGGATCTTTTCACTTCATGCTTGAGGTCTTGGTATTTGATCATTTTCTTGATTTTTGCATTGTTGGTCCAAAATCACTGGTGTTAACACCTCAATTAGCAACGCCTTTTTCTCTTTTTTTATACCCAAGTATGATATCTGGTCGCAATGCTTTGTTTTTGATGTTCACGCACGATGAGATCATAAGGTTGTACGTGAGCGGAACTTCAATGTTTTCAGTGATTGCTTTTGGTTCATTTTCCCACAAATTTTCTGGAACTTGAATCTCAAAGTTTTTGCCGATGTTCCAGCAGATTACTTTATAAACTCTGTTGTGTCGTGTGTACAACTGTTCTGACATGTTTTTTTTTTTTGTTTTTTTTTGTGTTCGGTCATTAAGCCTCATATCATTCTCTTTGCCAACCCCACTTCCACACCTCACCTGTCTGTTTTTTTCCTCCTCCCACCCCCACCCTTCTCTCTCACTCTGTCCCCTCCTCACTCCCCCTTCCTAATAAATTGCAGCACTTTTCTCCCACACCTCTATCACTCTCTCGCTGTCTCTGCCCCTCTCTCTCTCACACTCTCTCCCTCACACTCTCTCTCTCACTCTCTCACACTCTCTCTCTCTCTCTCTCTCTCTCTCTCTCTCTCTCTCTCTCTCTCTCTCTCTCTCTCTCTATCACACTCTCTCTCTCTCCCCCCTCCCTTCTGCAGTGAATAACAACTTTTGGTCAGGTGTAGCTCTCCCCACCTCCCCCCTAGCTCCCGTTTCTTCATCCTCTCTGCCTCCCCTCCCCCTCTCACCCTACACCTGCCCCCTCTCTCCCCCCCCTTTATTGTCCCCGTCAGCAAAGCAACGGGTTGTATTTGCTCGTCGATAATAATTAAGTAATTTATCAATTAATTCATTTATCAAAAAATAAAAAACAACATCTTCCCTTTTGTCCCCAAATTTCAGCTTCCTTGCTCAAAGGATGGCTGAGATATCACCTGGACAAACACGAAAACAAGAAAACAAACAGAGTAAAAACTGAGTACTCCCTTCGGCACCCAGCAGTGATGTCATGCATCACCTAGATATGGAATTGATAAGGAGCAGTGTACAATAACCCTATTTCATTGCCGTGAATAGCTGTGCAAGTGTGATGTAATTTTTAAATCCCTTGGAATGGATCGATGATATAGAGTGCAGTCGATCTACATGCAGCCAAACATACCTTCAAAAATTAGCGTGGCTCTCTTGGACATGATCCACATTCAAGGTGTAAAATCAATTTATAGTTAAATTAGACAACTTTGTTGAAATTTTGCAAAGGCTGGATGGGCTTTAGTCAAGCCCATAGGCCTTGCAGTACATATCAAACTCGAGGGGTAGCACTCGGTAGAGTGCAAAACCTCCGCCGCCAATACTGCTGGGTCACTTAAGTGAACCTGATATCCTATTCATTGTAGGTCAAAACGGATCAGACTCTACTGAACCACGATTGAATAAACTAAACTAGTTTGACGCGCATGTAGAAATGCCCAAAAAAAAAATCGAAATTTTTTTCAAAAAAAAGTTGCAAAATTTTATTTTTTTCTCTAACAAATTTTTTTTTTTTTGGTTGGAAATCACTTAAAACATGTAGACATGCTAAAACAAAAATTCAAATATTTTTTCAAAATGGCCGCCACAGCGGCCATATTGGACTTTGGACCAAGTCCAAAATCTAATGGCATGATCCTTGGACCATACCTAACCCCCCCCCCCACCAAGTTTCGTCGAAATCCGTCCAGGAGTGTTTCCGTAATACTGTTCACAAACAAACAAACAAACAAACAAACAAACAGACAAGGGTGAAAACAGTAACCTCCGTCCATCTTCGATGGCGGAGGTTAACTAGGAGTGGTATTGACAAATACACCCTCAACAATAAAATGAGCATTCAGAGATTGCAAACCCTTGCGGGACTTCTTTTGAGTGGTGTATTTTTAGAGGTTTTCAGGTAAATCCAATATGGCTGCCAAATCATGTGACCTATGACTTCATATGTGTGACTTTTGTTCCTCATGGATAGGCAGTCATATGTGTAAAGTTTCAAGGATACAAGGAAATCTAACACAGGTGGAGGCCATTCAGCCCATCATGCCTGCGTGAACACCAAACCAGCCCATCTACACATTATCCAAGGAAGGAAATGCAAAATAATATTTTATTAATTAATTTAATTTTTATTTTATTTTATGTTTTTGTAGTTTTTGTATTGTTTTATTTTTACTTTTACTTTATTTTATTTTATTTTATTTTTTCTTTTTCTTCTTCCCCTCATGGGAGGGGGCATGGGCTTGGTTAAAAACATACATCAACCACACAACACCCCTTGATAAGACCCCCACCAACAGCACTCGTTACACATGCACACAGTCATCCATCAATGCTCAATCTACCTAAAAGTCCTGTGAACATCCCTACACCCATCTATCTCAATAATTTCGAGGTACCTATCTAATTCTAATTTAAACTTTTCTGCTGTTTCTGCTGCCACTACCGTTCCAGGGAGACCATTCCATGCATTAACTACTCTTTGAGTAAAAGACCCCTGCCTTACCACCATATTAACTCTCCTCTTCTATACTCTCAGGCTATGGCCCCTGGTTCTATCACTGTCTACTCTGTTGAATAACTCATCTTCACTTATTTTATCAATACCTTTCATTATCTTAAACATCTCTATCATATTTCCTCGTAACTGCCTCCTTTCTCATGTGCAAAGCCCCGTCTCCTTCAGCCACTCCTCATAGCTGAGTCAAGCTAGGCCCGGAATCAATAAAGTAGCCCTGCGCTGAACCCCTGTGTCCTTCGGGAATTGTGGTGACCAAAACCGCACACAATATTCGAGATGTGGCCTCACTAAATTCCTGTACAATAAAGTATGTTATTCCTCGATCTTTTCAGTCATTTCAGAGAAGATTTTTGAAGGTTTAAAAAAAAAAATATATATATATATATATATATATATATATATATATATATATATATATATATATATATATATATATATATATATATGGCTGCCAAATCACGTGACTGATGACGTCATTAATTATTTTTCTGTGGACCATTTTATCCCTCGATGACCCTCAAAAATTTTCATACTGATTGGATGTGGCGTTCTACATATGCAATTATGACGTCATAACGAGGGTACCTATGACGTTATAAAAATCAGACTCATTCCACGTGAGGAGTACTTGCTATCTGCCAAGTTTCAAATTTTTCCTTGGTACGGTTTCACAGATTCAGAAGTCCAAAGTTTTTCCATTTTTACAATATGGCTACCACACCACGTAACCTATGACGTCATAATTATCATTGAAACATTCTACATGAGCATTCGCACCAATGGTGAAAAATTCGTCTCAGTCCGACAAGCAGTTGCGGAGAAAAACACGAAAGTTCTGTGCAGACAGAAAGACAGACAGACAGACAAACAATCAAAGGGACTCAAATGCAATACCCTCTCCGAATCCTTCGGTGAGGGTGAAAATGGGCATGACTAACTTGTACATGATCCACATGGACCACAATCATGCTAGAAAATCAATTTATGGTCAGATTAGAATGAAGAACTCTTTGCTCATGAAGGTTAATGTCTATCTGCATCGGCAGGCATGTCAATGAATGGATGAAATCAACTGAATGATGATTTAAATACGTTAACCTCCTTTGGAAGCAATGGGAAGCTGATGTTTCATGAGGAGGAGAATGGGACCATACTCTGTGCAGAGCGTTGGTGCTGCCGAAGCAGTCTCCTTGGCTATTGGGCACAATCCTGGATGGGTCGCCACTCCGACACAGTATACCAGCATGCTGGCACTCCTTTTGCCGACCTCGAAAGGATGACAGGTCGAGTTAACCCAACCTGGTATTAATTCAACAGCTGAGCGGGATTTAAACTCAGGACCCTTGGATCCAAAGCTCACCACCGTAACCACCCTAACCATTAAACCAACACCAGGCATGTTTCAGGCATTATCCATTTATCAGAGCAAAAGGGAATGAAGGGTTAATGGCTGAAACATCATCCTCTGCTTGATTATCATGGTGGTTGGCATACCTCAATCAGCATTGGGTTGATTTTATCCACATCATGGTCAGATTAGACAACGTTGTTGAACTGTGCAGAAGCCCACCCAGACATGCAAGTTGAGCGTGTAGGCCTCGCATTGCTGCTCAGACCATGTGCTCGATTAGCTAGCTGTAAGTGCTGAGAAGGCCGCTTGGGCACATAATTTGAGCCGATGCTCTGAGGTATGCTGCAAATGCTGTGAATGTTATCTTGCAAGCAATTCACTTTGGCCGCTGATGCTGCACAGAATCTGTACAATATCTTCACTCGTTATACATAGACAACTTTGCTCCAATTTCATTATTTAAACGAAACTGGAAAGAGCTTTTCGCTGAAGAGTGGGCATGACTCACTTGGACATGATCCACATTCAAGGTGTAAATTAAATATTAAAAAATAAAAATAAAAAGTTAAAAATAAAGTAAAATAATTCAAACAAGAGCAGTCAGGAGAATTGCCAATAGCTGAGAGTATCTATCAAGGAGGTGAGGAAGGGCTTTTACAGAAGATCCAGGTTGGAGTGGAGGAAGTAATGGAACAGCAAGGAAATCTAAGAGAAGATAAGACTCCGGAGCTGATAATATACACCCGAGAGTGTTGACGGAGGTGGCCGAGCAGGAAAGTGAGACTTTAACTGATATTTTCAACAGTTCACTGGAGTCAGGGTAGGCACCAGAGGATTAGGGAGCATCAAATGTAACACCATTATTGAAGAAAGGATCCAGAGAAGAATTGGGAAGCTATAGACCTGTTAGTTTGACTTCAGTTGTGGAGAAGGTGTTGTCGACATTAATTAAGGACTAGATGAGGAACCATTTAATCAAATACAAACTAATTAAAGGTAGTCACAGCTGTTGGGGTTTACCAAAGGTTGATCTTGTCTACCAAATCTTTTAGAGTTCTATGAAGCAGTTTATGATTGGCTGGATGAGGGAAGGGCAATGAGCATTCTTTATCTCGACTTTAAGAAGGCATTTGATAAGGTACCACAAAGGAGGTTGTTAGCCAAGATGAGGGCTTGTGGAGTGGCTGGTCAATTAGCTTAAAGCAAACAGTGTTTTTGGTTGTAATCATAGGGGAATCAATTATATATCAGAAGAGGTATTGTTAACACTGTATAGGAATTTAATGAGGCAGCTTTGGTCACCACATCTCAGGAAGGACATAGCTGCCATAAAGGAGACTCAGTGCAGGGCAACTAGATTGAGCGAGACTCAGCTAATATGAGGAGCGGCTGAAGGAGACATGGCTTTATACATTAAAAAGGAGGTGGTTATGAGGTCATATGATCGAGATGTTTAAGATAATGAAGGGTATAGACAAAATAAGTGCACAGAATAATTATTTGTCAGAGTAGACAGTGATCTGACCAGGGGCCAGAGCCTGAGAGTAAAGAAGAGGAGAGTTAAGACAGTAGTAAGGCAGGGGACTTTCACTCAGAGTAGTTAATGCATGGAATGATCTCTCTGGAAAGGTAGTAACAGCAGAAACAGGAGATAAGTTTAAATTGGAATTATGTAGGTACCTGGAAGTTTTGGAGATGGAGGGGTATAGTGATATTGGCGGTACTTTGAAGTTGCTTGAGTATGGATGGGTGATTGTGTGCATCTGTGTGGAGTGTCACGTCTGTGAAGGTCTTAAGTGTGTGGTTGGTGTTGTGTATTTTTACCCAAAAACTGCCTTTGTCCCCCACCCCCCATGAAAAAGAAGAAGAATTTTAAGTTTTAATAAAATCAAAAAAAATGTTTTCAATGAAAATAAATATATTTCTCCATTTTTTTTTTGCACCATTGGGATATCCCTGAGCATTTCACTTTATTTTCATCCCCACCCTCCCCTAATTACCTTCGCAAACTTTGTTGCGAAGGTTATGTTTTGATCGCTGTGTATTTATTTATTTGTGAATATGTGTGTTTGTTTGTTTGTTTGTTTTATTCGCATAACTCCAAAAGTATTGAACTGAATCGCAGCAAATTTGGTGCGATGATTGGTTATTATCTGAGGACCATTTGATTAGATTTTGGGAGTGATTGGGTCAAAGTTCAAGGTCAAGGTCATGAAAAGGTCAAAATTGTGTTTTTACCATAGCGCGGTCAATTTGTATCCAATTTGCATGCAACTAATGCCAAAATGTTCAGAATTCAATGCCCCATCTTGTGATATGTGACATGACACAATGACGTAATAACCCTTATTAGCGGTTGGGAGTCAAAGGCCAGGGGGGGTCACGACATTGCAAAATGTGCGGTTTTTGTCATAACACAGTCAATTCTTACCCGATTTGCATGAAACCAACACCAAAATGTTGACTGTTCTGTTCCCCACACTCTAATAACAATTACAAAATTAAGAGTACAAAGGTCAAGGTTGAGGTCATGAAAAGGTCAAAATCGTCATTTTGCCATAGTGCGGTCGATTTTTATCCAATTTGCATGCAACCAATGCCAAAATGTTGTGAATTCAATGCCCAATCTTGTGATATACGATATGACACAGGAAATTTAATGTTTTTTAAGCCATCATAACACATATGAGATGGCAGATGTGGTATGGGATAAAATACCCTCACATTCAATGGTTTCTGGGGGGGGGGCAAAATGTAGCGTTGGCGAAGGTATGCGCTCTACTGAGTGCCCGTTCTAGTTCTCCCAATGCAATTACCGTCAGTCCTCACTTAACATTACAGTAACGTTCTTGAAAAATATGACTTTAACTGAAATGACTTTAAGGAAAGATTTGAGGATTTACTGAAATATTTCTTCAAGTTTCCCCTAAAGGATGGAGCTCTTCATGGAAATTAGTCGCGAAGAGGATGATTATCGCCACTCAAGACGTTGTGAACGTGTTTTCAGAGACCACCTCAACCCGCTCGATGTCTAGGTCGATGAAGATATTACCCTGCTGTAAAACACGTCCGAAGGAATAACTAGAATTATACGAAGGATCTTTGATCCCCCAGGAGTCATTTACACAACAATATGTTTTAAATAATATAGTTTTAAACTCCATTGAACTGACAATCCCACAGTATTTTACATGTGATATCTCGGCCGATGTAAAGGTTTGTTCTGGTGCAGGTATTGCAGGTGCACCTAAACGAGTTGTTAGTCCATGCTGCTAGTGTAGTGGTACTTTCATGGTGTGATCATTTATTACTTTGTGTTCCGGTTATTTAGATACCAATTCAATTGATACCGATGGTGATCCCAGGAAATAAAGTCAACTACGTACGTAATTAATAGATTGAATGCGGCGTGTTCCTCGGTCCATAACTCGTCCAATCCGCATCACAGAGAAACGTGTGGGGCCTCGTTTGACTCGGGGGAGTCCCGGTTTACCCTGTTTACCGAGATTTACCCAAGTTGAGTAATTCTTAACAATTATACACTGTTTATAGTGATGGTGTAATTAAACATAAAAGTATTTGAACAACACACATCATACATCTATACAATGTATTGTCTCTCTTGTACTTGAGAAAAGCCTCCACAAAAGCCTGTTTGTCTGTGTGCAGGATATCTCAAAAAGTTCTTGACGGATTCGGCCGAAACTAGTTGAGCAGGTTGGGTGTGTGACAAGGACGAAATGATTAGATTTTGGTGAAGAATCGGAATCGAGAGAGCAGTTCATAATCGGAATCGATTCTCAAATTGTAAGAATCTCCCAAACCTATTATGAGGCAAATGTCACAAACTGTGAGCACGCAATGGCCATTCCACATTGAAGGTCATTTAGCTCTTTACCTTGGCACATCTTGATTCTGCGTTTTAATTCCTGTTCGACACCTTCAGAAAGCACAGATAGCCACTTTAGGAAAACTATGCACTTGCAGGTTGTGAAGTGCTGTCCCACTACTAACAGTAATTAATAATGGTATGCACTTGTATTTCAACACTTGAATTTACACAATATGACTCACACTTTGCACATTGTGCTGTCAAACAATGCTGCCATATTCTCGCATTCAGATATATCACGGAAAAATTTATCCCTGCGGTCGTTACAGAGAAAGTGAATCTTAAAGGCATTCCCAGTTAAAATTCCATTGGGTTTTGTTTCTTTCATGCACACCCACCCACCCCCCCTCCCACCTCTCACCCTTCACCTTCCTCTCATGCCCTCTTGTCATGTCACTATTGCAGATGTGAATGAATGTGAGGTGAACAATGGTGGTTGTCAACACGTCTGCATCAACACCATGGGTAGTTACGAGTGCCTCTGTAAGGACGGGTTCTTCCTGAGTGACAATCAACATACTTGCATCCATCGTTCTGAAGGTTTGTCTTCTTCGGCCGTGCACCTTGTTGTTTTTTCTTTCACAGTACCCTGTTTTCGTTGGCCAAAAGATTATCATAAGATCTCATGAGCATCTCGTCAGATTTACTTCCATCAGTCATCATAAGAAATGATGGGGGATTTTTGAAATTGTTGGGTTTACACTTTCCCAAAAGATCGTGCACAATTACTGATTCCTCTTATGGAAGGCGTAAATTATGGCAAATTGCAAGTGTTGTATTACCGGCAATTTGTCTATATTTCCTCAAAATGTGACCTTTTGACCTTCCATTAAAGCCTTTTGTTTGTATAAACTGAAATAAACTGAATGTTTATTTCTGCACTGATTAAACCTCACAGAATAACCTGTACATAGCAAGCATGAAAGATGAGCACATTTATAAACAACAAAGGGATTAAAGTAGGACGTATGATTGTACATGTGTTTTTTGAGTGTTTCAGAGTGTTAAACAACAAATACCCAAGGTGACTCGGTGCAGCACTCACATCACTTTATTATAATTGCGATTGTCGAGTGCAGAAGTTAACTTTTTAAAATTTATCTTGCCTCCATAACTGTAATGTTACTTTAATCCCCTGATGCCACTGATGTGATGCGATTCAATTGAGAATTTCCTCTGATGATTATACATGCCTTAGGTGAGCAGGTTTTACCGAATTTCTCTTCTTCCCTCGTATCTGAGCAGAATTTTTGCTTGGTTTTTGTGCTCTCAATCTCTTAATTTTTGCCATCATCTCATCCTTCCCTCCATTCTCAAACGACTTCTCCTTCTTCCCTCCCGATTCAAAGGGCACACCCTCAAGCTTATGCACCCATCGCTTTTAAAGGAGTTTTCACGCACACGTTGATCGATCGCTCTCGGTTGTCACCGTTAAAGTCATCACACATTATTTCAAAACAAGTCGCAAAAGTTTATTTGGTGTGCGCTTCCAACTGTTTTTGGCTGCCTTAGTTTGGTTCATTTCTACCTTTTGGAAGATTGGTTCATTACAGCCGGCTCGGTTATGACTTTTGTACAAATCTTCAGCCTTTGGCTGGAAGGCATTCTGTAAATATATTTTGTTATGAAAATGTCATTGCTACTTTGAAGTACTGAAGATTTCCTTCAAAATGAAGGAAATATCCTCCCAGTTCAACTAGTGAACCAATGTGACTCCCAAAAGCCAAGATGCACTCGCAAAGTTGGTTACAGCACTTAATTGTTGCCTAAAACAAAAACTAGAGTCTTCCCGAATCAGGATTAACTGACATTTGTGACAATATATCCACAGGGGATGGGAGGGAGGATAAATGGAAAGGTAATAAAATTAGGTTCTATCCACTTTGGAGTATTTTCTTGTTTTCTGAGAGCATTGGGTGAGATTGCAATCCACAAAAAGATTAAGGTTAGGAAAGAGTTAAGGCTAATAAGTCAAGCACCCACCGTGGAAAAAGTTGGGTGAATAGTAATGGGCCATTTGATGTAAATAGCAGAGTCTTTGTTCTTAATGGAATTGTGGCATGCGGTCACAGCCCCTGCACTGAACGTTGAAATGTCATCTTGAATGATTCCAGCTGTTGCAGGTGCTTCAGACCCAAGGCTATATGGCTTAGGCATTGTGGAACAGCCAAGGCCTGAGTACTCTTGCCTTTGTGGCCAGGAACCTGGGAAGCATTTTGATTGCACTGGTCAGGAGCATGGGCCTCACTCTGGCCTTTGACAAACCGAGCTCGAGTATGCTTTTCAGGAACATGATTGGATGCTCGTGGTTTTCTTTGGATAGCATAACATTTCCAAAACGTCTGGTCTCCAGAGTTCTTGATATTTCCTTCATATTTCACCTTATTGCATTTCATGCTGCGGTGCAGGAGCCAAGAAGGCGGATAGACTTTAATGCCACTAAGTATTCAAAAACGAGGTGGTGGTGTGTACAAAACCTTCCTCACTAATTCCATTGCATGACAAAGTTGCAACAGATTTAATAGCATGAGGGACATTTTGTTCTTCAAATAAACAGGACTTTTCAAATTCCAGACTCCAATTGATGCCATACAATTAATGGTTTATCTTGACATCTGGAGTCGTGTTTCACAACAGGTGAAGAGTAAGTAAATCCTCGTCATTTTGCTACGATTATATGTATAAATACATTTAGGTTCAGCTTGCTTGATCAGCAGATTTCACATCTGGTAACCTAAGGTGATGGGTTAGCTGTGGTTAGCTCCATGGCAGAGCTGCTATCTGGCAGTGTGTATCAGCTGGCAGAGGCTGTATTGGCTGTACATATTGCAGGCACATGTTTATGTAATCCAACATCGCTGTCTATTTATCTTCTGGACCGCTTTTCTTGGCAATAATTGTTGCATACATTACATTATGCTATACCATGAGCTGGTTTGCATCACTTACTACCTCTGAGCAAATATTTTTGCTTCGGGGATATTTATTGATGAAAGAACAAGTAAAATTTTTGCAATGTGCACCAGCTTGTGCAATTCGAGCAACAACAAAAGTAAAAAGGAAAATATATGTACATGTTGGAAATAATTTTGCACATCACATCAGTCTTCAAAAAAATTGTCCAGAAACCAACCGCTTACATGAATTCACACTGCTGTCCACTATGATTTTATTTTATTTCATATGTTAAACACATTATACAGTTGTTAGCCCTTTGTTGATATTTTGAATTCATGTTTTTCATTTAGAAAAGTTGGAACCGGGCGTAGTGGCGTGCGCCTGTAATCCGGCTACTCGGAGGCTTGGGTTGGAGGATCGCTTGAGGACGGGAGCTCTGCACTGGGCCGCGCTATGAGAGGGTGTAGGGCAGCCCGGAATCATGGCGAAACCCAATCCTTATCCCTGTGTCGTAAGAGGCGACCAGGGTTGCGTCAGGAAGGGCATCCGGCGTAAAACCTATGCCAAATGAGTATGCGGATCATAACGGATGATCCGCTGTGGCGACCCTTAATGGGAGCATCCGAAAGATGAACAACAACAACATTTAGAAAAGTTGGAATTTATTTTCAAACGTTCTGAAATCGTCAAAACCATTCGAATTGCCATGGCATTATAATAAACCCTATGAGCATGAGGGACATTTTGTTCTTCAAATAAACAGGATGTTTCAACTTCCAGACTCCAATTGATGCCATACAATTATTGGTTTATCTTGACATCTGGAGTTGTGTTTCACAACAGGTGAAGAGTAAGTAATCCTCGTCATTTTGATACAATTATATGTACAAGCACATTTAGGTTCAGCTTGGTTGATCAGCAGATTTCACATCTGGTGTCAGGGATACCCAGCGAAAAATTAACTTTCATCTTTAAAAATCACGTGACTAAATGATTGAAATATCAGCTGCTTTTTTTTCGTATCCTTTTCTCTTCTGTTGCAAGCAGAGCGAAAGGCAGTGTAAAATCAGACACACTGTTTGATAGGGTGATATATTACTGTTTTTGGATACAATGGAAATGTTGAAAAAAGTATTGGATATAGCAAGCGTTTTCTGAATCTCCTCTTCCCGTCCAGGCTGGAGTTCCTCAAGGCAGTGTTCCTGGCCTTGTGCTTTTTCTGGTTTTCATCAATGATCTCTCAGATTCCCTGTAAAATCCTCTTTATCTCCATGCTGATGACTCCACCCTCTACCGTACCATCTCTCATCCCTCTGATTGACAAGCAGCAGCCTCTTCACTCTGCAGATCTGGATAAAAGCAAAAGCTGGACAAACACTTGGAATATATCTTTCAATCCTGACAAATCTCACACACTCACCATGTCTCTCTGAAAGGACCATCTGGACCCCCCCCCCACCCCATCTACTTTCTCAACAATCCTCTTGAAGAAGTCCTTTCTTTCAAGCTTTCGGGTCTCACTCTCTGCCACGATCTTTCCGGGGAAAGACTATTCTCCAAGCTGGCCTCCAAAACCAGTCGCTGACGAGGCATCCTATGTCGTGCAAAGTCCTTTCTTGGCACACCTGAGATTCTAACCACCTACAAAGCTTTCCTCTGCTGTCTGATGGAGTACAGCTCTCACATCTGAGCTGCTGCTCCTGCCTTCCACTAAGCTCGACTTCCTGCTGTGGAAACCAAGGATTTTAGGAACATTGCTATGTCCCACAATGAAGCTAAGTCTTTGGATCTCTCATTCTCTCACCGGAGGTAGGTCAGTGGTCTTTCTGTCTTTTACGGTCTCCTCTCTGGCATTTCTTCCACTGCTCTCTCTGTGATCTGTCCCCCACTCTATATTTCCTTCGGGCGCTCAAGCTCTGCCAAAAAACCCCTTCTGGTGAAACTGCCAAAATCAAGAATCACTGCTCACCTTCACTCTTTCATTCCTCTTTTTCCCCACCTCTGGAACAAACTCCCATACTGTCTTCAATCCCACTCCTCCTGCCAAGTCTTCAAAACAGCTGTAACCACCATCTCATATCTTCTCCCATCCAAAATCTTGATCTTTTCTACCCCCGTTAATCCACTCCAAACCTACCTCCTTCAAATTCCCTGCTTTCCTTCCTGAAAGTTCCTGTAGTACCATCTTGTTTACCCCGTGTACCCTACCCCCATCCCTTTCCCTTCTGCAGATATCCTATTGTCTTTGTTCCCCACTATTTTGTGCTTCCATCTCCCACCCCACTTGTCCCCTGCCTTGTTATATGTTTTGTGTGTTAGCTCTTACACGAGCCTCGACTTGGTATCCAAAAAAAAAAGAAAAAAAGATCTTATCGATATGAGAAACGGGATTGAAGGAGACTCACCATTATTATAGTGAAAAAGAAGATGAAGGAGGAAGAGATTTTGTTTTCATGTAAATTGAAACCAGCCCATCTATTGCCACCTTCCTCAACTATGTCATACTGTTTGTGGCCTCACTCAATTACATCATACTGTTTGCAGATCGGGCTTGATTTGTTATGTCCCATATTGGCCAATTGCTGCCGGACACACGCAGGCAGGGACAGAGCTCCTTTTATATTACAGATGGGATGCTTATGGCTGCAACGATTATTGGTGATCTATTATCATCTTTTCTGCAAGATTGGAGTGTTCTCCTCAAGGCACAACAGCATCTAGAAAAACTGCATAATATGCCATTTTGAGAGGCATTAAGAAAGATTAATGTGCACAAGTGAGGATTATGGATCAAGCTGAGGAGTGAGCTTGAGCATCGGGTTTCTTGTAAACACTCTTTCCTTCAGTCCAAAGAATCTGCGGTGCAATCAACAAAAGTGCTTAAAGAAACGTTTCGCATAATTCTTTGGAGAATTCTCTGGAATTTTTTTGAAAATCGACAAGTCCCAAAATCTCAATATAGACAGGATTTATTTGATTAATTTTATTACTTGAGTTAAACATTCGGCAAACAGACACCATGCGGCTGCAGTGATGTCATCCAAAAGTTTTAGAAATGAATTACTCTGAGAATCTGCTGACAGACAAGAGAAATACCTTATCTGGCAACACAGTTGTTTTTATAAATGGCTCTTTCAAATAGCTTGTTCTAATTTTTGTACAATACTTGGAAACCCTCAAGTTCGAAGTTGGCTCACTATATAATGACTTGCAACTCAAAAAACTCGGGCATTTAAGAATCAGGTTACAATTTCCAACTCGGTTTACAACATTTTATTCAAGTCTATGGACTCTTCTCCAACATCCATCAGTGAAATTAAAACGAACACGATCTTTTTAATGTATATTTCTCGGTTTGCTGGTCGAGAAGTAAAGCATGAGTTTGATAACATTTATGTCATGGAATAGCAATTGCATCAGTGTAATGGAAAGAACCACAGCCAGCGATGATGGTAAGAGCAATTGGGAAATTGGGCCGATTTGGAAGGGGTGATCCAGTACATGAGAAATTACGAGGAGAAAGTGAAACCCAGGAGAACATGACAACTGAGTTTGGAAAGGAGATCAAAACATCACTTCTGTGTTGGCTTGTCATTCCCATTTGGTTCGCAGTTTCTGAAACTAAATGGCACAGCCAAGCAAAACTTTTGTAAAGGAAAAAAATGCATCATATTGTATATGTGGCACAGGAAAGCTCTGTGTAAGTTGCAAGTTTACACTTTAAAATTGTCGAAAGAGTGCTTCATTATGTCATATAATTAATGCTTTGTTTTCCAGAAATATGTATATACACACACACACACAGTACATATGTATATATGGCTATATATATATATATATATATATATATATATATATATATATATATATATATATATATATATATATATATATATATATATATATATATATATACATGTATACATCTACATACTCAAAACACCCGCTCCTTACGGGAGCGACCGGGGGAGTGGAGGGGTAAGGGGGGTGGGGTGAGAGGATGGGGAAGAAGATCACGTGTGTGTGCGCACCATGCACTCCAACGAAACAATTGATAAGGAATTGCTGGCTTGGCAAGCGATAGCAAGCTGATTGATGATGGAACATACCTTGGAAATCAAAATGATAATGAACCTTAGGAATATGGTTGTGCATCAAATAAAGGTCACAGTTGGGCTGTAAGGGTGTTGGTGGTAACATCACACATCACACGTGAAACCATGGCCAGAAGAATTCACATATGAGGTTATAAACAATCCACGATAGGTTATAAACAATCACTATACAGTCCACATAAAATGTCATCATGGCTTGAAAAATCGAACAGGCAATGGGATTCATCATCCATGCGTAAAGACTCATGACAGCAACTTTGATAGCTAAAGATAGTTACTGCTTACCAAGGTCTAGCAAGTCGATATGGCTCTGATCTGTTCATCTGAGGGAGACGTGGTAAGTGTCGAATGGCTTAATCACGTCGAGCTTCCTCCAAACTTCTTTCGGTTTAATAGTGACTGTTTAAAAATGTAATTGTATGTTGGATAGAATTGACTGAAACATTTGTGATTATAATAATTTTTACGTCTGGAAGGTGTGCCCCATGAAAGCCATGATAACCTATTATATGCCTCAACATGGAGTTTGTGTGAGGTGCAACCACCCCCTCCACACACACACACACACACACACACACACACACACACACACACACACACACACACACACACACACACACACACACACACACACACACGGGGATTGGGGGAAGTTAAATTGCTTCAACTTCCATTCTGTGACACTTATTCCCCCCTGTCAAGTTTCATTGAGATCGGAAATGTAACAACCGAATGTATCGCGGTCGAAAAAAGTCAGACAGACAGACAGACAGACAGACAGACACGTAGACACCAAATTGTGTATTGTAATAAGATGAATATACAGTGTCAACAGAAAGTCTACACCCCCTTTCAAAAGTTTCATCTCTTGTTGCCTTATAACCTGGAAATAAATTGCATTAAATCAGACTTTTACAACCTTTACTTACACATCGTAACCCACAACTTCCAAGTGGAAAACAAATTCCACAAATTTCACAAAATTAATTAAAAATGCAAAACTAGAATATCTTAGTTGGATAAGTGTCCACCCCCCTGAGTTAATACTTAGTGGAAGCACCTTTGACAGCAATTACAGCTGTGAGTATGTTGGGCTAGGTCTCCATCAACTTTACACACCTTGATTGGACAATATTTTCCCATTCTTCTGTACAAAACTGTTCAAGCTCAGTCAAGTTGCATTGGGAGTGTTGATGGACAGGAATCTTCAAGTCATGCCACAGATTTTCGATTGGATTTAGGTCGGGGCTCTGACTGGGCCATTCAAGGATATTTATCTTTTTGTTCCTTAGGTACTCTAGTGTAGCTTTGGATGTGTTCTTTGGGTCATTGTCATGCTGAAAGATTAATTTCAGCTTTCTTGCAGAGGGCAGCAGGTTTTCTTCTAGGATTTTTCTGTGTTTTGCTCCATCTATCCTGACAAGTATCCCAGTCACTGCTGATGATAAACATCGCCATAACATGATGCTACCACCACCATGCTTTGCAGTAGGGATGGTGTTCTTTGGGTGATGTGCTGTGTTGGGTTTGTACCAAACATAATGTTTTGCATTTACACCAAAAAGTTCTATCATGGTTTGTCAGACCACAAAAGTTTTTCTTCCACATGGATGCAGAATCTATGGAGTGGTTTTTTTTTGCAAACCTCAAACAGGACTCAAGGTGGGCTTTTTTGAGTAATGGCTTCCTTCTTGCCACCATACCTGCGGTACAGGCCAGACTTGTCGAGTGCTTGGGATTTTGTTGTCACATGCACACAGTGACCAGTCTTTGCCATAAAGGCATGTAGCTCTTTCAAAGTTGCCTATGGCCTCTTAGAGGCCTTTCTGATCAGTCTTCTTCTTGCTTGGTCATCCAATTTGGACGGACGGCCTGATCAGGCAGGGTCTTCGTGGTACCATACGCCTTCCACTTCTTTATGATTGTCTTGACTGTGCTCCATGGCCTTTGAAGTATTTTTAAACCAATCCCCTGATCTGTGCCTTTCCACAACTTTATCCTGGAAGTCTTTTGAAAGCTCCTTGGGTCTCACAGTTGAGTCTTTGCTGTGAAATGCACTACCCAGCAGAGGAAACCTATAGGAATAGCTGATTTTATTCTGAAATAATCAGAATCACTGCAGAGACATGACATAAGTAAATAGACACGATGATTTTAAAAGAATTTATTTATTTAACATTTGAAGTGCATGTGATCCATTTTAATACATACACTCGTATTTGCTAGACTTGTCATTTGCAGAATTCAACGCTTTCATTCTTTCAGGCATAGAACTAACAAGTTCTGAAATGTTCTCTTGTGGGATTTCTGCACAAGCTTCACACAAAAGGTTCAGCAATTCTACCCATGACGTTGGTTTCCTGGATCGTTTCTGCACAGCTCGATCCAATATGGCCCAATGGTGTTCAATAGGATTCATGTCAGGAGACTGACTTGGCCATGGAAGTCGCTTGATCCCATTTCTGCCCTGCCATTCTTTGGTCTTTTTTGCAATGTGGCATGGCACTCCATCTTCCATGAACAGTGTTGTTTTTGACCA
The DNA here is from genome assembly GCF_056783735.1 of Eptatretus burgeri. Classification (NCBI taxonomy): domain Eukaryota; kingdom Metazoa; phylum Chordata; class Myxini; order Myxiniformes; family Myxinidae; genus Eptatretus; species Eptatretus burgeri. The sequence continues at coordinate 92,304,824 of NC_140965.1, read as the reverse complement.
TCTGACCAGTGGACAAGGCAGGGAGAAGTCCATCATCAAGGATAGAAATGTGTATCATAGAGTTGATGTTGCCAACACACTCCACAAGCTCCGATCGACCAGCGCTCTAAATTTCTCCCCACAGCATCACTGAAAAACCATTATGTTTGACAGTTGGCTGCAATCGGTTCAAAAAAAAACTCTTGACTGGGAAGTCTCCAGACCCATACATATCCACTGTCAGAAAATTGAGCAAATTGGGACTCATCTGAAAAAAAAAGACAGTTTGCCAAAACTCCAAGGGTCTGGTGGCCATCTTGTCAGCCCAATTGATGAAGGTACCGCACGGCAGTTCTTGAGCTATCCTGGACCTCCTCTGCAACATCTGCTGCCTTGCAACGAGGAGTTTTCTCAATGGACCACTTGACAGCTCGAAGACACCTTTCTAAAGGCCCAGATCGACCCGAACGGGAAGCTGTGGATTCCCTGCCTTCGCTGGTGAATTGCACAATCACCCGATTGACCATATAAAGTGGAATGCCAATATTCTGAGCTATCTGATGCTGGCTGACTCCATCTTCTGCTTGGCCAAAAATTAGTCCTCTGAAATTCATAAAGGTCGTGTGCTCCCTGGGTTCGAGGCATAGTTGATTGTCATTCACGACCCAGGAACTCGTTTCTGCAAATAAATTGTTGAATATTAGTTCAAATCACTTAGTAAAGCTTGCTTTTTACAAATGAAATGAATAAATTTAAGGTATCTATTTACTTCTGTCACGTCTCTGTACAATTTAACAGAGGTGAAGGCCAATTGACTTGATGTGTGATTTTGAAGGTGATTGGTTACACCTGAGCTAATTTAAAATTCCTATTATAAGGGTGGTGGACACTTATCCAACCAAGATATTCTAGTTTTGTATTTTTAACTAACTTTCTGAAATGTGTAAAATTAGTGTTTCACTTGGAAGTTGTGGATTACGATGTGTAAATGAAGGTGGAACAACACTGATTTAATGCAATTTAATTTAAGGCGATAGGGCAACAAAAGGTGAAAGTTTTGAAGGGGGTGTAGCCTCTCTGTAGACACTGTATACAATATTGTGAAAACTATTTTGTCAGTAAGAAAATATTCAGTATTATTAATTCACCTTTGTTTGATATCTATATCTAATGGAGGGAAAGTATGTTGTATGTATGTTGTATGTTTCATCCACCCCTCTTCGAGGATTTGGCAATTTAATTATCCAAGCTATATAACCACAATGTATTATATAGTCACGAAAGCAGTGCACGTTTTTTCTTCATATATGTAACCCGGGTTATTTCTATTTTTAGGAGTGATTGAGGCAGCGGGTGTGTTGCTTATACACCACCAAAATAAAAGGATGTGTCAGAAGAATGTTTTTCATGCTTGAAACACGATCATCCACAGGGCGGGTACTTTGCTCTTGTATTAATAATCATGAAGATGATAACATGACACTTCTGGCCACTCTCGTTGTGAGTGGGTGTTTCTAGTATATATAATAACGTGTTACTGACACTATCATCAATCTGTGCAAAATTTTAATCACTATCAGTGGTAATATGATGCTATTCCTCCTTCAAAACAAGTGTAACTTCAGTGTTGGATTGTGGTCTGTTGACTCTGGCCCCCAGGCTGCATTCCAAGATAATGAAGTGATTCAAGTAGGTTTTGTGGCAGTTAGGTCTGACATTATGCTTGACATCAGCACGACCTTCAAGCACCCTAAAAGTTATCAAAGAAAAAAAGTTGGAGTTGAAAAATCCATTATCAACAAAAACTATGACAACCACAAAGCAGAAAATGCAAAAGGGCATCTGCCTCAAGATTTTCTCACTAACTTGGGTTTGTCTGTAGAGTTCCAATTTGAACCTGTAGCTCATGATGTAGAGAACCCAGGTTAAAATCCCATATCCCATATGTGTGTGTTCAATGCTTATTCATGTCCTTGTAATTCAGAGAAATGTACATTCATGGCAACTTTTGTCTTTGTCCTGCAGGTAATTTATGTACAGCCTCCTGCATGTAATTTATTTACAAACTCCTCCTTGAGCCTTCGATCGATGCAAAAATGTTCAAAAAGCAGAATAAAACTATAAGGGCACTCGGTGGAGCATATACCTCCACCACGCATTGCCTGATCCAGTAAAACATATCTGGCCCAATGAATTTTTGAAATATCCTGCTATATATCGTTTTTGGCTCCATCTCTCAATGGTGAAGAATCACTAAAAAAATTATCAGATGTGGATCCCGTTTTGGATCTTTACCAAAATTGAATCAATTCGTCCGTCACACACCCAACCTGCCCACCAGGTTTTGTCCAAATCTGTCCAGCACTTTTTGAGATATCGTGCTGTTTATCATTTTTGGCCTTATCTCTCAATGGTGAAGAATCACTTAAAAAATTGTAGAAGCCAGATCCGGATCTTCACCAAAATTGAATCACTTCATCCTTGTCACACACCCAACCTGCCCACCAAATTTCATCCAAAAATGTCCAAAACTTTTTGAGATATCATGCTGTTTATCATTTTTGGCCTTATCTCTCAATGGTGAAGAATCACTTAAAAAATTGTAGTAGCCAGATCCGGATCTTCACCAAAATCGAATCACTTCATCCTTGTCACACACCCAACCTGCCCACCAAATTTCATCCGAAAATGTCCAAAACTTTTTAAGATATCCTGCATACAAACAGACAAACAAGCAGTCATAGACTGGTACTTACAAAATCGTCAACTTGACCTCTGACCTTGTCTAATAAAAGCTGTCTCTCGAGAAAGTAGTGACGCAAACCAGAAGTTTCTACGATGATTCTGTATCAAACCATCAAAAATCGAATGTTTGACCTCACTGTGACCTTGACCTTTGACCGATTTTGACCAAAATCTAATCAGCACTAGCCATCACCCTCCTGAATCACGTGGTGTAATTTGACATTGGTAGCTTCTTCCGTTCTCGAGTTATCGTGCCTACAAACAAACAAACACACCAACAAACAAACACACAAACAGATGACGGAAGTCATCAATATACTTATGAAATTTAAAGATTTCGTAAGTAACAAACAGATACAGATATGGGTGAAAAGATAACCTCCTTCCACCTTCGGTGGTGGAGGTAATAAGATAAACGTCAGAAAGTCCAAGGTTTCATGCTCCACTTTCAGCCATAGAGTGGCCTTGATCAATGACAAACATGGGTCTTCAAGGAGGTCAAGGAGGTCAAGGACTCCCGAAATGGTGGAGTGATGCAAACTTACATGATAGACAATGAGATCCAGAAAACCATTCTCATTGTCACCTTTTTAATTTTGGGTGGAGGAATATGCAGGTGGGAACAGAGAGGGAAGGGAGAGTGTTGTGAGAAAAGGCAATGAGTGAGAGTCTTGCATTTAATGGAGAGAGAGATAGAGATAGAGAGAGACAGAGACAGAGACAGAGACAGAGACAGAGACAGAGACAGAGACAGAGACAGAGACAGAGACAGAGAAAGAGACAGAGAGAGAGAGAGAGACAGAGACAGAGACAGAGACAGAGAGAGAGAGAGAGAGAGAGAGAGAGAGAGAGAGAGAGAGAGAGAGAGAGAGAGAGAGACTGGGAGAGAGAGAGAGAGAGGTACTGAGAGAGATTTGGTGTGTGCGCACATCCATCCAAAGAAAGCTCCAGAGGATTATAGAATATGTCTTGCCTGATTCAACGTGCAGCTTCCTTAATGGAAGAGGTTGTGTCAACTTGATCATTGACACATGGTACTTAGTTGAGAATGTTTAGGGAGGTGGACGTGTGTGCCTTCGTCGGACCTTTGTTGCTAATCTTGTTTTAAATAAACAGACCCAGAAGGGCACATAATATTTGTTTTATGACTGCTTAGCCTCTCTTTTTAAAATATCATCACTTCCTTTGTCATTTGCGAGAACATCCTAACATAAATACTTTTATTTGTGTTGATGCCCACACCTTGGGCTGAATTGAATGATCTGTTCAAAATTGCTGGAGCTTCTTCCATCTGTTCCTTTCCTGAATACTGGATATTATAAACCCTTCCATTCAAAATAATCTTCACTTTTTATCAGTGCTTACAAATAATCTACAGATCGAGTCATTGAAAATCGATAAGCATCATGTCTATGACATTTGTGTTAAGTAAGAAGACTTCAAAAGCTTCTGAGTTATAAAGATGGATAACTTTAAAAGTCCAAACGTTGTTGTTTTATCAGCCTGTTCCAATTGTTTTTTTCTTGTATCAATTTATAGTATATTCAGATTACTTTTCTTCATTCCGGTCCTATTAACAGCCATCTTTGCAAAGTACTCTCTTTCCTGACATATTCTCATATAACCAGAATCAAAAATTGAATTCCCCTTTCCCATGCCTTCTTCCACACCCTCTCGTAACTTCATATCACCCTTTTATCACTTCCCCTTTCAACCTCTACCACCTCCTAATTATACAAGAACACCTCTTTTGAGATTAGTGGAGTCTTTACACTTTCTTTTTAAAATAAATCTTGCCTTATGAATGTGTGTATGTGTGTGTCAGTGTGTGTGTGTCTCCTCCATAACTCCAAAACCATAAAACCTCACAGCTTGAAACTTTGCATGCATACTAAGAAAACTCCAAGGAAGTACCCGAGTGAAAATTTGATGTTTGGGTTAATTAAAACACCCCTTTTGAAGATAACTAACTACCCTATTTAATAATATCCTTCATCAGGCGATCCTTGGCCACCTCACTCTCTGGGATCTTAAGGCTTTTCCTGGGTAACCTCACTGGTCTGAAGTGGCCAAGTTTTTTGGCCTGCTGAACCATGCATTGACTTAGAACAGGCCACAACGATTTTTTAACGATAGTTTTTTTTCACTTTCCTCACTTATATTATCGAATGCCTGTTCATCATAGCTACAAATTGCTGGGTACATTGCAGTGCGTATAAACGCCCGGAGACGCCAGTGTTCACGGCTTTATTTCATTTCTGCACATGCATAACTGAAAATCTCTTAAACTAAGGGGAATTACAAAATTTGAGCCCCAGATTTGAAAGTATCAACAGTTCCGACTCCTAAAAAAGTGTTGGTTTGTCCAATTCGGACACAGTTTGGACAATCGGACATCACTATCGCTTGCAAACCATTCAATTGGAGTGCTTAAGCTGCTTGCCGAGCACCCCACAGTGGACGGTGGTGCAGTTCCTGTCCCGAACGGAATGTACTGTCGGCAGTTGCTGTGCAGGAGAGCGTGTTCTGAAACACGTTTTCACTCCAGCGCAGATTTAATTCAACAATAACAACCACATGGGCATTCTTCCCTCAGCCTATATCTTCACAGGATACGGTGTCATCCCACAGGGTTGTGTGACCGGTGTAATGTTCCAGAGGATTTGGTTCATGTTTTCTTTCTCTGCCCTCAGTACGATGAGCCCAGATCGCGTCTCCTGCATTCTGTCTGTGTCATGGGGATCACGTGGTCAAGCCTGTCGGATGCATTTGGCCATCTGACTCAGAAGCAGCCCCAGTTCTGTCGATCAGTTTTAAAATCTATGAAGGAAATGGGGCTAGCAATATGAGACTCCAGTCTCATATTGAGAGCCTCGTGGCTCAGAGATCGGCATTAAACACATTAAAAGAAAGAATGAACAACCGCGCTTCGTCAATCTGAGCGAATCGTTCACTCACTGCGGATGCTTTTGCCATGCCATGTTATTTGGGGCGAGTCATTCCTGCTCCGTCATTCTGAGCGAGCGGTTCATGATGAGCTTGAACCCGACTGCATGAGAAGTTCCAAGGTGCGTCGGGAGATGGATAATGTCCTGAAATGTTTCAAGGAGGTA
>NC_140965.1:92261487-92296487 GCF_056783735.1 Eptatretus burgeri | reverse complement strand
GTTTGGTTCGGAACCCTACCCCCAGTTGCTGTAGTTTTCCTCACCGAATGAGGCTTCTGGCTCTCACATGAAGAGAACCCTCCTGAGGACTCCAATTAAAGTGGCATTTACTCTGCTCTGTCGGAAAAAGAGCTCTCCTTTATTCCCTGCTGAGGCATTCACCTCCAGAGGCCAAAGAGCGGCTTGTTGGATGATCAGCACCACAAATGCACATAGACAAGTTTACTTTTCACAGCAAAAGTTCTGAACCAACTCCCATCGACCTCGATTTTTAAAAATCACCTTACCGTTCTTCTGTTAGGTTATTAATTTTGCGGCAACTACATTAGAGGATACGTGAGCGGACAATTGTAAATTATTTCTGACAATAGTTTATTGAATGTTCAGTCTTGCCTTTTATTCAGGAGGTTTAGCCTTTAAAATATTTGGTGTTTTTTCCCCCCTAAAGTTTGGTGTTTTAAGGTATGACGGTAATCAAAGAAAGCCTTTTCAATGTAAAGGTCAGCAAATTAATTTGAAATGCACAAGATTAATTTGTAAACTATATTTTGCAATATTTCAAGATAAAATAATTGGGAAATTTTCTTGAGGTAGATTCAAGAATGGCAGGGGGTCTGAACCCTCAACCCCACCCTGCTAAACCCCCTATCATCCTATTCCCTTTTCAGGAATACCATCCACCTCTGTTACTTGGAATAAATCTGTATCCTTTGTTATATTCGTTCTATAATACATTCTCATTCGAAAGTTAGATGTGCATACTCTGGAAGTCAGCATAACGGTGGATATAGAAAAGCGCGTGACATTACGACAGCATGGTGTTGGCCATATTCCCTGCTGTAGCTCGCCTGTCACCCTTAGCCTTTTTGTGCCATTGTAAAGCATGTCGTAGTTCAGGCTATGGGCAACAGCTGGTGTTTTACTTGGAGCTACATCGCCCAGTAACAGGCTACTCTTGTGAACCCCTCCCCCCCACCCTTCCACAACCCCCGCTCCACACTCCACCCCACCTCCTTCCATTGCCCCACTCTTTCACCCCTCACCACATCCGCTATGCTCAGTCTATAAGCCATGCAGGATGCTTGCACAGTGCCCCACACTCACCCTTTTGATTTGGGCTAATTACCGGCAAGGGAAAAGTACCATTTTCCTGTGGCAGGAGCTGAGGTCCAGAGCACAAGTTAAATGTTAAATAAAAAATAGAAAACACCATATACAAAGGTACACACGTCCTAATGGAAAAGACTTTCCTGATGGCAAAGACTTTGAACAGCGCAAGCAGACGGCAAAATTAATGGGTGGCGTGAGCAGAGTGCTTACATTTGAAGTCACCACGTCTTGTAGTCATGTCCCTGTTGCTCCACAGATCATTAGAGGCTGTAATTGCACTTTGCCCCAGCCCCACCCAAGGCCTGCCATCCTCAGACCATCCTGTCTTTATGCCCCGTTTTATTTCGATGTAATTCCTTGTCCTGAGACTCTGAGAGCTGAATCATGAGATCACAAGCTCCCACTCTCTTCCGTGTAAACACTCTTTCATCCCGAAGAAAATAAATAATTAACTGTGAGTATGGTTACAAGTGGGACAAGCGTGGTGCTGGGGGCATTGAAGTGCATGGTGATGAAGTGCTTTAAAGTATTCTGGTTGGATTTGCCCAGCACAAGGCAGTTTTTTTTTTAAATCATGACTTGAAGTGGCTGTGATGTATGACATAAACAGTGTATTGCAAAATATAGATGTGCATTTTAACATTGCTCACAGTTACGTAACTTATGGTTCCCGGTGTAACTCCAAAAACAGAACAGTGACAACAGCAACATCATCATCTGAATGCTTTTTTGTCGAATGTGTGCAGACACTTTGATTATTTAATTTTTTTTTTAATGATATTGTTTGCTTTGGTATTACATTCAAAATCCTCTCTTCCTTGAACAACTTTCCTTTTAACCACAGAGCCTTACCTTGTTGATGAACAGATTTCATTGTCAACCTCAAAAATTAATCTTTTCTGATCACCTCTTCAGGCTACTTCAGGCTTCAACTTCAGGCTTTTCTGATCTGATTCAGTTGTTCCTACAAAAGATAATTTGTTTAAGGAACCTCCTTTACATTACCCAAGCGTATGTATAATTCCCTTATACATTGTCAGGGCAGGTCTTTCCTGGTCTTGCTCGTGAAGGCTATAGTGTCGATCTAAATCAGCAGATGGGTAGAAAACAGATGAGATCAACAGAAATTGATAGATGTATGTATGCTAACCGCCGTGGGAACCAATTAAAGAGAAGCTGGTTTGGCCGTTATCTCTTCTTTTGGCTCCAATGAAGGGTTAATGCCTGAAACATCAGCTTCTTGCCTCCCACAGTGGTAAGCATACTTCAATCAACGTCTTGTTGATTACATCTATTGTCTTTCCTGAATATTATGTGCATCCCTCACTCGTGCTAAAATCTGAGTTTCATTCTCCAAACTCCATTGGGATCAGTCTTTTCCTACCTTGCTTTTCCCTCCCTGGTTGTGCGGCCTTCGGTAAGACTTGGTGAATGGTTAAAGGGCCCCACTAACTTTCAGCAAGTCGATTTGAGCACTTTACAGCGATGTATTTTCCTTGTCTTCACAGCAGCTTCGTTCTGTGCTAACCTAGCTACATGCCTTGAGGCATTCCGGACCCTTCTATGCTACATGCCTTGATGCATTCCGGACCCTTTTACCTCCTCCAGCTTATGTCCCACCCATACCCCCTCCCTCCCATTCTTGCTTTTCTACAGATTCTTGTGTGAATTTTTATCCTCTATTTATTATTTCATTACTCCATTATTCTCTTAATTTTTATTCTCCTTTTATAATGTTGTGAAAATCGCAGTCACATTCTTGCTGTTTCATTGCAAAAGTTCTCGATTTTACTATTTTACCAACTTTCACTCTCCTTTGAATTTCCTTTTTTAAAGAGTAAGGGTGGACAAGATGTCATTACTGAAGAAAGGTGGGGCAAGACCCTAATCCTCACCTAACCCCTAACCCCCACCTCCCAATTGTGTTGCCTCCTGGGTCCTGGTTATATGCTCAGTATCATGAACATCAACACCAGAGGTATCAACACCGGTCGATGGTATTGTGGGAAATCCATGGTAATTATTTACACATTTTAGCCCATATGTTCCACCGCTCTACAATCAACCTATTTATCAACATTGTCTTTCATGAAGCATTATGTGTAGGCACTGTCATAGAAAACACAATTCTCATTGAAAAGAAAATTCTCTGTGTCACATACTAATTTAAACTCGAACTTTATCCTTGTAATAAATAATCTTACTCTCTTGATGGTAATTGGCTCTGTTTACTCTGCTTCAGCTTGACGGTCCACTCAAATCTTATTCACATAAACACTTTCCTTCCTCCCTCTCCCACCTCAACTAATATAAACATTCTGGTGTAAATATAGTCCTTTTAAATAAGTCACTAAGCACTTTTTTTGGTATACAGTCAAGGCTCATGGAAGAGATATAACACAGAATGGATCAGGACACAACATAACAAAGGAAACAGCAGGAGAAGGGGGAAATGCTAACAGCAGGGCCGAGGGAGAAAATAGACGGAGACGGACAAACAAGGGATACGGGGGTAAAGTTAAGGGATAGCGGAGAATCCAGTGAGTGGATAAGATGGATACATAAGCAAAATTTTGGGAGGGGTTTTAACGGGTGAAGAAAAGATCATGGTTTTCAATGGGGGATTATCTAAGATGGTGGTGAACTGCTGTCTTGAAGACCTGGAGGGAGGAACGAGATTGAACATAATGTGGAAGTTGGTTCCACAGGCAGGGGGGGGGGGGGAAGAAGAGGATCAAAGAGTGGAGGTGAGCAGGGGTTCTGGTCAATCACTTTTCTCCTGCAATGTGATTTATGTTGTTTGACTTAAACCTAGCTCTCACGTGATGATACCGTTACTCCTTGCTGCTTTTCCATAAAACTAAACCTCAGAGTCAGTCGTGATGGAGGAATTGCCTACATTTATAAATCGTCATTGTTGGTTTACATTAACAAATGCTATATATATATATATATATATATATATATATATATATATATATATATATATATATATATATATATATATATATATGTATATGTATATATATATATATATATATATATATATATATATATATATATATATATATATATATATATATATATATATATATATATATATATATATATATATATATATATATATGTATATATATATATATATATATATATATATATATATATATATATATATATATATATATATATATATATATATATATATATATATATAAATATATATAATGTGTATATATATATATATGTAATGTGTATATATATATATATATATATATATATATATATATATATATATATATATATATATATATATATATATATATATATATATATATATATATATACATATATACACGTCCTTTGAAGATCTTCACCTTATAAGTGCAATATTTTTCAAGTAAAATTACTTATTTATGTTTCGTAAATACCATCAAAATATAACTCTTACTTTGCAAAACGAATTTTACGATCTACACACCATTATCTCATGCAGACAGACCGTTGCCGAAGAACGTTAACCTCAATGTCCATTTTGACAATTTATGAGATCAAATAACCTCAACGCTTCTGAGATTTTAAATTTCACCTAACATATATGCTATCTCACATATTTTCAAGAACACACATTTGACCTTGTCGTATCATGATGTTGTGTTATGGTTGACTTTATTGATGTTGGCATAAGGCCTTTTACTGATCATTCTCTCTAATCTCTTGAAGCTGCATACTTTTCCCACTCCAAGGAAGATGGACATTGCTTACTGTCAATTAAAATGTCTTGTTATTCAGACTTTAAGGTTTGATATTTCTGAATCTGTTGTATTTTGAAAATCATCCCACTGACATTAGCCATTTGCTGCAACTGTTGCAATAAAATCTAAGATTAGAGATGATTCTCCTCCTCATATTTCTCAAATGCTGACCGCCAAAACTATGGAGGTCCTAAATGCCAAACATGAGATCAGAGCGAGACATATCTCAAGCTTTGGATATGGTCTGGCATCCCGCACTGCTCACCAAACTCTCTTCTTATGGTATCCAAGGCAATCTCCACTCATGGCTTGTGGACTTCCTCTACTGTCACAGTCAATGCGTGGCTCTTTATGGAATTCTCTCATCTCCTCTTCCTGTCCAGGCTGGAGTTCCTCAAGGCAGTGTTCTTGGCCCTATGCTTTTTCTGGTTTTCATCAATGATCTCTCAGATTCCCAGAAAATCCTCTTGATCTCTTTGCTGATGACTCCACCCTCTGCCATACGATCTCTCATCCCTCTGATCGGCAGGCTGCAGCCTCTTCACTCTCTGCAGATATCTATCTATAATTCCAGCAATCTCTGTGTGTGTCTGTCTGTTTGTCTGTCTGCGACCGCCGTTTCTCGACGACCGCCAGTCCGATCTCATTGAAACTTGCCAAGAATATTGGCGGGGACCCGCGGATGTGCCTTTTCGAGGTTTGATATCGATCGGACGAGCGGTTCCCAAGTTACGGCCATTTTATTGCTTTTTCAGTGTTGAAAAGGTGTATATATGGCAGCTGAAGGTGTCGTTCCACCTTCTCACCTTATCATGCCATTTTTTTCCCCAAATTATTAATAACCAGACGACCACCGGTCCGATCGGATTGAAACTTGCCAGGAATATTGCCTGGGCCCCGCGGATGTGCCTTTTCAAGGTTTGATATCAATCGGACAAGCGGTTCCCAAGTTACGGCCATGTATCTGTGAAGCAATGACAGGACACGGTGCTATGACATCACAAATTACGTCACAATTAATGTTTATTTAATTATCTTATTTTTTTGAGGGATTGACGTCACAATTCTTCTTCGTTTGGTGTGACGTCACAATCGACACAGGGGACCTGGATATGTGCCTTTTCAAAGTTTGATATCGTTCTTCCTCATTTGTGTGTTACCTGTTTCCCAAGTGTCTCCCAAGGTTTGAAAGCTGTTCTTTCCCAACGTTTGAATTAATTCATTAATCCCAAGGTTTGATTATTATTTAATTATTATTTTATTTAATTATTTACTACCGAGGTTAGATTATTATTCAAATTATTAATTAATCCCAAGGTTTGAATTTTCCCGAGGGAAACAGCTGTTTCCCAAGAGTTTGAAAGCTGTTTTTTTCCCAAGGTTGGAATTAATCGTTGTGCTTGGTAGACATTTGTGAATACATTTACAGAGAGAGAGGGGCGAGAGAGGAGGGGGGGCAAGAGAGTGGGGGAAGAGAGGGGAGGGAGAGAGGAGGGGGAGAGGGGGCGAGAGAGAGGAGGGGGGACAGGGGAGGGGGTGAGAGAGGGGGTGAGAGGGGGAGAGAGAAGGGAGAGAGGAGGAGGGAGAGAGAAGGGCGAGAGAGGGGGAGAGAGAAGGGCGAGAGAGGGGGTGAGAGGGGGGCAAGAGAAGGGAGAGAGGAGGGGGAGAGAGAAGGGCGAGAGAGAGGCTGAGAGGGGGGACAAGAGAGGGGATGGAGAGAGGAGGGGGGAGAGAGAAGGGCAAGAGAGGGGGTGAGAGGGGGGGCAAGAGAAGGGAGAGAGGAGGGGGAGAGAGAAGAGCGAGTGAGGGGGTGAGAGGGGGGCAAGAGAGGGGAGGGACAGAAGAGGGGGGACAGAGGAGGAGGAGAGAGGAGGGGGGAGAGAGGGGCGTCACAATTCTTCTTCTTCGTTTGATATGATGTCACAATTGATGCTGGAGACCTGATACTGCAGGCACGAAGCTGCACATACAGGCACGCACCTACAGGCACGCCCCTACGGGCCAGCACTAGTGGATAAAATCACAACATAGTCAAACATCTGGAATGTCTTTCAATCCTGACAAATCTCACACCCTCACTATGTCTCTCTGAAAGGACTGTTTAGAAACCCCCTCCCCCCCCTCCCCATCTACTTTTTCAACAATCCTCTTGAAGAAGCCCTTTCATTCAAGCTTCTGGGTCTGACTATCTGTCATGATATCTTTCCTGGTAAAGCCACATTTCCAACCTGGTCTGTAAAGGCAGTCGCCGACTGGGAATCCTCTGTCATGCAAAGTCCTTCCTCGCCTACCTGAGCTCGTGATCACATACAAAGCTTTTGTCCGCAGCCTGATGGAGTACTACTCTCCCCTCTCGGCTGGTGCTCCTGCCTCTCACCTTTCTCGGCTTCACGCTGTGGAAACCAAGGCATTTAGGATCATTGGCATCTCCTACGGTGAGGCTGAGTCTTTGGGCCTCTCACTCTCTCACCGCAGGCAGGTCGGTGGTCTTTCTGTCTTCTACCGTTTCCTCTCTGGTCTTACCCCCCCCCCCAATATTTCTGCAGGTTGCTCAACGTCCGCCAGCAACCCCCCTTCTGGTAAAACTACCAAAATCACAAATCACTGCTCACCTTCACTCTTTCATTCCTCTTTTTCCCTGCCTTTGGAATAAACTCCCACACTCTCTTCAATCCCATTCTTCCCTCCAAGTCCTCAAAACAGCTGTTCACCACCACCTCATATCTTCCCCCATCCAAAACCATGATCTTTTCTACCCTCGTTAATCCACCCCAAACCAACCTCCTTCAAATTCCCTGCCTTCCTTCCTGAAAGTTCCCTGTCGTGTGAGGTCCCGAAAGTCCCTGTGGTGTCCTTGTTTACCCCGTGTTCTCCCCATCCCTCTCTCTTCCACAGATCTCCCAATGTCTCTGTTCCCCACAGTTTTGTCCTTCCCTCTCCCACCCCTCTTGTCTCCTGCCCCCCTTGTTGTGCGTTGTGTGTTAGCTCTCAGACGAGCCTCGACAAAGTCTACAATAACAAAAAAGAAAAGAAAAAATCCTTCCACCCATTCAGACATATTGGACCACTTGGGCCCTTGACCATTTAGATCAGAGCTTTAGAACACTTGGACCTTTTTCGACCCTTTTTACATACTTAAGAGTTTCGACCCTTTCGACTCCATTGATGCTAATTACAATGGAATGTACCCTTTAGACCAGTGGTTCTCAATCTTTTTTGCCCCATGCACCCTTTTCACCATATGTCAGAATGTCATTCCCCCTTTTCCAAGATTATCTGACTCAAAAGGTGCATTCCAAATAATATTGAAAATCTTTTATTTTTTCCATATTAGTACATATACATTTACTTGGATTTTTTTTATTGTGGAGTTTTACAAATTTAATAGCAATAGAAAATGTTGATGGATTTTAAAACTTGAATAAAAGTAGTTTTTTTTAATATTTATAACTAATTACTTAACAGACTAAAGTTACTGAAGCATACTTCAATAAACAAAAAGTTCAATAGAATGCCAGGGTATTGTAATTCATTTTATTTTAATGAAGATTACAGTCAATGAGAAAGCTGTGATTGTGTTTTTCTTCGCCAATTCTTGGATATGCGGAGGAGTGCTTGAAAGGGCACAACGCAAGTCATTTTCAACCTCCAATCTATTTCGTTGCTTCGTTTTCATTTGCAACAGAGTTTAAAAGCCTGACTCACAAAGATATGTTGACACAAATGGAAGCAATGCATGGATAGCTCTTTCTGCCACTTTTGGGTAGGAGGCCACACACATCAAGGGCCAAAATTCTGTGATTGATTTCTCATCGAACATATCTCTTGCTCCCGAATCAGTCTTCAGCTCCATAAATTCATCTTGACAATCATCAGGAACTTTTTCAACTGACAATTTAAATGGATTTCACACTAAATCCAACTCCTTATCACTGAGTTCAGGAAAATATCGGCTGAATTATTTTTCCAGTGCTGTCAAATGCTGCAAAATTTCATTTTTTGCAAATTATGGAAGCACGTGGTCTTCACCACGAGCAACAAGAATTGATGACAGTTTCTCAAACATTGCAACATTTTTGATCTTGACCTTTCTCTTCCAATTTTCCAGCTTGCTCATGAAAGCTTTCAAGGAATCCATGAATTTTATGATGTTTGTATTCCTTCCTTGCATCTGACGATTCAGTTTATTCAGCTGCTCAAAAATGTCAACTAAATAGGCAAGGCGCATGATCCATTCCTCATCATCCAGCCAGGCAAAAAAATTCCATTTTACCCTGAACTTCAAAAAATAATTTGAGCTCATCTCTAAGCTCAAATACTCTCTCAGTTACATTTCCTCTTGAAAGCCATCGAACATTTGTGTGGAAAAGAAGCAAATGATGGCCAGCTTCCATGTCAATACATAACTGTTTGAAAAGTCGTGAGTTGAGAGCTCCTCCTTTGACAAAATTCACAATTTGAATTGTTTGATCCAAAACCTTCCCTCGTGGAGCTGGAAGTGTATATATATATATATATATATATATATATATATATATATATATATATATATATATATATATATATATATATATATATATATATATATATATATATATATATATATATATATATATATATATATATATATATATATATATATATATATATATATATATATATATATATATATATATATATATATATATATATATATATATATATATATTCAGAACAGGAACATTGTGGAAGTCTCTCCCTTTAAAAACTAATCATTATTGCTAAATGGTTCTTTTTCTGGAAATTTCCCAAACTCTTATTATCTTCCCACACTGCTTAATGTCGAACGACAATCTTATAACTTGTCATCTTTTTCTTCCACTCAGGTTTTTGAATAAACATCTCACCTCAAAAAACATTACACAGTCACATACAGTATAATTAACAATTTGTTCTGGCTCAAATCACAAGTGTACAACTGTAAACATCGCAAGCAACCAATACACCACCTTACAGTTACTCATAAAGAATTTGTCACGATTTTGTAATGTGCTTTGTTGGAACTTTCAAAATTTCAGAACGTTTTTAGACCCTGGATTTGACTGTAAGATGGCAGATGGCAACTTTTTGTTGTGTACTGTACCTGGCGAAGATTAAGAATTAGTACTCGGGAACATTACAGTGGGATGTGCTGTCACAATCTCACAACATGACTGAGCTGCAGTATGTCATGGCGGAGTAGCGGAGGTTGCTCAGGTTCAGTGCATTGTTGTATGGTTTTACGCATCAGAGCCTGAAACTACCCCTTCATGTTCCTCCATGTGTGAGAGGAGCACAGTCAGCACCTCACATCTGAAACGTGGCAACAGCACCTCGGGGAGGGTGGCTGCCATTTTGTATGGCACCGTATATGTTGCTGCACTTGTCAAATGCACGACATCAGTGTGCAATTCGGCACTTGAACAAGGCATCATACAGGGAAAAATGCAATGGGGGCTTTGGCTGCACCATCACAAATCGATTCAACCATTTAGTGGATGACGAATCAAATGTGCTTGATATCATGAAGGCCAAGAAGGAGTCCTCATAGTCTAACAAGACAGCAGCATTGTGTAAACAACATTCAAGGGGAAACAAAGTGCCTGTACTGAGTTCCATCGCAAAGTTGGAGCTTCTCCTTATTCTTCTTATTCTTCTTCATGTGTAGCCTGTGGCTGCTGGTTGCATCATTGGTTGAGGGCGTGGTTATGCCGCTGATGCAATGCCCATATTACCAGTACATTGGTGCTCATTTCACAAATCTCAGGATGACAGGCTGTCAACCCCACCTGGTTTTACTTTAATGGCTGTCAGGGGCTTGAACTCAGGACCCTAAGAACTCAAGCCAGCCACCCTAACCGCTAAGCCAACACCAGCTTTAAGTTGGAGCTGCAGAGTCAACTTGCTACTGCTAGGCTCAGGGAGAGAGAATCGGCGGCGCAATTGGTCATTGGGCGGCACTGCCTTTTTGGTCATCCCACCCCTCTCCAGGGATCTATCGCTCACGTCACTCTGAGCAAGTCGTCCTTGCTCCCTTATTCGGTGTGAGTCGTTTTTGAACTGTCATCCTATGCAAGTCAAGCCTGGTGTTGGCTTAGTGGTTAGGGTGGCGGCTTGGGATCCCAGGGTCCTGAGTTCAAGCCCTGTTGGCTGCTGAATTAACACCAGGGGGTTGACTCAGCCTGTCATCCTTCCTAGGTCGGCGAAATGAGTGCCAGTGTACTGGTCCCAGTGTATGCCCTGGTTAGAATATGTGTACCATATCCCTGTGTGTCGTAAGAGGCGACCAGGGTTGGCATCAGGAAGGGCATCCGGCCATAAAACATTGCCTCAAGAAAAAAAGCCAAACCCCTGCACAGCAGGGAAAAATGGCTGTAAAAACGGTCATTATTTTTATCATCCTATGCAAGTCGTTCGTGTTTGGTCATTCTGGGCAAGTTGTTCATGCTCTGTCATTCTGAGCGAGTCGTTCGTGCTCTGTCATTCTGAGCGAGTCATTCACTCAAGATAAATTATACTAGATTTTCCATGTAATTGGTGAAAGGAGAAGTAAGTGTGTGTGTGTGTGTGTGTGTGTGTGTGTGTGTGTGTGTGTGTGTGTGTGTGTGTGTGTGTGTGTGTGTGTGTGTGTGTGTGTGTGTGTGTGTGTGTGTCATAACCACAGCCACCACTACCTCATTTTATTGAGGTCAAATAGTTGTGTTAAGGTGATGAGGAAGTGAACTCCTATATCATCCACGGATATTTCTCCGACATCCTATATTCCCGTGAGTCCGATTTGCATTCAGGAACGGAACAATTATGGTTAAGCATTTTGAAAAATGCCATTCTATCATCTAAATGCTGAAAATAATGTTTAGAAGATGATGTGAATTACAGATTTTGCACAAGCAATGGGAAGGTTAAAAGTACCCTGCAAACAGAACCGAATCAGTGAACACGTACACCACACGATCACAAAGACCTCATACTTCATTTTGAAAGTCCTATATTGTGATGACTATATTGCATTTACATTTCGTGTTCCTTTTTTATTTTATTTTAAAAGCTGTTCTTTGAAATTATTTGCCTGCTGAGTTAGGAATATGTTTTCTTGCTTGTTTTCTTTGTGTTTATGCACACCTTTGTGTTGATAGTGTTTAGCTACTTGCATACGTGGCCAATCCTAAATCTCCATTCTGTGCCTGGTTGTGCTCCCTGAAGCTGCCACCTTCTTTTCATCATGGCAGCTATTTTGGGATGCATTGGGTTTTGTAGAACCTTTTAGGAATCGTAATCAGCTTCCTTATTTTGGTATCCATCTTTTTGATTGTGACCAATTTACTTTACCGCTGCTGTATTGGAAGACTGACACTGCTAGCCAGCTAGCCTATAGCTTTAACAATGGATGAAATCACCAGGACATTGATTGTGATATGCTAACCACTGTGGGAAGCAAGAAGAAGCTGACATTTTAAACAGTAACCGTTCTTCTTCTTTTGCTCCGATGAAGGGATAATGCCCAAAATGCTTCTCGTTGCTTCCCATAGGAATTAGCATATCTCAATAAACATCCTGTTGATTCTGTCCATTGTTCAACCTGTCTGCTGATACAAACAAAACTACTGTCACCAGCAAGGCTAGTTCTTAATTCTATCGTTTATAACACTCATTCTCCTTCTTGGAGAGAGACATGTTGTCAGGATTTGCCATGTTCTGTGCATGCATTCCTTGGCAATGATCTTGCACACTTGTTTGTGGCAAATTTGTCGGCCTTCTCACAGGCCTTGGCATTTGTATGATGCTTCGATTTCTCCCTCTTCTATTGTTGTGAGATCGATTTTTATGTTGTCTGTTGTTGCTATGCCCATTTTGAAGGTGCATTTGGCACAGTTGTCAAATCCAAATTACATTTCCTTGTCTTGGGAGTATTGTTTTACCTGATTTTGCTGTTCTTTTAGTTTTTTTTTCATCATCAGTGTGACTTTGTTGCTTCAGATTTTCTCCAATGAAGGTTGGATTACATATATATATATATATATATATATATATATATATATATATATATATATATATATATATATATATATATATATATATATATATATATATATATATATATATATATATGTATGTATGAATGTCTTGGTTGTTGGTCATCTTGCTTCAGGGCTCCAGAGCTAAGTAGAATAGAAAGGGTGGGTGAGGGGTGGGATGCCCATCTCCCTGGAAGATACTTCAATGTGTTTTTAACAGCTGGGATTTGAATTGTTCCTTCTAAGTAATGCAGTATCAATGTTGTGCTCCATGATATTTATTGTGTGTGCAGGGCAATTTTTTTATTCTTTTTTGTACATACCTATGATGCATTGTATGATCCATGAGTGTGAGACACTTTCAAGTGCCTTGTTGCAGTCAATCCATGCTGTTGAGAGTTTGGTGCCTCCTTTTCTTTAGTTTTTGAGTCTTTGTTGAACAGGAGGTCAATTACCAGCTTCTCGCTCCCAGCTTCCTTCTGCGGTTATCAATCCAAATTCATCAACACCACACGATTTTTCTTCAACCTTTCCTTGTTGTAATCTTACGTAACCTTTATCAAAAAATAAAACATAAAAAAACGGTCTCTTAAAATGTTCCAACTTCCTCTTTCACGTGTGTGATTCTCGGTGTTATCTCATAATTCACGACTTTTCTTCTTCTTTTTTAAAAGACTGTTTGCAATTTGACCTTTCCTTCATCCTGTGTCGAAAACGTCTCACTGTTACAATGTTTCTTTTCTCCATTCTCTTAATTCTCCTTTAGTGCATCCCTCACGCAGTGTCTTTTATCGCATCTCTGACTTGAAAAAAATTTTAATCCCAGTTTGCATTGCATGTTCCTGTTCCATCAATCGTCCCGAGTTTCCAACTTCAGTGCCAATTCACCCCACCCACTTAAATCTACCTCCTCCGAACCCCTCACCTGTTATCCACTCTCCTTACCCCTCACATCTTGCCCCTCATCCTACCTCTGCTCTTAGCCCCTCTTCACTGTCTTCTGCTTCAGTATCAGCTCCTCCTCTGACGTCCCAAAGTGTGTGGTGTTCTAACATCTATGGGCTCCATTCTAACCTAACAGATATCGAACTCTCTCAATCAGTACACTCAACATTTCAAACATGCTCTTTTTAGCCACGTCGTGTTGCGAACGCTGGCTCGAAGAGAGCTCCGCGTTGTTCTTCTTCTTCTTCTGGTGAAGACAAAACCTTTAGGACGTGGCTCTTGTTTTTCCTCTCACATCTCCCCCTCTTCCCAAACTCTCAAAAATCATACCTCCTCCTGCCTGCTCCCTTCTTCACCATACTACTACCAAGTCTCATCCTTCCCCTCTCACCACATCTCCCATCGCACTCCTTCCCCTTGGCCGTGCCTACTCTCATCATCACCCCTCCCTCTCAAAGCAACCTTCACACTCTTCCCCCTCCAAGCTTCCCTCTCACCTTTCTCAAAAACTCCCCTCTCACCCTTCTCCATCAACTCTCCCCTCTCACCCTTCTCCCTCCAATCTCCCCCTCAATCCCCCTTCACAAAGTTCCCCCCTCCCCTCACATACACAAAGCTGCCTCATTCCCCCACCCTCACTCTTCCATCTCATCACTCCACCCCTCCAATTTCAACTTCCCTATGCCCCCTCTCTTATTACTCCCCACTGTGCCTCACCCATCACCACCTAGCCTTTTCTCCTCCTCATCCGGCCCTCTCCCCAAGCTCTTCTGCAATCCGCCACACTCTGTCAACATCTCTCCCTCCCTCCCCACCCTCCTCCCTCGTCCTACCCTCCCCCTCCCCTCCCCTGCACCCAATTCCTCCTCCCTCCATCTTCCTTAACAGTGTGGACTTCAAACATCCAGGGCCCTCACTCAAACCTGACAGATCTTTCCATCCAGGTTGCCACTGACAAACCTTACAAAAAACAGTCTCTGACTCCCTTGTATGTCTCCCTGGTTACTCCCTCCTCTGGTATGACAGACCTGAGCCTCGTCCTGGCGGCAGAGTTGCTCTCTTCATCAAAGACTCTATTCCTCACTCTCCATGCACTGCCCTCACTCTCCCACACCCCTTGGAATACCTCTAGCTATGGCTTCCCTTCCTCTCCCACCTCATGTTTATATGTGTGTTGTACCATCCACCAATCAGTGATGGCTCCATTTATACCTTGCTCGCCGAAAACATGGACCAACAGCTGGGATTGTATGTACAATCTATATACAATCTATACAATACATTCTATCCTCTCATCCCAACTCTCTCTTCCTCATATGTGGTGACTTCAGTTGTCATCATGCCAGTTGGCTGGGTGTAGCTACCTCTCTCACCTGCCATGGCTCTTCAGCAAAAGACTTCTGCGACTCATTGGGACTGACTCAATCTGTCAACTTCCTGAGCCGGATCTCAAACAACTGTACTCCATCTCTTCTGGATCTTATTTTGACAAATTTCACAGAAAATATCTGCTGTTCTTCTTTTGCTCCAATTGGTTCATCCGACCACATGCTTGTCAAAGTAAACATCTCGCTCCCTGTTATTGGAGCACCACCTCAGCGCCGCCGAGTCTGGCATTTCACTCAGGCTGACAGGGACTTCAAGCAGCCATCAAACTTCGAGAATGGTCTCCCATTTCTACTTTCTCCAACATTCACTCATCCTGGGAATTCTTTCAAATAAATTTGCTCTCTTTCATGCACAGATTTATCCCATCTCGTCTTCAGTTGTCATACCCTTCCTCACGCCTATGGCACACTGAAGCTTGTGGTGAAACAGTTGTCCTAAAACAACTTGCCTGTGCCACATTGAAGGCAAATCCAACTGAAGGCAATCTCAGTTCCTTCCACAAAGCTCGGAACAAGTGTATTTCTACCCTGAGTAGAGCCAGGAAATAACTTTCTAATCTCAAGTCCGACCTCTCAAACCTGTCTCTCTCCTCCAAATGCTGGAGGCATCTAGTTAAGTCTGTTTCTGGTGTATGTTCCCCCTCCATTCCTTACCTCAAATAGCCTCACAGCTGACACCACATGTGAAAAGGCTGAATGCCGAAACTGCTTGTTTGCTTCCAAATATTGTGTCCCAAACCCATCGCTTTCTGTCGCCACCTTACCCAGTTGCACCCAGCTGTTCCTGGTCTCTGTGTCCTTTTCTCCTGACAAGGTGGAGAGCTTGCTGTCAAACCTCAACTCTGATTCTGCAACCGGTCCAGACGGCATCAGTCCACGTGTCCTAAAAACATGCTCTGTTGCTCTTGCTCACCCTCTCTCTGTTCTATTCTCCCTCTCATTTGCACAAAGTCATCTGCCATCTGCTTGGAAATCAGCAAACATTACCGCTCTGCATAAAAAGGTGCAAAATATGATCCCTGCAACTAATAAAAAAGGTGCAGACCAATCAGCCCGCTCCTGATCATCAGCAAGGTTATGCAATGCATCATCATCGCTTCTCACATTAAATCCTTCCTCTTCTCCAATGGCCTGATTTCTCATCTTCAATTTAGATTCAGACCAGGTCACTCTACCCTGGACTTGCTGCTCCTGCTTTCCCAACAATGGATGGAGGTCCTCAATGCCAGACATGAGATCAGAGCCATATCCCGAGACATATCGCGTGCTTGCAATTTGGTCTGGCACCCTGCTCTGCTCAACAAACTCTCTTCCTATGGTATCCAAGGCAATCTCCACTCATGGCTCACTTTTCATAATGTAATCTGCTCTGCTCTGCTCATTTCATAATCTGCTCTCGCAGTCAAAGTGTGGCCCTTCATGGAATTCTCTCATCCCCTCTTCCTGTTCAGGCTGGAGTTCCTCAAGGCAACGTTCTGGGCCCTGTTCTTTTTCTGGTTTTCATCAATGATGTCACCGACTCTCTGGAAAATCCTCTTTATCTCTTTGCTGGTGACTCCACCATCTGCCGTACAATCTGTGATCCCTCAGATCAGCAAGCAGCGACTTCTTCATTCTGCAGATCTGGATATAATCACAAGCTGGTCCAACACGTGGAACATGCCTTTCAATCCTGACAAATCTCACACTCTCACGATGTCTCTCCGAAAGGACAGTCTGGAAAACTCCCCCATCTACTTTCTCAACAATCCACTTGAAGAAGTGCTCTCATTTAAACTTTTGGGCCTCACTATCTGCCATGATCTTTCCTCGGAAAGCCACATCTCCAAGCCGGCCTCCAAAATCAGTCGCCGATTGGGCATCCTCCATCGTGCAAAGTCGTTCTTTGGCACACCTGTGCTCCTAACCACATACAAAGCTTTCATTCACAGCCTGATGGAGTACTGCTCTCCCCTCTGGGCTGGTGCTCCCACCTCTCACCTTTATCGGATTCACACTGTGGAAACCAAGGCATTTAGGATCATTGGTATCTCCCACGATGAGGCTGAGTTTTTGGGTCTCTCACTCTCTCACCGCAGGCAGCTCGGTGGTCTTTCTGTCTTCTACTATCTCCTCTCCACCCCCCCCCCAATGTTCTGTTTGCTATCTCTCCTGCCCATATTTCTGCAGGCCGCTCAAGGTCCACCAGTAATATGCTTCTGGTAAAACTACCAAAATCAACAATCACTGCTCACCTTCACTCTTTCATTCCTCTTTTTTCCTGCCTTTGGAACAAACTCCCACACACACTTCAATCCCATTCTTCCCTCCAGGTTTTCAAAACAGCTGTTCACCACCATCTCTTGGCTTCCACCAACCAAAACCATGATCTTTTCTACCCCCATTAATCCACCCCAAACCCACGTCCTTCAAATTCCCTGCTTTCCTTCCTGAAAGTTCTTGTAGTGTCCCTCTAGTTTACCCCGTGTACCCCGCCCCACCACACTCCCTTCCACAGATCTCCTCATGTGTCTATTCCCCACTGTTTTCTGCTTCCCCCTCCCATCCCTCCTGTCTCCTGCTCCCCTTGTTATACGTTCTGTGTGTTAGCTCTTATACGAGCCTTGACATTGTATTTACTAGTACGTGCCCGTACGTACGTGGCCGTACATGCGTGGTAGGGTGCTTCATAATAGGGGGTAAAAAAATAAAAGTATGAATATTCATGCTCCCTGGGTGTGCCTTTGTTCCATTTGACAGTAGAAACATACACACCAAATATGAAGCAGATTGGAGGATGTTTAGGGGTTCCTCAAGTTGGCACAATATTGTTGAAATTTTCCAAAATGTAACTGACAACTTGCCATCGAATATGCACAACGCAGTACACTTCACAATTAATATGGTTGTTTTATATTTTCAAAAACCACAGCAGCCATAGAGGATGAAAGAATAGTTTTTCCAAGTAGACCTAGATGAGCTTTTTGACATTGCAGTGCAAAATGCCCTCTCCATAATGGACATAATTGTGCCAACTTGAGGAACCCCTAAAATATCATGGAATTTTGTTCATTTTTGACCTATAAATTCTTATGGGGTATTGGAACAAAGGCAAAATCAGGGAGCAGCAAAAGTCAAACTTTCATTTTTTTTTGCAACACCCTAGTGCATGGCCATACGTGCGTGGCCGTACGTGCAAAAAAAAAAAAAACTTTCAAACTGCATGCCAGAAACAACAACCACACAGGCCATTCCTTCGCTCTTGCGTGCCCGTACGTGCGTGGCCATACGTGCGTGGCTGTGCATGCAAAAAAAAAAAAAAGACAACTTTCAAACATGTAAAAAAATATATAAAAACTTTCATACAACCACACAGGCCGTTCCTTCGCTGTCATAAACGACGACTGGATTGGGGCATTGTGTTTATCTATAAATGCGCATAAGAAATCGAGAAATTATTAGAATACAGTAAGTCATCACTGTCCGGAAGTCCATATGTTGTAACCCATAATGGGGAACGTGGCCGAGGATCTCTTCCCCAACGGCCACGCCTATGCAGCAACGTTTCCTGTCATTGGTAACTAAATGGCGCCCTTTCTCCATCGGCCACGCATACGCAGCGTGTCCTGTTATTGGTTTGGTAAATAAATGGCCATAACTTGGGAAGCACTTGTCCGATCAATATCAACCCTTGATAAGGCACATACTCAGGTGCCCAGCAATATACCTGGCAAGTTTCAATGAGATCGGACCAGTGGTTGTCGAGAAACAGCGGTCTCACACACACACACACACACACACACACACACACACACACACACACACACACACACACACACACACACACACACACACACACACACACACACACACACACACACACACACACACATTGCTGGATTATAGATGTATGTATGTGTGTATATATATATATATATATATATATATATATATATATATATATATATATATATATATATATATATATATATATATATACATGTATATTGTTTCATTGCAGTTTACCTTGCATCCTTTGTTTTTCTGCATCAGGCATTTTTGTTCTGTTAAATAATGATAATCTCTTACATGATGATTCCTGTTCAGAGGTTGTATGTTGTTGATGGATATGCTGTCAGTGTATAATTATTGAGGCATTTGTGTTTCTTCATATCTTGTTGTATTTGTCATACATTTGGTATTTCATCCTGACCAGGGCTTACACAATTTGCCATTTTGTTGAGTCGTTTTCTGATATTTTTCTTCATTTACTATCACTTGAGGCGTGTCCTTTATTTATTGTTTTTATCTGGGACATGTGGCAGGTGTAAAAGAGCTGACATTGCTGTTGTTGGTGTTGCTGTTGTTATTCCTGTGTTGTCAGGGGTAGATATTTGAAATGTGCACCCATTGGTCGGGCAGCTACCGGACTACACCCACCATGGCACCCAGACAAAATTATATGACCGCCATCTTGATTTTCTGGTGGGCCTAACACATTCAGCCTGTAAGCATCCGCTGACTAATACACAGCCCGGGTTTGTTTTTTTTGCGTCGCAGGTTGTGACCAGTGTGGCCATTTCTCATTTGTTTCTTTCTCAAGCATAATCATTCTATTCCACCTCCTTGCTGTGTTTTTTCAGTCCTCATAAATTTCTTTCAATAATTTTTTGACTATCTTTTTTCCTGGAGCAGAGGACTGTTTCCATCTCGTCTCTGCTCTAGCCCACCTGTTTCACACCTCTTCTCTTTGCTTGGAGTTTTGTTTGTGTTGCTTTTCGGGTAGGTTACGCCTCTTCAGAATTTTGCCTGCTCTGTGTGTCTGCACATACTCTCAATCAATCTGAGATCTCAATCCTGGAGGGGTTGTCCCTTTGTTATCTTTTTGGTTGAGGTTTACCTCCATTGTTATGAATTTTTTTTAGTTATAGCCAATCATATGGCTTTCTCCAAGTGGCCTGAGGCATTGGCTGCTTGTAAGGGGTCGCCAAGAGCATGCTGGGTAAGAAGGTTGTACCAAGAAGGTAAATGTCCACAGGACTGCACCCATGCTCGTGAGCTTTTTCGCTGCTTCCCTGAACCCTTGTTTCCCTGAGTATTCTTGCATTATATATCAGCTCAGCCCCAATTCCACAAGTGAGTTAAAAACTCATTTCTGGTGGTGATTATTTGGTGGAAGGTAACAGCCCCTTTTTACTCACAGCGTTGTTTGCCCCCAAAACGTTACTATTATTATTTTTATTTTTTTTGTGTCTATGGCTGGACCACTGTCACAAAATGATGCGATAAATAAGTATTTGCTTATTGTGGGTATGCAGCAATATTAAAATCATATGATTCTAGTTATTTTGGACGGAGTTTATAAATTCATTCCATTTGGATTTGAGAACTGGCAGAACATTGAGGCATCTTGTTCAAAATCGTGGTCGTGGAAGTTGAAGTATATTCGGACATGCTTGGATGGGCTTTCTGGCATGTGGTACACAAATATTCACCAATTTTAAAATTTTGGATAAACCAATTTTATACTCTTTTGCTGCCAACCATACATGCTTCCATTTTCATGCGCCAACAAAGCATTTTTGGCAAAGACTGTTCGTTATTATAATCATGATAATATGAACTGTGAATGCAGTTTTCAAGTAAGATGTCAAACCTTTCAATCCTTCACGTTTTACTTGCATTACAAGACACAAAAATGAGGGAACTTACGAACAGCGACTTAATGACGCCTATACAGATATGGTAGAAATGTAATACCAAACCATTAATTCAGGCAATCAGTTTTAATAATTTTGTGATGAAGTGACTTGAAGCAATTTGCATGTTTTATTCAATAACAATCTAAAGTTGTATATAATAGTAAATGCTGAGCTTTTTCTGATTTGTCATCCAAAAAATTTGAAAACACCTATTTATCCAAACAAAATGGCACGGAATCAGAAAATCATGAATAACATGGGTTTGTAGGCCCAGAGGTTTGATAAAGTAAGGTGGTGTCCTTGGAAGAAAGTAAAGGAAGTGTAAAGGTGTGGAAGATTGACACAGAGAGAGAGAGAGACAGAGACAGAGACAGAGACAGAGACAGAGACAGAGACAGAGACAGAGACAGAGACAGAGACAGAGACAGAGACAGAGACAGAGACAGAGACAGAGACAGAGACAGAGAGAGAGAGAGAGAGAGAGAGAGAGAGAGAGAGAGAGAGAGAGAGAGAGAGAGAGAGAGAGAGAGTGTGAGAGAGAGAGAGAGAGAGAGAGAGAGAGAGAGAGAGAGAGAGAGAGAGAGAGTCTTGGGTAAACAAATCATGTCAGTTGCTTATGAGTGACAGATGTGAGTTATGGAACCCAGAAAGCATGCTCTCATAAGACGTGTCGGGATTAAGGTCGTGAGCTGCTTGTGCCTCGCTGCTGCCGTGCTTGTGAGCTCAGCCCTGGCTTGGCAAGCTCTTTTAAAATTCCTCAGCTTTGGGCCAAGACCTATGCCCCTAGCCTGCATATATGTTTTTTTCTTTACATTATGAAAAGCGGCTTTTGGAATTTTCTCAAGACACTTAATACAAAGAGCATTTATGGAGCCATCAACCATGAGACTGAGTCACAATTCATCAGACTATTTGCACAGAACCGTATCGCATTTGTCTGCAGCTACTCGGTAAGTATGTGCAGTGTGCACAGGTTATTGCTTGAAGAGGCCACCACAAGATTGCAAAAGCATGAATAGCATGATTGCAATATTATCAAAAGAAATTAGGTTTCTTTTTCTGGTAAAGCTGCTTATTTGTGGTTGGAAGTTTCTGGAGTAATAGGAAAGGCAGAATGCTCTTTGTTGTGGATAGGTAGCCTTACAGGTGTTCGGTGGGTTGTTGCAACTGTGGATGCATTGTGGTATGTGCTGCATGGTTAGGTCTAAACACAGTGGCTTCATGGTGTCCACTTCCTTCTCATTATTGCTGTGGCCATCACCTCATATCATGAAGAAGTTGGGGAAAAGTTACCAATCAGGGTTTCAATAATTGAAGATCATTCCATGAGGGATCAAAATGCACCTGGTGATGTTGGTATTACTCTCAATGCTTTCCCTGTGTTTGCATTTTGCATACTTTAAAGCCCATGCTCCTCAGTGGCCTTCACAGTGACTTTAGATCCATTTCATGGAGTTTGACATCTCCAGCAAAACAATTTTATCCGAAGCACCTTCAGATTTAGAATAAGACACAAATTGGTATGATTTGACGTCACCAAACTGCCTATGGAATTACATTATTTCATATAAGTTTCATGGAAATTTCTGCTTTACACCATGTGACTGAAACTCAAGAATTTGCAGATTTGCAGCATGCAGCTGGTGAAGCCATCAGCCACACATCAAAACTAGAAGGGCACTTGGTAGAGCGCATACCTCCGCCATGCAATGCTTGATCCATGAGAACATATCGGGCCCAATACATTTTTGAAATATTATGCTATATATCGTTTTTGGCCCGATCTTTCAATGGTGAAGAATCACTTTTAAATTCTAGTAGTCGGATCCAGATCCAGATCTTCACCAAAATCTAATCGGTTCATCCTTGTCACAAACCCAACCTGTCCACAAAATTTAATCCAGTTCCGTCCACAACTTTTTGAGATATCCTGTCCACAGACAAACACACAGACAGAAAGGAGTGAAAACATAATCTCCTTCACATTCGGTGGTGGAGGTAACAAATCCATGGAGGAGAATGAAGAAATAATCTTGCTGGTGAAGTCTAGTGTTGATGTCTCTCATTTGCTCTGACACATAGGTCTCTCTCTCTCTTTTGCTCCGGTGAAGAGATAACCCCCAAAACGTCAGCTTAGCCTTGCTTTCAATGGCAGTTGGCAAACCTCAATCAACGTCCTGTTTATTTCATCCATTGTTCAAATACACAGAGCAATTCATTTAGCAACACTGCTTATTGAAACAAGCAAAATAGAATCCTTTACAATTTCCATTGGAAAATTCATTTTAAATCCTTCTGCATTACAGGATAGCTCAGAAGTAGCGTTTTAGTATTTGAGTAATTGAATTTTGTGTTGATCCCTTTGGAAATCATATCAACTTCCAATAATTGTCCCAATGCTTTTGAGGTATGGGGGACTTGTGCAGTATATTATATGACGAGCAAATACCACCCGTCACTTCGCTGACGGGGATAATAAAGGGGGGTGGAGAAAAAGAGGGGGAAGAGGGAGAGAGGGATGGGGGAGAGAGAGGGGAGAGTGAAGAGGTAGAGGGGAAAGGAGAGAGGAGGGAGAAGGAGCGAGGAGTGGTGGGGGAAGGGAAGACGTTGTGAGGTGAGAAGAAAGGAAGGCAGACATGCGGTGGAGCGTTAACTCCAATTCATACTGTTTCATGAAAACGATTTTGCATCGAATAACAGTAAAGATGGAAAAAATTAAGGTTTGAAATCCATTTTCTGCCTTTCATACGAAATACACCGTCCGGACACGTCTGGAGACAAAACCCAGACGCATCCGGAGCCAAGCTGTCCGGACACAAACACTGCTCAGACATATCCGGAGACAAAATCCCGTCCGGAGATAAATACCGCCCGGATGCATTCGGAGCCAAGCTGTCCAGAGAGAAACTCCCGTCCGGACACATCCGGAGACAAACTCCCATCTGGACACGTCCAAAGATAAACTCCCATGTGGAGATAAACTCCTGTCCATACATAAACACCACTCGGATGCGTCTGGAGACAAACACCACCTGGACACATCTAGAGACAAACACCGCCCAGACGTGTCCGGAGGCAAAACCCGCCAGACGCATCCAGAGCCAAGAAAGACATCTGGACAAAAACGCTGCTCGGACACATCCGAAGACAAACCCCCGCCCAGACACATCCAGAGACAAAGTCCAGTCAGGACATAAATACTGCCCGGACACATCCGGAGCCAAGCTGTCCAGAGATAAACTTCCATCCAGACATGTCTGGAGACAAATTCCCATCTGGGCATGTCCGGAGACAAAGTCCTATCCGGACACAAATACTGCCCGGACAGGTCCCGAGACAAACATCGCCCAGATGCGTCTGGAGAGAAACACCGCCTGGACGTGTCTGGAGAAAATCACTGCCAGGACGCGTCTGGAGACAAACACAGCCCGGACGTGCCCAGAGCCAAGCTGTCCGGAGACAAACACCGCCTGGATGCATCCAGAGCCAAGCTGTCCGGAGACAAACATCGCCTGGACGCGTACGGATATAAACTCTCGTCTGGACATAAACACCACCTAGATGCATCCAGAGAAAAACACAGCCTGGACACGTCCGGAGCCAAGCTGTCTGGAGACAAACACCGCTCGAACACATGCAAAGACAAACTCGCATCCAGAAATAAACACTGCCAGGACATGTCCAGACAAAATGCCATCCGGACACATCCAGAGACAAACACCGCCCAGGCATAACTACTGTCTGGATATGTCCAGAGAGAGAGAGAGAGAGAGAAGAGGAGAGGAGGGTGAGAAACGTGTGGGAGGAGCATGCTGCACAGTACTGGGAGGAGGTGGAGTAAGAATGGGACAAAGCAAGAGAGGGGTGGGGGTCTGGTGGTCAGCAGAGAGAATATGTTATGCTTTATGAACACACACACACACACACACACACACACACACACACACACACACACACACACACACACACACACACACACACACACACACACACACACGTGCTTTTATCACATATGCATCGGCCGATATCGGTAATTTTTCGAGATTCGCCAGGTTGTAGTCGGTGTGATTACCGACTACAGTACGTATTGTATACAACCCAGAAACCTTGAGTAGCTTTTACAGATAAAACAACGTTGCATTCATTTCGACGTTTCACGGATATGTTCACAAACAATAATCTTTATAAACAGCTATGTGTGATGAGTAGAAAAAGAAATTTTGATCGGTCATTTAGAAAACATTAATATGGCAAATGGCTTGGAAATTGGGTGTTATTTCACAACTTGCTCGGAAATTGGGTGTTATTTCACAACTTGCTCAGCATGATGGAGCAGGAACAATTCATTCAGGATGACGGAGAATGAACCACTCACTCAGGATGACGGAGAATGAACCATTCGCTCAGGGTGACGGAGCACAAACCACTCTCTCAGGGTGATGATGGAGTACGAACCACTTGCTCAGGGTGACGGAGCAGAACCACTAGCTCAGGGTGACGGAGTATGAACCACTTGTTCAGGGTGATGGAGCACGAACCACTCGCTCAGGGTAACGGAGCACGAACCACTAGCTCAGGGTGACGGACCACGAACCACTCGCTCAGGGTGACGGAGCACGAACCACTCACTCAGGGTGACGGAGCACGAACCACTAGCTCAGGGTGACGGAGCACAAACCACTAGCTCAGGGTGACGGAGAATGAACCACTCGCTCAGGGTGACGGAGAATGAACCACTCGCTCAGGGTGACGGAGCACGAACCACTCGCTCAGGGTGATGGAGCACGAACCACTAGCTCAGGGTGTTGGAGCACAAACCACTCGCTCAGGGTGACAGAGCACGGACCACTATCTCAGGGTGATGGAGAATAAACCACTCGCTCAGGGTGATGGAGAATGAACCACTCGCTCAGGGTGACGGAGCACGAACCACTAGCTCAGGGTGACGGAGCACGAACCACTCGCTCAGGGTGACGGAGCACGAACCACTAGCTCAGGGTGACGGAGCACAAACCACTCTCTCAGGGTGACGGAGCCCGAACCACTAGCTCAGGGTGACAGAGTACGAAGCACTCGCTCAGGATGATGGAGCACAAACCACTCGCTCTGAATGACGTGATGCGGCAAAAGCGTCCAGTGAGTGAACGATTCGTTCAGAATGGCGTAGCATGGTACAGCTATCAACTGTAGGGTGCTTGACAAGTGGATTAAGCACTCATGCAAACACTCCAATTCAATTGTTCACAAGGAATGGCTGGCCGGGCTTTGGCTACATACCATATAGGATCCCTTTAACTTTAAAGCCAGTCTTTACCACCTTCACAGCAGTTCATGAAATAAAATGAATTTGTTCAAATAATGACTGCATCCACAAAGGAGTTTCTGCTTCATGTAGAACAACCCTGGAGACATCGCAATGTTTAATTGCCCGTGAAATAAGCATTGCTGATAATCCGCCATGTTGCCTACTCGTCTGTGCACGTGTCGTGTGCGTGGTTCATTGTTTGTGGTCCGCGCAAACGTTATAACTTTATTTTAAAACGTTTGTTTTTCATTGGATTTGCTTTCTTTAATACCCTGTGGAGCACCTCGTGAAACCTCCGAAAATAGACACAGATCTGGCAGATGCTATGGACACACAGTCCCTCTGAGGAACAGGGTGTGAGGTCGAGTAGTGAATGCACTGTCATACAGCTCAATGAAGATGGTTAATTTTGGCACGTTCCTAAATTTTTTGTTCACTCAATATAATTTTCCAAACCATAGAAAAAGATAAGTATAATGCTTTGGAAATTTCACATTTTCTTGTGCATGTATGTCGAAGGAGGGAACATAGTCTTGCTTGCTTCAAGTAAATCGGTATAACGGCTTAGTTATAAGACTCGTTATTTCTTTAAATTATCAGATTTCACAACAGATTTCGACACTTATTTAGTCCGGACAATATCCGATTTTAAAAATCGAAATAATATTTTGATGATTTACTTTAATTAGTCCCTGAGAGTGGATCGTGGAAAATCGTGTTACGTAATGCATGAAATTGCTACAAGTTCCTAATGTGAAAACTATCGTACTTACCAAAGAGATGTACACAGCAATTTGTAGCTATGATGAACAGGCATTCGATAATATGAGTGAGGAAACTAAAAACAAAAACTTTAATGTGAAGAAATCGTTGCGGCCTGTTCCAAGTCAAGGTATGGTTGAGCTGGCCCAAAAACATGTTGGCTTCAGACCCCGGCGAGGTTACCCAGGAGATGCCTTAATATCCCAAAGAGCGGGGTGGCTGAGGATGTGCCAATGAAAGGATATAATTAAATAAGGCTGTTGATTATCCTCAAAATGGGTGTTTTTATTAACCCAACACACAACTTTCACTCTTTCACTTCCGTGGAGTTCTCTTTGTGTGCATGCAAAGTTTCAGGATGCTATGTTTTATGGTTTTGGAGTTATGGAGGACACACACACACACACACACACACACACACACACACACACACACACACACACACACACACACACACACACACACACACACACACACACACACACACACACACACACACACACACACACACACACACACACACACACACACTGCCTTTTATTATTATAGATAGGCATCCCATAGTATGTCTGTTTTTTGGAAGAGACTGTTAAGACTTGCTTGTAGATACTTAGATCATGTCACAGTCTTTAAAAATTATTTGGTCATTTTGTGCCACATATCGAGCCAATTTAGAAATTTTGGTTCTTTCTATCACATATAAGGCAATTACAAACCACGTTGAATACATTATCTATTGTTGTAAAAGTGTTCTGGTAGCACCTATGTCTTATATCAGGAAGATGATCAAACAAGTGGTTCATCACATTTTCTTATTTTTCTTCTTGGCTAGGTGTTATGATCATGGATGGGTCACCCATCCTCAGGAGGATACTTTACTGAGGGTGCAGGAATTTGGAATTTGTTCATCGTGCCGGAATTGCTTGCTTCCTCTTCGTGAAGGACACAATGGGACTAACCAACTAATTTCAGCAAACGGGACACCAAGTCTAACATCCACCCAAGGGATGGTGCACACATCTTGCACACACATCTTGATTGATGAATCTTGCTGACTGCGATTCACCAAGATGCCAGTTCATAGCTGGGCTGTGATTCAAACCCAGGCTTGACAGCTCAGAGTCTAGTCATCACATCAGACACTGTTAATAACACTGTTATGTAATCGGAAATAAAAATTGAGATTCAACTCCAGACTAAACTGACATGACTTGGGACTTTGCCCAACACTCGACAATTGTGGCTGAAGTCTGCGATTTGGTGCACACATCTTGTGACAATGAAGGCACAGGTTGTAATATTTTACATGCTAATTTCATTTTAACACTTAATGTTTTGTAAATTGCAGTCACAAAATGTGAACAAACAGCTGTGCAAACAGAAATCAAGTTTTTAGTTCTGCAGTTCTTCCTGGAACACTGTCAGCAATATATTGAACAATTATAAATGAAAACAGTATGGTGCAAGTAATGTTTCACTCTTTTCAAGAACGACAATATCCATAAAAATTATCTACACAAGAGGAGTACATTTTAAAAAACAAACCCTACCAACTTATATATGCATATTTTTTTCTACATTGCAAATTTTTACTACCTGGCCAAATCATACCAAAGCTTTCAAAATGTTGTATCCTTGCTGGATGCTCAGTGTTTAGGGGACAGAGCACAGACACACCCTATGGGTTGGCATCCATCTGGAGGAGGAAATTCCTCCTTAATTGTCCCGAATGCACGTGGAGATGAAAGCAATGTCGCTTGTACCTCTGCGTGCTCTGAGAAGTGTTGTCACTTCCACCTTAGCTTAGTGACTGTGTTTGCCTGAAATCAAGTTTGGTGCTGTCTCGTGTGTGTGTGTGTGTGTGTGTGTGTGTGTGTGTGTGTGTGTGTGTGTGTGTGTGTGTGTGTGTGTGTGTGTCTGTGTGTGTCTGTGTGTGTGCGCGTGTTTGTGTGTGATTTGTGTTGCGGATCCTCCGCAAGCCTTTGACCCTGTAGAAAATTATAATACTCCAATGATGACGATTACATCAGTCATCATTTGAAACTGCTTTGTCTGTTTATAGTTGGTCGAGGACTAAAACTTTTAAAACCTGTAGTGGCCACCAAACCCAATTGATCCATTCTGGTACATTTTGCAAGATCCTCTGAGTCTTGCACTTGTTCTAAAGGAGGAATGGCACAGTATATTATGCCTGATATTTACCAAAACCTTTTACATATACAGTATAATGTCAGTGAAATGGTTAAGCCATGCTTATTGCCAAAGTTGGACCATTACCCTAATGTAAATTAGGTTTTGCCTAATAAAATAAATAAATTGTTGTGAATTAACTGCTCTGCCTATTTCATTACTGTCCTAATACCTCTGCGTATAATTGTTTATATCATTTTATAGACAGGGTCCGGGTTGCATAAAATGTCCTCATCCTTTAGGAAAGATTCCCCCTGAAGGTTCACTGTGATTCCTTAGTGAAGGATTTCCTTCGACAGCTGTTGCATAAACAAGCCTTAGGAAATCTTCAAGTAAGGATTTCCTAAAGGTTGAAGAAATCCTTAGGAGCCGTTGCTATGCTGGGCAACCAATCAGATTATAAATAGGAATAGGTGTCCGAAAGCAGGATGGCGGCATAACGATCTACAAACTGAATTAAGGAAGAGACAGAAGCATGAGTGGAGGCTTTTCTCAAGCACAAGAGACAATACATTGTGAAAGTGTATGATGTGTGTTGTTGAGGTACT
Organism: Eptatretus burgeri; assembly: GCF_056783735.1. Lineage (NCBI taxonomy): Eukaryota > Metazoa > Chordata > Myxini > Myxiniformes > Myxinidae > Eptatretus > Eptatretus burgeri. The sequence goes on along the minus strand of NC_140965.1, from coordinate 92,266,773 downwards.
TTTATGTGTAATTACAACTCTATAACTACAACTAGTGTATAATTGTTAAGAATCCTTCAATTTGGGTAAGATATGGGTCCAAAGGGTAAACCAGGACTCCCCCAAGTCGAACAAGGCCCCACACATCTCTCTATGATGCATGATTGATAAGTTATAGACCCAGTAACACGTCACGTTCAATCTATTTATTACGTACACAGTTTACCTTTTTTTTTCCTTGGGGTTATCATCGGTATCAATTGAATTGATATCCAAATAACCTGAACATGAAGCAATATATGTGTTCGCACCATGAAAGTACCACTACACTAGCAACACGGACTAACAACTCGTTCAGATGCACCTGCAGTACCGGCCCATTATTTTCAGAAGCCACATGATGTGCTGTAACTCTCATGCAAAATCCAAAGAGCCATCACATTTATCTGGTGGAGTTCTGGCACCCTAATCTCATTGGAAAGCTTTATGACATTACCCACACACCTCTGCATCATTGCAGGTCAGGCTCATTCTGAATGTTGTTTATGCAATGGAATTATGATGGAATGGCAAATAATTCCACCTTCCATATTGTCCAGCCCTGATTTACAGTACTTTTATGGTGCCATAAGTCATATTATTCATGAGCTGTAAATTTCCTGTGGCACATATACAGCATGTGAACCTTGTTCAAAATAAAGCACTTTGGTGTGATCTCAGCTTAAAGAGCCAAGCTCTTCTATGTACAGACTTAGGCCTATGACAACTCTGGACCGAATTGTGCTGAACTCATAAATGGTTTGCTTCATCATGCTTGCATTTCTTGACTAAAGTATTAAACAAAATGCCAATTTGGGATGTGAAACCCACCTCTCGAAATGCAGTGTTTGTGTTTTCACGATGTTCAAGGGGATTAAGTGAGAATTTTCAGCAAGAACATAACTCTTTGGGGAATGGCTTTCATATTGCCTTTTTGGCATGAGTTGAGCTAATATAATAAATCGATCATTTTCTATTGAACAATACTGCTTTTGAAACTCTCTTACACAGTAACCTGACAACAATTCTGAAAGATCATGTAAAAAAAAAAATATATATATATATATATATATATATATATATATATATATATATATATATATATATATATATATATATATATATATATATATATATATATATATATATATAGATACACAATCTGTTTTGAATTATTATCAATGACAGTTGAAATTTGGGTTAGGAGGGTCTTTTATGTTGTATTTCTTATAATTTTCTGGATATTTCCTCCTTTTTTGTTTTTCCAAGAGCATGATTTCACATGAGGAATTCCATACAACACGCAATGACATGCTCAACAAAGGAATATGATGTCACCACAAGAGACGTGAAAGAATTTCCAATATTAAAAACATTTTTCATATGATCTGCCACAAAGGGTTATTTGTTTCGTCAACGCCAATAAAACAGAGCTTGTAAGAAAATGAAGATGAGAAGTATTTTAATATTTTGAATGATCTGAATGATCCCAAAGTTTGTTTTCACCCGAATTGATCAATATAATGCTTGCAAACTTAAAAAAAGAGAATAATCACATTAATTTCTTCTTTCCATTAAATAATCACAGTTTCCATTTTGTTACATTTCTTGAGCGCCTCACTTTCATTTGCTATAAAGGAGCGCTCCAGGGTATTTGTCTCAGCCACATCAGAGCTCTCTTGTGATTTTTTTTTAATCAAACAATTATACAGCTATTGTATTTATTTGAAAAATTTGGCTGACAAAGTTGTATTAGATTAACTTAATTTGGTTAAGACTATTTAGAAGAAAGACCAAATGCTGAAGTGGAACTTGTTCAAGAAATGTGGACAAGTGAAAGAGCTTTTATTCAAATGCACGACTCAGTGTAATTTGTCGCTCATTTTTGGAGTGCCCATGACGTGCTAGCTAAGTTCTGGAGCTTTGATCGCTAAGAAGAAACAATATTTTTGAGATGATTTATCAGGGAATGGAAAAATGTAAAGTTCTTGCACGTGAATATATTCTGCTAATTGGCAATCATTAAGCAATTATCAATGTTGCTTGAAAAGATATAATGCTTGTTAAAAGTGTTTTATTTAAATTTTTATAAAATCTTTTAAGTGACAATTTGAAAAGTTTCATCTCCCTTTACTCTCATTTCCAAATGTCTCTCCCATACTGCTTTGTATTCTTGACTCCCTTTCTGTTTCATTACTTCCTGGATAGCTTGCAAACCCATGCCCTGTCTCCTTTCACATTCATATAGTGCTGCCTTTCTTTGTGTCCTTAATCACCCTTGCCTTCCTCACAATCGTGATATCAGTGTTCTTTTTGCTGATGTTGGTATCCTCAAAACAAACCAGTTTTGCAGTGAGTGAGGGGTCATGGTGGTTAACCTGTACCCTGAAAAATGACATCTTTATTTTTGCAGATAATTCCACATTGTATTCCTTCCCACTGACAGGCAGACAGCAGCTACGTGTGTCACTCGCTGCTGATTATGAGTAAATTAAATGCTGGTCTGACAAATTAAACATGGTTTTTAATCTTAGAGGTTCACTCTCTTGAACCTCTAGGCATATCATCAACCATGACATCTTCTGGGCTGACCATACAGCAAAGCTGGCCTTCAAAGCCAGCCACAGACTTGAATATTCTGTCGCTCCAACTTATTCTCTGAACAATCAGAACCATTCCCAGCCTACAAGCCTTTATCCATATCTCAATAGAGTATTGCTTTCCCCTACGGGCCGGTGTCCCAGCATTATTTCTCCTCTCCTGGTGGAGGCCATTTAGCCCATCATGCCTGCGTGAACACCACACCAGCCCATCGATACAAGATCCAAGGAAGAAAATGCAAAAATAAGTTCTTAATTAATTAAGTAATAAAAAAATTTTCATGGTTTTTTTTTTGTCGTTTTTTTTGTTGTTTGGTTTTGTTTTTTGTTTTTTGTTGTTTGTTTGTAGGTTTTTTTTTGGTATATTTTTATTTTTATTCTTTTTTTTTCCTTGTCTTCCCCTCGGGGAGGAGGTATGGGCTTGGTTAAAAACACACAACATCAACCACACAACCCCCCTTGACAAGACCCCCACCAACAGCACTCCGTACGCAATCACCCATCAATACTCAAACTACTGAAAAGTCTTAACAACATCCCCATACCCCTCTATCTCCATAACTTCCAGGTACCTATCTAATTCTAATTTAAACTTATCTACTGTTTCTGCTGCCACCACCTTTCCAGGGAGACCATTCCATGCATTAACTACTCTCTGAGTAAAAGTCCCCTGCCTTACTACCGTCTTAACTCTCTTCTTCTTTACTCTCAGGCTATGGCCCCTGGTCCTATTACTGTCTACTGTGTTGAATAATTCATCTGCACATATTTTATCTATCCCTTTCATTATCTTAAACATCTCTATTATATCTCCTCATAACCGCCTCCTTTCTGGTGAATAAAGCCCTGTCTCCTTCAGCCGCTCCTCATAGCTGAGTCTAGCTAGGCCTGGAATCAATCTAGTAGCCCTGCACTGAACCCTCTCGATGGCATCTCTGTCCTTCCGGAAGTGTGGTGACCAAAACTGCACACACTATTCTAGATGTGGCCCTCACTAATTTCCTGTACAATGTTAACACCACCTCTTTTGATTTATAATTGATCCCCATCCGAATACAGCCTAAAACCCTATATGCTTTACCTATAGTTGCCTGACACTGTGCTGCCTGCTTACCTCCCATATCGATTACCACCCCAGATCCTTCTCCTGTGTGACATGCTCCAAAATTACTCCTTGCATCCTGTAATTTCTATTTTCATTGTTCTTTCCCGTCCCCAACACCTTACACTTCCTCAGGTTAAATTCTATCTGCCAATCTTTTACCCAATCGATGCAAGTATCAGTACTTTCCTGTATCTGATCACCAACTCTGCTATTCACCTAACTCCAAGCTTTGTGTCATCTGCAAATTTGGAAAGCTTACTCTTTACCCCATTATCCAAATTGTTGATGTAAATAATGAATAGTAATGGTCCGAGTACTGATCCCTGAGGTACCCCGCTACTTACATCTTCCCAGCAAGACACCCTCCCACTCACAGCCACTCTTTGCTTCCTACCACTAAGCCAGTTTGCAATCCAATTAGCTACCGGACCAGCCACTCCACAAGCCCTCAGTTTGGCAAACAACCTCCGATGTGGTACCTTCTCAAATGCCTTCTTAAAGTCTAGATATACTATGTTCACTGTCTTTCCTTCATCCATCCAATCAGACACTGCTTCACAGACGTCTAAAAGATTTGTTGAACAGGAACTACTTTTGGTAAACCCATGCTGACTACCTTTAATTAGTTTGTATTTGTTTAAATGGTTCCTCATCCGGTCCTCAATTAATGTCTCCAACACCTTCCCCACAACTGAAGTTAAACCAACAGGTCTATATTTGCCCAATTCTTCTCTGGATCCTTTATTAAATAATGGTGTTACATTTACTACTCTCCAATCCTCCGGAACCTGTCCTGACTCCAGTGAGTTATTGAAAATATCCGTTAACATCTCGCTTACCTGCTCAGCCACCTCCCTCAATACTCTCGGTTGCATGTTATCTGGACTCGGAGCCTTATCTTCTCTTAGATTTCTTAGCTGTTCCTTCACTTCCTCCCCTCCAACCTGGATCTTCTGTAAAAGCCCTTCCTCACCTCCTTGATAAATACTCTCAGCTATTAGAAATTCTCCTGACTTCTTGTGTGAAAGTTGAAGAAAAATCCATGTTTATAAGCCTGCCATCTCACTTTCATCACTAACCACTCCCCCGGTGCTATTCCTCAATGGGCCCACACTGATCCTATCCTGTTCTTTCCCCCGATATACTTAAAGAAAGCCTTGCTATTATGTTTAATATTCTTAACCATGTCCTTCTCATACTCTCTTTGGGGTTGCCGAGTTATTTTTTTAACTTTCCTCTGTTTACTTCGATAATTATTATATAAATCCAACTCCAGTCCTGTTATTTTAAACCTAATAAATGCCTTCTGCTTCTCCTTAATAACTAGTCCTGCAGCGTAGTCTTATATTTCAGATCAATTGTTCAAATTTGCATAAAAGCACCAAAATTGGTACACATGTAGAATAATGTATTCCGAACAATTCTAGATATGGAGCCACCCGAGATTGTGGCTTGGTCAGCTTCGGCGACCATTTTCCAAAATCGCTGCCATTCTACTTTAGCGAAATTAGCTATATGCTCTTATTTTCTTATTGTATTGGTGGTAGATATAAGGACAGTTTA
>NC_140965.1:92243987-92251487 GCF_056783735.1 Eptatretus burgeri | reverse complement strand
TCAGAAACGCCTCTTCCCTTTTTCTTCAAAAACAACAACAAAAGTCACACAAGTGGAGCTGGACATTTCAAAGGGCATTGTAACAGGAATTTGTTTTCTTTTCGTCCATGTCCATGTCATAATGCATCCTTTGATTAAATTGTCTATATTTGCACCAAAGATTATTTGGGTCTTAATTCCAAACTGGGCATGACTTTTTAACTAGCTTCGCAAAGGTCGAGGTTAGAGCACTCACAATGAACTGATCCAATGAATACGATGCAGCTGCAATTCATCCTTACTTGAGAAAGTCTCTGCTGGTATCATGGGAACTGTTATGTCATCATCTGGCATGATTTTCTTACTGATGATGCCCAAAGGTCTAAAATGTGTCCAAGACTGATGTTTAAAACGCTGATCTTTCAACATTTCCATTTAGTGGTCATAATCTTATATTATCTATGGAGAGTTCTCTCTCAAGATTTATGAGCTTAGTTTATTTGAGGTTTTGTCTTGCCTGGTTCACCTTCCTATTGATTGATCAATCAAATTTGAGGTGAGATAATGACATCGCTGAAATGTATTTAGTATCCAACTGAGGCATCCCACTTCACTTTGCTTCTTTTCCATTTCTTAGATATCGTACCATTAGAAAACAGTTATTTTCCAGATGAATACAAGTATAATTCGGGTTTTTATGTAAATGTTTGTGTCGATTTAAAGACTATTACAAGGATCTTTTCTGTGATGTTTCTTTTTAAGAGTTTAATTAAAAGAATCTAAACTCTTCATTGTCTGATGGCATGTTTATATGACATCATTTGTAACTCTTTATGAGAAAGTTATTTGAGTATTTTTACACTTTTCAATTGAGTAGGAGATCGAGCAGTACCATGACATTCAGATTACAGGAAAATGCTGGCAGTGTTGACTGGTTCAGCCATTTCAGAGTGTTTTTTAAGGTTCCTTTTTTTTAAACAATATGGTTGCCAAATCATGTGACCGATGACTTCAAAAAAAAAAAAATTGTTACCATTTTATCCCTAGATGACCCTCAAAATTTTTCATACTGATCGGATGTAGCGTTCTACATATGCAATTATGACGTCATACCGAAGGCACCCATGACGTCCGAATAAAACAAAACGACAATAATAATAATAATAATAATAATAATAATAATAATAATAATAATAAAATTGCACTATTTTCCCATGAGGAGTACTTGCTGTGCACCAAGTTTAAATTTTTTCCTTGGTGCGGTTTCAGAGATACAGAGGTCCAAAGTCTTTCCATTTTTCTAAGACGGCTGCCACACCACGTGACCTATGATGTCATAATTATTATTAAAACATTCTACAGTACATGAGTAGTCACACCAATGGTGAAAATTTTGTCTCAATCCGACAAGCGGTTGTGGAGAAAAACATGAAAGTTCTGTGTGGAGAAACAAACGGACACAAATGCATTAACCTCTCTTTCGGCGAGGGTAAATATAACAAAAAGTTGGGCAGATTGAGGATAGATAAAGATGGATCACTGGAATGGCTTAGAAGAGGGGAGCTCAAATGGGACAGAGAATGAATCGTTATAAATACCCAAGACCAAGGACACTAAACCAAAGTCCCTTCTTGTGGGTCACAGTGAGGGTCCATACTTCACTTCCCTAAAGCAGGATGGACTCCACAGTTGTTATCAACAGTCATTTCTTGATATGCCGAGAAAGTGTCGACTTTCATATTCTTGAAAGTTTGTTGCAAGCTCTCCATGCGGTAGCTTTTCTTTGTTTCATATCCTGAGCAGTTAAGTTAACCCAGGAACCAAGATACTTGAAGTCATTGACTGCAAAGTTTTATTCCATCGTTTTATAAGATTGAGACATCTCTCAAATAGTTGAATGCCATCACATTACTTGTATTAGCATTAACGAGCGGGTACTCTTCCCGGAGTACCCTTCTCGGCACACGGCTTGATGCTCTTGCGAACATCTTGCCATTGTAAAACAAGGGTTCCTAAAACAACATATTATGGTACACATTGAAGTATTTGCACATGATTCTTTTCCCCCATGGTACTCAAAACCAGGCTCATGGATCGTACCTGACCCTGCAGTTTATCGGTTTATTAGAGTTCTGGCCGGAGTACATGCTGGAGTATGTGCACCGGTATAAGGCTAAAGTACGTGCTTGTCTGCTCACCTTCGGTGGCCACCTAAGGCCAGTTTTGGGGTTGGAATCAGAGGTAAAACCAGGTTTGCAACCTCTACGTAGGCCCAAAAACTGTTACATGTCAATTTTGGAGTTTCAGTGACATCCACATTTGCCCCATTATAGTGACATCGTTAGCTCTATCTTACCGGCACTTGTTTTGACTCTCTTGAGAAGTTATTGCACTTGCTCAAGTTCTTCTGACAAAAATAATGATTTTCTAGGACTTGTAAAAAAAAATTTGGGGAGGTTTACCACCATTGTGCACTGTCATATACACCATCTTACTTGACATGTCCAAGTACTGCAAAACTGGAGGTTTTTGGAAGTGGTAAGAAGGCAATTTGTATTCTGCAATGTTCAAGTACATAATTCAATTTAAATAAAATAAAGATTTTATAGGTTGTATAGAAATATGAATTCCCAAGGTTTACCGCTGTTGACAGTGTCTTTTACAACACCTGATTTTACATGTCACATTAATTATTTGTGCCTGTTGTTTGTGTCCTTGATGATGTTCTTAAAAACAGTAATTTTCCAATTTTGAATGATTTTCAATTTTGTTGACTGCCAGGCAGGCACACAGTAGAAAAATTATCTCACTCCTCTTTGCGCATGTACGATTGAGACAAATTCAGACCCAAAGTATGGTAAAACTAAAGGTTTGTTTTCCAATTCATGTTCCGATTCATGTTCAAAATATAACATTCATTTGAAATTAAGTGGTTCCTTGATCATAAACTGATGTTTGTTGATGGACAGATGTACAGATGGACAGACAGAAGTGAACCAATTGTTTAACTCCACTTTTCACTTAACGTGTGTGGGGTAATAAGGCTATGTCATCAGCAAAATCGAAATCAGTAAGAAGCTCCGGTTTGACTCATCTAGCTTTTATTAATTCTAGTTGGGACCCAAAACTCCTCCTCCTTGCCTTTGGTAGTGCTTCTGAGTGTAATCAAGTACTATGACAAAGAGGTAAGGGACAAGGATATCTCACTATAGTACTCCAGCTATAATTTTAAAAAGCTGCCTTTCTCTATCGTGTGAGAGTATCTTAGCAATGTATCCTCTACATATTAAAAATTGCCTTCACAAGTTGATCAAGGATTCCATAAGCTGATAAGATCATCATCATCATCATCATCATCATCATCATCATCATCATCATCATCTTGCCATGATGGATGGAGTCAAAGGTTTTTCAAAAGTCATTGAATGTAATTTTTGCAGGAAGGTTATGGGCTGGGTGTGCTGGGTGTTGTGGTGGATGAAGTGGTGTGTGAAGAAGCGACTTGGAGGCTGGGGTTGGGGGATCACTTTAGGAAAGTAGCCCTGCGTTGTGCCACGCTTATAAACGGTACAAAGCAGCCCAGCTGATACGGTGCCACCCAACCCTGATTGTCAGATATGTGATTTGCTACGGGTATCATGTAAAACCCATACTAACCTGTTCATGGTTGAGTGTCAGTGACTAAACCGGTTCCCCCCACCAGGCCATCTGGTGTAGAGGGTTTATGAACATGGACACACAGCAGGATTAAATACAAAACCTGCCGAAGGGCAGAGGAGTTCCTTGTGAGCCAACAGCCATCCACATCTGGTGCCAACTGCGTCTACGGACATCCTCCTGCAGTTTGTTACCTTCCTGAGGAGGTTGCAGGCAGGATTTGCCCTCCGGCCACCACAACACACTTCACTTTTCAAAATACATTGTCGTGTGTTAGTCGTGTCAAAAATTATACTTGTATTCATTGTCGTGTCAAAATACATTGAACACCACATTAATTTACTAATCTATTTTATATATTATAAAGCTGAATCTGCAGCAGATTATATATATATATATATATATATATATATATATATATATATATATATATATATATATATATATATATATATATATATATATATATATATATGAGGCCCGGCAAGGAGGAGTGATGTAAGCTACATTTTTTAATGATAAGATGATGATAGGGGAAGGGTTAAAATTGTGCTATATGGCATTAACTCCAAATTGGCTGATGTGGCCCTTACATCACTCCTCCTCGCGGCCCCTCATATATACACATATCTATATATATATATATGTATATACATTGTGTGTATCTTAATGTGGACTTGGAAGTCAAATTATAACACGAACAGAGCATGTATGAATCAAGTGAGCAGCCCGTCTTACCCCACACTCCAGATAAAACATTAAAGGCTCATTAGGTTATTATGTGGTCGCTTTGCCAGAGGGACATATTAGTTGTAGAACTTTACCATGGACTGATGTGCCAGGCAGAGCAGTCATTCCCATTTTGCCCTTTCAAAGCATGTGGCATCAAAATAATTTTTGACCAACAGAAACTAAAATTGCAATGAGAGGCAAAATTATGCTGAATCTTTAGCCTCCTTGCCTGTCACTGGAGGGATAGAATGGGTTGTTGGAATCAATCAGTGTGTGTGTGTGTGTGTGTGTGTGTGTGTGTGTGTGTGTGTGTGTGTGTGTGTGTGTGTGTGTGTGTGTGTGTGTGTGCGTGTGAGTCCATACACAGATCAACTTTTACTTCGTTCCCCACCCCACCCTCTCTACCCATGCTGCCTATTTTAGCGTAGCACCTCAGTTGTTTCAAAGAGGCTCTGCATTGTGAGATGTTCTGTCTTGTCATGGAAATTAAGAGTTTAATTGGTGAGACCTATCCATCAGTTCCCCTGGGATCTATACAGTCCACCTACATATTATTATAAACTAGCAGGGGCCCACAGAACCTTCTCGCTCAAAGCACTTGCTCGGGAAAATGCTGCATACAGTTATTTGGGTAGTGCATATGCAAAATATGGCGGCCTTAATCACTCCCAAAAAGAAAAATAGAAATAACTGCGTTTGAAGCAAAAACATGCCCACTGCCTATGTGCATATTTAATACATTGTGGTTATATAGCTCAGATATATTCCAGTTGCACTGTCCCAGAGGCTGACACCAGAGGCCTGAAGCATAAGGACTGAAGCCTGAGGCCTACAAGTACTGTGGCCTTCACAAGGCCCATGACGCCTGTCAGCTCCAACCTTTTGATATATGGTGATCCTTTCAATAGTCGCTTTGGTTGTTTTACACTCAAACGGATAACTTATAGGGAGGGCATGGCAATTGTGAACATGACAGCTCCGAAAATGCATTTGACCGCATAGCACCAAAATGGCAGCCGTATGATTTTTCAGTTTACAATTGTGGGTGCAGTCAGGCCAGCTGTCCAAGCAATGGGTGGGAAGGAGCGTGACACACAGACGGATAGACGAACAAGCGTATTATGACATATAATTAAAGTATCGGTGTTCCCTCTCAACTGAAACCACCCATCTTGCTGACATCAGCATTGGATATAGGTGATGTGGTCACTTTATGAATTGAAGGGTGTAAGGCACGCACTTCACGGTGCCAAGGATGGGGCCGGTTACGGGGAGAAGTGGATCTAAAGGAGATTAATCATGTGAAAGTTTAGTTTGGTGGTTTGACTGTGTTCAAGCAAGTTATTTATTGTTGCATTAGCACTTTGAAGAAATATATTTTGACTCTAGTAAATTTCTAAATTTTCACTCATCTGGTTCTGAAAATTATTTTCTCAACACTGGCATTTTCCACAATAGTACAGAACCTTTTTAGTTGTTGATAAATTTGGGCAAAATTTAAGAGCTTTTAAAAAGCAAAAGGGGCAGTTAATTTATTTACATTAATATAATCGCATTGTTGATGTTAAATTGGCAGCCCAATACATGAGGCATATCCAGAGTAACTCGCCAAAACAAGACAAAGCCAACAATATTCCCCCACCCCTCTCGTCTCTCCTTGTTTTTCTTAAACAGTCATGCTGAACACATTTCGGCTTTTGATGAAAAACATATCGTGCAACAGCATCATGATGGCAGCAGGTTACGCAAGACTGACCTTCTAAAATCTGTTTCTTCTGCTTTTCAAGGTTCCAGGCCACACAGCTTGACATGGCAATATGCCAGAAGCCACAGGACACTGTGTTATCCTCAGTATCCTATTATAAATAAGCTGCTACTTGTTGAGAAAGAATCCTTTTTGAAGCGTTGGGTTCAAAATATTGTCATTTTCAACTCATTTGTTAAAAGGAGGCCATTGTGTGCTGGTAGCCTGCCGGTAGCAAATTCAGACTTCCTGCACTAATCTACAGAAGGGCACTGCATTAGGAGCACAGGTGCACCAATCCAAATGAGACAACCAGTAAGCAGGTGCTGCTTACATGGGATGAAAAATAACTTGTTTGCTAGGTTGGCATTTTAAAAGCTGATTTAAGTCTGTTTGTTAAGAGTTAAGATAAAGCAGGAAGCACATTTTGCAAGGATGATAAGACATTTTTAAAGTTATCGGGTGTTGCTGTTAACATACGAGCCATGAGGCTCACTCAAACCTGCGTGATATCTCTCCCTGTCCTCATGCTCTCCAGGAGGCATGAACTGCATGAACAAAGCACATGGATGCCAACACATCTGCATAGAAACGCCGAAGGCTGGAGCTGCCTGTGAATGCCGTCCTGGGTTTGAGCTGGCCAAGAACAAGCGTGACTGTCTGCGTATGCTTCCCTTACTCATGTCTACACACTCCACTGCCATTCACACTGCACCTGAGTGTGCACACACTTCCAACTGCATGCCTTTGTTGTTGAGATAGTCTGTGTTTCTGTGTGTTGTTGTAGGTACAATATAAATACACATACATATATATATATATATATATATATATATATATATATATATATATATATATATATATATATATATATATATATATGCACATGACACACAATAATATATCATTTGTTAATGTACAGGGCTAATAATGAATACTTGTATTTGTATTGAAAATTAAATGCTTCCAAACATGTATACATACTGCCTGTCTCGACAAAGTGAAAAAATATATATACATATATATATATATATATATATTTTTTTATATATATATATGTATGTATATATATATATATATATATATATATATATATATATATATATATATATGTATATATATATATATATATATATATATATATATATATATGTATATAATACACACACACACACACACACACACACACACATATTCAAAGGAGAAGAATGTTCACCATAATAGGTAAATAAAATGCTAAATGTTTCAGCAATAGCCCTTTGTCGAAGTACTGAGAAGCCCAAACACAAGATGCTATAAATGGTAATACAGTGTTATATATTGCCTCGTGCATGTGTAATTGATTGCATGATGTATTGAAATAAGGAAAGTAACATTAATGCCCTCGG
>NC_140965.1:92153987-92238987 GCF_056783735.1 Eptatretus burgeri | reverse complement strand
CCGATCCTGACAAAATTTTGGTGGGAGGTTTCAATAATGATGTAGTTGTGTTTTCCTGAAAATGGGCATGGTGCGCCCATTATGGGCGGAGCCACGCCCAAAAAACGTGTTTTTAGGGGGTAGCCGATTTCAATTTGCATCTTCTCTGAGGGGGTTTGTCGAATCTGACAGGGGTTTTGGTTTTTGTTTAGCCCAATGGCACCTGCATAGCCCCACAGAGCTCGATTTTTCATTTTCGTCCCAAGGTCAAGGTCACAAGGTCAAGAACTTAGAAAATTGCGAATTTTGACGTAAAAAAAAATTCTTCTCCGAGGGGTTTGTCGAATCTGGCAGGGGTTTCGGTATTTGGTTAGCCCAATGGCACCTGCATAACCCCACAGAGCTCGATTTTTCATTTTCATCCCAAGGTCAAGGCCACAAGGTCACGAACTTAGAAAATTGCGAATTGTGTTTTTCGGGGGTAGGCGATTTCAATTTGCATCTTCTCCTAGGGGGTTTGTCGAATCTGGCAGGGGTTTCGGTATTTGGTTAGCACAATGGCACCTGCATAGCCCCACGGAGCTCGATTTTTCATTTTCTTCCCAAGGTCAAGGTCACAAGGTTAAGGTCACAAGGTCACGAACTTAGAAAATTTCGAATTTTGACATAAAAATCCATCTTCTCCGAGGGGTTTGTCGAATCTGGCAGTGGTTTCGGTATTTCGTTAGCCTAATGGCACCTGCATAGCCCCACGGAGCTCGATTTTTTTCATTTTCGTCCCAAGGTCAAGGTCACAAGGTTAAGGTCACAAGGTCACGAACTTAGAAAATTTCGAATTTTGACATAAAAGTCATACGACTGCCCAAACTTTGAGAGCTAGGATGACAATATTTTTTATGCATAATCTTGAGGTCATTCCCCACCTAAAGTCTGGAAATCATTTTGCTCTATCTCGCACACCTTGCCCGTGGTGCCCCCTTCAAGTTTGTTTTTACGTTGATTTCATCAAAGTATGGATAATCCGATGAGTGCGAAATGCCATATAGCCTATATGACATTATATTGTTCCTGGAATGTTCCAGAGGAAGTTTTGCACCAAAGGTCATAATCCTTGACCTTTGACCTTTAAACTTCACAAAGGTCAAATTTTCAAAGTTGTGGGAATCCAACCGGGTTTTCGACCTTCTTCGATGAACTAACTCCAATAAGCTATAGCACGTATCCTGTTTCCTTATTTTAATGTCCATAACATTGTTTTGTAACCTTTAAAGGTTATGCGAAGGTCAAATTTTTAAAGTTGTTGAATGAAACCGGATTTTCGACATTTTGCAGCTAATAACCTGTCACCCGTACCACATCATGTTGATCATTTTTATAACTTGGTCAAACATTATCACATTGCCTCATCCTTGACTTCTGAAACAATCTACATCGTCAAATACCGCTCGTGAACCATCGTCGTCTTCAGAATTGTTTACTATCCTTTATTAAGGTGTTAACCTTCGTCAGCCCCTGAGTCAGCCGTCTGTCAGCTTGCTGGGGTCTTAATTTGTCATTTTCTTTGGCCTCCTCTAAAATGCCTTAACTTGGAACAGGCTGCAACGGGTTCTTAATAATAAAGCGCTTAAATTTTTTCCTCACTCAGATCATCAAATGCCTTATCATCATACCTATGAATCGTTGGATACATCACAATGCTTATAAACTCCCAGAGATGCCAGTGTTCATGGCTTTATTTCATTTCTGCAAATGTAATAAGCTCCAGAATCTCTTAGCCTGAGCCAAATTTCGAAATGAAACTTCTTAATTTACTTCAGCAGCAGTTCTGACTGCTAAAAAGAATAAGAAGTGTTCATTAGTCCAATTTGGACATTACTTGACATTTCAGGTGGTTCCGTATGTTTATGGCTACATTTAGTTTCTACACATGTGATTACCTCGGGAATCTCTTCACCTGAACCAAATTTCTAAATTTAAGCCACATAATTGACCTCGGCAGCAATTCTGACTGCTAAAAAAGCATTCATTTATCGAATTTGGACATTGTTTGACATTCTGGGCGTCTACGGATGGTGGTTGTCTCCGGATGTACCGTGTCCGGATGGTGTTTGTCTCTGGACGTGTCCAGATGATGGTTGTCTCCAGATGTCTGGACGGCGGTTGTCTCCCAAAATATCCGAGCAGTGTTTGTCTCCTGATGCGTCCGAGCGGCGGTTGTCTCTGGACGTACCGTGTGGTGGTTGTCTCGGGACATGTCCGGATGGTGTTTGTGTCTGGCTGGAGTTTATGCCCGAGCAGTGTTTGTCCCCAGACGTGTCTGTGTGGTGTTTGTCTCCAGCCGGTGTTTATCTCCGTATTTGTCTGGGCAGTGTTTGTCTCTGGACATGTTCAGACGGCATTTGCCTCTGTACGGTGTTTGTCTCAGAACGTGTCCATGCGCTGTTTGTCTCCGGATAGTGTTTGTCTCCGGTCATATCCAGGCAATGTTTATCTCTGGACGGTGTTTATCCACGGACGTGACTGCACAGTGTTTGTCTCTGAACGTGTCTGGGTGGTGTTCATTCTCCGAATGGTGTTTTTCTCCAGACATGTCCAGGCAGTGTTTATCTCCAGTTGGTGTTTGTCTCAGGCCGTGTCCGACCATTGTTTATCTCCGAGCGGTATTTGTGTCTGGGCAGTGTTTAGCTCCGGATGGTGTTTGTCTCCAGATGTGTCTGGGCGGTATTTGTCTCTGGACATGTCCGGGCAGTGCTTGTCTTAGGACGTGTGCGAGCAGTATTTATCTCCAGGTGGTGTTTCTCTACAGACATGTCTGGGTGGTGTTTGTCTACTGACATGTCTCGGCGCTGTTTATCTCCTGAAGGTGTTTATATTATGACCGGAAGAAAATGTATTTCAGACATTATTTTGTTTCCACCTTCACTGTTATTCTATGTCGAATTTTTTTGATGAGACGGTATGAATCATAATTAATGCTCCACTGCACATCTGCCTTCCCTTCCCCTCACCTCATGCTGACCTCCTCCCAAACCCTCACCCCACTCCATCTCCATACAGCTCTCTGGACGTTTATAAGCATTACAGCTGAAATGTGATTAGCTCTGGAATCTCTTGACCTGAACCGAATTTCAAAATTTTAACGTTGGAATTGAACTTAGTCGCAATTCCGGCTGCTCACAAAAAAAATGTTCATTTGTCCAATTCACACTTTGTTTTGTACTCCGGACGGCTCCGGTCATCTATGGTCATCTCCAGATGGTGTTTAGTGTAACCCAGCCAGCCATTGCTTATCAACCATTTCATTGGTATGCTTGCTTGAGTGCTTAATAGTGGTGGGCTGAATTGATTCCAAAGTACTGTCAGACCCTGCTATTCGTGGATTCACTATTCGCAGACCTTGCATATTTGCGTTTTATAAACTGCATCCTGCTTCGACATTCACGGCCTTGTGCCTCGCGTATTTGCGGTTTTCCATTGGTGAAAAAGATTCCACAAGCCATGCACATAACACAGTTCGAAAACCTATCTTCTACCAACCATGCTATAAGTGATCTGTATGTACATACAGTACAATACAGTATAGTACTAAATGCAAACACATCTTCCACAAGACATGCACATAATACAGTTCTAAAACATATCTTCCACCAGGCATGCTGTAACCGAGCTGTGTGGCATGTCCCACCATTCGCACTATAAACCTAGCTGCGCAGCTTGTTCCACCATTTGTACTATAAGGATGCTTCACCGCATCTATTTTGAGCTGCTGAAGATGTCACTGCTCCCCCTCCCCCCACCCCACGTGAGTTACACAATTAATACGTTTGACCACATCTACCCCCAACTGAGTAAAACGTTAGCATCTGCCAACATCCCCACAAACAACTCACCCCTCCTGCAGCTACCCCCAATTCCCGCATGACTACTTATGTGCAGCGTCTTCTGGGCCTCAATCATTCTTCTCATCCCACTGCCTTGATCGATTTTTTGCCTCTCATTAAACTAATTTGCCCATTGATCAAACATGGCTCCCAAGCGAAAGACCAGTGCGGAGATGCGTCAACTGTCAAGAGGCAGAAGAAAGTGATGAGTCTGAGCCACAAAGTGGATCTGCTGGACTGGCTGTCGAGCGGACAGAGTGTGCCTATGTTGGCACACTGTATGGAATAAACAAATCCACCGTTCACTACATGCAGAAGAACGAGAAGGCAATCTGAGAAAGTGTTGCGGCGAGCTCTGTACCGAGCACAAAAGTGGTCACTCAAGTCCAGAATGTCCACATAGAAAGTATATAGAAGGTTCTCAGTGTATGGACTGAGGACAACGCACAGCAGAATATGTCTTTAAGTGGACCTCTCATTCGCACAAAGGCGATGCATATGTACGCTCATCTGGCTGGCACGGGTGGTGCTAGCATGAGTGATTCGGGTATGAATGATGCGGGTAGTAGGGGAGCCAGTCCATTCCAAGTGAGCATTGGATGGTTTTTTTTTTTTTTTTTTTTTTTTTTTTTTTGTATACCTTGGTCGAGGCTCGAATGAGAGCTAACACACAACTCACAGCAAGGAGGCATGAGACAAGAGGGGTGGGAGTGGAAGGGACAAAACATTGGGGAACAGACACAGGTGAACTGTGGAAGGGAGAGGGATGGGGATGGGACGGGGAACATGGCGAGGAGAAGATGGACATTACAGGGACTTTCAGGAAGGAAAGCAGGAGAATTGAAGGAAGTGGGCTTGGGTGGATTATCGGGGGTAGAAAAGATCGAGGATTTGGATGGGGGACGATAAGAGGTGGTGGTGAACAGCTGTTTTGAAAGCCTGGAGGGAAGAATGGGAAAGAATAGAGTGAGGAAGATTATTCCAAAGGCGGGAAAAAGAGGAATGAAAGAGTGAAGATGAGCAGTGATTCGTGATTTTGGTAGTTTTACCAGAAGGGGGTTGTTGGCGGACCTTGAGCGCCCTGTGGAAATGTGGTTGGGACAAATCGCAGAGAGAGCAGGGGGGCAAGGCTGGAGAGGAGTCGGTAGAAGACAGAAAGACCACCGACCAACCTGCGGTGATTGAGTGAGAGGCCCAAAGACTCAGCTTCATTGCGGGAGATGCCAATGATCTTAAAAGCCCTGGTTTCGACAGCGTGAAGTCGAGAAAGGTGGGAGGCAGGAGCACCAGCCCAGAGGGGAGAGCAGTACTCCATCAGGCTACGGACAAAAGCTTTGTAAGTAGTCAGGAGCTCAAGAGGGCCGAGGAAGGACTTTGCACGACGGAGGATTCCCAGTCGGCGACTGGCTTTTGAGGCAAGGTTGGAAATGTGACTTTCCCAGGAAAGGTCATGGCAGATAGTGAGACCCAGAAGCTTGAAAGAAAAGACTTCTTCCAGAGGATTGTTGAGAAAGTGGATGGGGGGTTTTGTAAACGGTCCTTTCGAAGAGACATAGTGAGAGTGTGAGATTTGTGTGGATTGAAAGACATGTTCCACGTGTTGGACCAGTTTGTGATTTTATCCAGATCTGCAGTGAGCGAAGAAGCTGCTGCTTGCCGGTCTGAGGGATGACAGATGGTACGGCAGAGGGTGGAGTCATCGGCAAAGAGAAATAGAGGATTTTCCAGAGAGTCCGAGAGATCATTGATGAAAACCAGAAAAAGAACAGGGCCCAGAACGCTACCTTGAGGAACTCCAGCCTGCACAGGAAGAGGGGATGAAAGAACTCCATTTAGGGCCACACGTTGACTGCGACAGGAGAGGAAGTCTGCGAGCCATGAGTGGAGATGGCCTTGAATACCATGGGAAGAGAGTTTGGTGAGTAGGGCAGGGTGCCAGACTGTGTCAAAAGCACGTGATATGTCCAGGGATACGGCTCGGATTTCCTGTCTGGCATTGAGGACCTCCATCCATTGATGGGAGAGCAGTAGCAGCATATCCAGGGTAGAGTGACCTGGTCTGAAACCAAATTGATGATTGGAAATCAAGCCATTGGAGAAGAGGAAGGATTTCATGTCTGAAGCAATGATGGATTCCATAACCTTGCTGATGATTGGGAGAAGGCTGATTGGTCTGTAGTTACAGGGATCTGTTTTTGCACCTTTTTATGCAGGGCAGTGATGTTAGCAGATTTCCAAGCAGATGGCAGATGACCTTGGGAAAATGAGAGGGTGAATAGAACAGAGAGAGGGTGAGCAAGAGCAGAAGAGCAGGCTTTGAGGACACGTGGGCTGATGCCGTCTGGACCGGTTGCAGAATCTGACTCGAGGTTTGAAAGCAAGCTCTCCACCTTGTCAGGAGAAAAGGATACAGAGTCCAGGGACAGTTGGGTGCGACTGGGTAAAGTGGGTAGAGATAGTGATGGGTTTGGGACACAAGATTTAGCTGCAAACACCGAGTTTAGACATTCAGCTTTATCACGTGTGGAATCAGCAGTGCGGCCATTTGAGGTAAGGGAGGGGATGGAGGGGGAACATACACCAGAAACAGATTTGATTAAACGCCACCAGGATTTTGAGGAGGGAGAGAGGTCTGAGAGTTCAGACTTGAGATGAGAAAGATGTTGTTTTCTGGCTCTCCTGAGGGTAGATACACACTTGTTCCGAGCTTTGTGGAAAGAACTGAGATTGCCCTCAGTTGGGTTTGCTTTCCATGAGGCAAAGGCAAGTTGTTTCAGGACAACTGCCTCGCCACAAGCTTCAGTAAACCAAGGGCGGGAGGAAGGGTAAGACAACTGAACACGAGAGGGGATAAATCTGTGCATGAGGGAGAGCAAGTTTCTTTGAAAGAATTCCCAGGATGAGTTGATGTTTGAGAAAGTAGTGATAGGAGACCAGTCTGTAAGTTTGATGGCTGCTCGGAGACCCTGCCAGTCGGCTTGAGTGAAATGCCAGACTCGACGGCGGTGAGGTGGTTCTCTGATGACAGCCAGAGAGATGTCCACTTTAACAAGGACGTGGTCAGAAGAACCAATTGGAGCGAAGGAAGAGCAGCAGATATTGTCAGGGAAATTTGTCAAAATCAGATCCAGAAGAGATGGAGTACCATTGGTTGAGATCCGGGTCGGGAAGTTGACCGATTGAGTCAGTCCCAATGAGTCACAGAAAGCTTTTGCTGACGTCCCATGGCAGGTGAGAGAGGTACCCACACCTAGCCAACTGGCGTGATGACAATTGAAGTCGCCACATAAGAGGAAGAGAGAGTTTGGATGAGAAGATAGAAGATGGTCCATGTTTTCGGAGAGTGAGGTGTAGATGGAGTCATCACTGTTCGGTGGACGGTACAGTACACATATAAACATGAGGTGGGAGTGGAGGGGAAGCCGAAGCCAGAGGTATTCCTGGGGGTGTGGGGGAGTGAGAGCAGTGCAGGGAGAGTGAGGAATAGAGTCTTTGATGAAGAGAGCAACACCTCCACCAGGACGAGGCTCAGGTCTGTCATACCGTAAGAGGGAGTAACCAGGGAGAGATACTTGGGAGTCAGACACGTCTTGGGAGAGGAAAGTTTCTGTTAGGCAGATAATGTCTGGTTTGTCAGTGGCAACCTGCATGGAAAGATCTGAAAGGTTTGAGCGAAGGCCCCGGATATTTGAGGTCCACACTTTTAATGAAGAGGTAGGGGAGGAGGCTTTGGGTGCAGGAGGTGGAGGGGGCGGGGGAGGGTAGGACGAGGGACGAGGGGGGAGGTAAGGAGGGTGGGTGAAGGAGTGTGGGGTGTTGCAGAATAGAGGGGGGAGGGGGCCGAATGAGGAGGAGAAAAGGCTCTGTGGTGCTGGGAGAGAGGGGGGACAAGAGACAAGGAAGATGGCAGTTGAGGATTTGAGGAGGTGGAGTGAAGAGATGGAGGTGAGAGGGCAGTGGAGGGAGGCAGGTTGGTGGATGAGAGGGGGGCAACTTAGAGAAGGAAGAGTGAGGGGGATGAAAGGTGGGAGAAAGGTGAGGGGGGAATTTTTGAAAGAGGTGAGAGGGAGGCTTGGAGGGAGAAGAGTGGGATGGTTGCTTTGAGAGTGAGAGTGAGGGGTGAGGGGGGTGAGTTGGCACTGAAGTTGGAAAAAAAGAATGGTTGATGGAAAGGGAGCATCCATGGCAAACTGTGGTTTTTAAAAGTTTTTGACTACTTCTGTGGTTTGACTACTTCTGGAAGTGCTGCAATCTCCGCTACGTTAAACTGACAGGCGAGTGTGTCTCTGTGGACCTTGAGGCGGCTGAAACATTCCCTGCTCAACTTGAACAGCTCATCGAGGAGAAGGGGTACCTGCCAGAGCAGGTGTTCAACAGTGACGAGACCGGCCTTTTTTGTAAAAAAAAAATGCCAATGCAAAATTTTATCTCGAAGCACGAGGTGACAGCATCGGGATTCAAGGACGCAAAGGACCAGGTATCTCTTCTCCTCTGTGCAAACACAAAAGGGGACTGTATGACTATCCCATGATGCTGTACTGGTCCCTCAACCCACGTGCTCTCAAGGGCAAGAACAAGCACAAGCTTCCTGTGTTTTTGAGGGCCAACATGATGGTGTGGGTGATTGCAGTAATTCTCATGGACTAGTTCCATAACTGTTTTGTCCCTCAGGTGGAGAGGTACCTGGCAGAAAAAAACACCTTGCCTTCAAGGTTCTCCTGCTCATCAACAATGCTGCTGGCCACCCTCAGGACCTGAAGGTGGCTCACCAGAACATCGATATGATCTTCCTGCCATCCAACACCACTTCCCTAATCCAGCTGCTTGACTAAGTGTTAATCTCTACTTTCAAAACCTATTATACCCGCCTCACCTTTCACTGCATTTTGGATGCGATGGATGCTGACCCAGAGCTCACCCTCGGGCAGTATTGGAAGGAGATCAACATAGCGCACTGCAATGGCACAAGCAAAGCATTGCTGGACGACATGAAAGTCTCCACCATCAAAGCCTGCTGACACAACCTGTGGATATAGGCAGTGAAGAACTTCAGAGGATTTCTCGCCAAAATGGAGAAGAGGTATGAAATTGTTAGGTTGGCACAGCGAGTGGGAGGGGAAGACTTTGACAACATGGAGCCTGAAGAGTTGGATGCTCTTAATGCCTTGCATGCCAAGGAGCTCACTTAGGAGGAGATGGGAGCCATTACCATGGTGTCCAAGGAGAAGGAGAAAGTGAGCAGTGATGAGGAGGAAGACGTATTGAGGTCCAATCTCAGGGTCAAGTTCCTGGGTGAGATGCTGCAGGACATGTGTTCAGTTACCGAGAGGCTGCTGGATGCCAATCCGGTCATGGAGCATGACGTCAAGTACACAAGAGGAGGCTGGATGATGTAATGCTCCCATACAAGGAGCTATCTGAAAACCTGCAGCAATCTGCCAGGCAGCTTTCAATCACAGATTTTTTCCGCCCTGGTCCGTCCACCTCAGGAGCATCAGCATCCTCACCTGCCTCTCCTGCCTGTCTTGCCCATTCTGCCTCTCCTGTTTCTCCAGCATCCCATTCGGTGAGTGACTCATCAGGATCATCACCTGCTTCAGCGTCCTCACCGACATTCCTTTCGGTGCACGACTCATCAGCACCCTCACCTGTGTGGTCTTCAGCCGACTCCACTGACTTCACTGGATTTAAAATCATCATCATTATCATGATTATTTGAAAAGTTGCATGTATTCGTGCAAATAAAAATTTGAAACGGTACTTGCTGTTGTTTTTTTTTCTTTTTCTTTTATGGTGTGGTTGGTTAATCACTTTTAATAAACTCTTAATTGCATTCCTTCAAAAACTTTGGAAACGGTACCTGGTGTTGTTTTTTAAAATCTTATTTGTAAGCATTTTTTAATGAAACCATAATCATGTGTATTTGTGGTTGAAAAGATTTGAAACTTTTGAAGTTTCCCCTATGAATCAGGAACCACCGGGAACCTATCCCCCTTTTTCCATTGAAACAATGAGTGACATATGCAGCTTCGCCATTCGCTGATTTTTTTTTTTATGAATCAGGAACCATCAGGAACCTATCCCCCCGTTTTTCATTTAAACAATACCCTGCTATTCACAGATTCGCCATTCACGGCATTTTAAAGGAAATTATAACCCACAAATAGCGGGGTCTGACAGTACTCGATTCCAACGATGGAATCGAAAGGAATCAAGTTGTGAACCGGAATCGCTGTCAATTCCGAATAATTCCTACTTTATTGAAAGAAGTGGTTTTTTCATTCCTGTTGGGCATGTTCTGGTGACACAAGGCCTGATAATGTGTTACTTGAAAAGGAACACTCCCCTGGAGCATCCCGTTTGCAATATAGCAGAAAAGCAAATCACTTGCAAACTAAACACTCCCCAAGGGTGTGTTCCTTTTAAATGAATGGTTACCATTTGGAGTTGGCCAAAAAAGCATGTTGATTGCTTTGCTGATGGATGGGTAGGCAATACATCAACTGATAAAGTTTTGACAAAATGTCGTTCAAAAGGTCCAGAGGTGCAGTTTGGAGCTATTTAGGGAAGGTGAAATAAGACAGTCAGAAAGTTGCATGCTCACTTTGTTCAATAGAACTTGCTCATCACTGTAATATGCCCAATAGGCTAAACATTTGAAAACCAAACACGAGAGAGTACCTATTAGTGAAGGTTGAGAATGCAGATTCAAAGAAACCAAAGTCTGCAACAGCAAGAAGTTCACTTTCGTAATTGACGATTGAAAGCACTTTTACCCCATAACGTCCCAGTATGCTGCCTTCCCCTCCCCTCATGCTACCTTCCCTTCCTCTCCCCTCACACTGCCTTCCCTTCCTCCACCCCTCCTCACCCCCCCATCCATGCTTCCCCACCCCTCCTTCCTCGCTCCTCCACCCCTCCTTGCTCCCCCTCCCTCCTGTCTTTTCCCCACCCCCTCTCACTCTCCTCCCTCTTCTCTCTTACCCCTCCCCCTCCTCTCTCTCCCCCTCCTCTCTCTCCCCCTCTCCCTTGGTATGCCCATCAGCAAAATGACAGATGGTATTTGCTCGTATAAAATAAATTAGCAAATCTATTTGACTGGACATATCATATTATCATGTTCTCATAATCTCCTTACCACGTTGAAGAAAACATGCAGGAAACTGTGGATTTTTGTACAGTAAATATTAATAAACAAGAGTGAGAATTCCTTTGCGATACATGTCCCCAACTGATGTGATATTTTCGCAGTACAAAAAGGGCATAGCTCTGTGAAAAAATTGATGAAACACCCTGAAACTCGAACGTGTTCTGTAATTTATCATAAATCACACCAAGTTTCAGTTAAAAATGTTTAAGGGTATGGAAAAAAAAAAGTCTCAAAAACCACAGGGGAATGGACGGATGGACAGACGGAGAGCAAACCTATCGTCCCCTCTGGTGAAACTGGTCGGGGACGAATTATTGAAGAAATCAACACCAGTTATATAAATGCGAATTACAAGAAACCACAATAAAAAGAGCAAATTAATGAATATGTTAAATTAGTTTTCATCAGCCTGTGCCCTTGCTTGAAAAGCTGAGTGGGTTCAGAATGGTGCCAAGGAAGCAGCTTTCAACGGAACGGTGTGTGAAAATCCAAACTCTGTGAGGAGAAGGCCACACTATGAAGAAAATAGCAGAAAAGCTGAAGATCTACAATTGTGTGAGGTACACTTTACAACGGCTGAAAGAAATTGGCTCTGTGCAAGACGAGAAAAGGCCAAGAAGACCCAGAAGAACCTCCCCAAGGCAAGACAAGCACTTGAAGTTGCTCAGCTTCCACGATACAAGGAAATCAAGTCAGCAGTTGACAAATTAAATGAGAGCAGGCCTGAACATTAACATTTCATCCAGCACTGTGTGCAGAAGGCTGATTGCAGCAAGTCTCCATCGCAAATTTTCAGCAAAGAAACCACTGACTGAGACAACAGAATAAGGTGAAAAGACTGAAATTTGCATGGGAAAATCAAAATTGGTTGACTGAACAATGGGATTGTGTGCTCTGGTCTGATGAATCGAAGTTTGAACCTTTTGATCAAAGAGATGCCATTTTGTGTGCTGAAGACCTGTGGAACATTATGACATGTAATGTTTGCAGCCCACTGCAATACTTGGTGGATGCTCTGTGACTGAATTTGTATCTCTGCTTTTTGTGAAGGAAAACTTGTTAAAATCAATGGGACGCTAACAAAAGCGAAGTACGAGCAGACATTGCAGCATCGTGCAGTTCATAGTGGGCATTGTTTAATTGGAAGAGGGATCATTTTCCAACAAACTAATTATCCAAAAGACACTTCCAATAGAGCAAAACATTATTTGTCACAACGGGAACCCAACGAGTTTAAGGGTCGTCTAGTGTGTGTGTGTGTGTGTGTGTGTGTGTGTGTGTGTGTGTGTGTGTGTGTGTGTGTGTATGTGTGTGTATGTATGTATATATATATATATATATATATATATATATATATATATATATATATATATATATATATATATATATATCTATATATGTATATATACATATATATATATATATATATATATATATATATATATATATATATATATATATATATGACTTCGACTACGACTACTCAGCGGACGCAACCGAGATAGAGTTCACAATGCCGCGCCGTGAGTCTTTGTCCATCATCAATGTCTGCATGTCCGCTATGTCATGCTGGATATCCCTTGCTACGCAGTCGATGTAGTTCAGTGGCCTTCTTCCTCTGGTTGGCCAAGGCATTCTCAAGCAGATCGCGTCAGATATAATTTGGTCTTTGGCACAGAAACAGTGACCAGCAAAACATGTTCTGCGACGAGCTACAATGGTAGAAGGCCTTGAGGGTGGTATGTCTCCGTAGATCTCTGCTTTTGTTCTGTGTTCCCGCCAGCTGATGTTCTGAATTCTCATAAGAAGCCGAGTATATGTGCCATCGAATCGGTCCTGCAGGGCCTTCTTCATGATCCATGTCTCTGATCCATATAAGAGTATGTTCTCTACGCAAGCTCTAAAGAATGCATGTTTGGTAGATCTTGAAATGTCAGACTGCCAGATGTGCTGCAGCCTGTTACATGCACTCCAGGTTTGACCTATGCATGATATAAAGTCCTTCTTGGAATCAGCTACAAAAGACCCGAAATACTTGAAGTCTACGACTTCATTACGTTGTGAGCCATTCTTGGAGAAGATCGGTAGATGATCAGCATCCTCATTTACTGTCATGTATTCTGTTTTCTTGGCATTTAGAAACAGACCCATCTTAGTTGAAGCATCCTCAACAGAAATTAGGTCTTGAGCATCTTTCAAAAGTGTCGCTGATAAGGCAATGTCATCTGCATAGTCAAGGTCTGTGAGATGCTTATCTCAGTCGTGATTTGATGTTTTTGGTTTGATGTCAATTCCTTTCTCTTTCATGGTCTCTACTGACTGCCTGAGAATGTAATCCACAACGATAACAAAAAGATAAGGAGCAAGGGTGTCCCCTTGGAGGATGCTTTCAGTTGTGAGAAACTCTTTGGTTGAGCCATCCATACTTTGAACATAGCTAGAGGGGTTGTTGTACATTATGGCAATTGCTTGCATACATTAATTGAATATATATATATATATATATATATATATATATATATATATATATATATATATATATATATATATATATATATATATATATAATTCCAGCAATGTGTGTGTGTGTGTGTGTGTGTGTGTGTGTGTGTGTGTGTGTGTGTGTGTGTGTGTGTCTGTGACCGCTGTTTCTCGACAACCACTGGTCCGATCTAATTGAAACTTGCCACATATATTGCTGGGGACCTGAGGATGTGCCTTTTCAAGGTTTGATATTAATCGGACAAGTGCTTCCCAAGTTATGGCCATTTATTTACCAAACCAATGACAAGACAAGTTGTTGCGTGGGCGTGGCCGATGGGGGAAGGGAAGCGCAGCCCCGTTCCCCATTACGGGTTACAACGTACAGGCTTCCGGAGAGTGATGTCTTCGTGTATTCTAATAATTTCTCGATTTCTTATGCGCATTTATAGATAAACACAATGCCCCAAGTTATGATCGTTTTCATATTAGACGGTGCATAAATTTCGGTAACATCAGAGTGCTGGTATGCTCCGAACCAGGAAGTAAATTTTTTTTCTCTCTCTTCTCTTCTCTTTTTGTTTTTCCTTGCCACGACATTGCGAAAAGGTAAAATACGTTGGCGCGAATTGAATAATTGGGTATTAAAACTAAATTGCGAATAATCGTAACTGCAAATAATATGCGAACTTCCGGGCTACGCACGTACGGGCATGCAAGAGAGAAGAAACGGCCTGTGTGGTTGTAGTTTGTTGCTTGCGGTTTGAATATTTATTTATTATTATTTTTTTTTACGGGCACGTACTAGTATATATATATATATATATTATTGTTTAAAAATTACATATACATATATGTGTGCATATATGTGTGCATGTGTATGTGTGTGTACATTTATTTATATATATATATATATATATATATATATATAATTGTATATAAAAAAATTATGTATGTATGTGTATGTGTATATATATATAGTGTCCCAAAAGTATCCATACAAAGGGAAAATTAACACTTTTAGCAAAATATAACTTTATTTACAAAACGTTCTCTCCATGATTGCCATTTCTTTGTAAACACACACAAAGTCGTCTCTCCCACTCATGGTGAACTCGTGTCAACACATCTGGCGTTATGCAAATAATTCCACTTCAAATGCGTTCCTTTAAATGATCCATGTTATGAATCTTGTCGTGTGTGTCGTGTGTAATGTGCGTTTCCTGTTAAAGTCGATTGCAACCTTGCGACAACTTCCCGAATCAGCCATGAGAATGATTTCAATACGTTCTTCTTTTGACAAAGGCATTGTTGAAAGGAATCTGAAAAAACGAAGATATAAGCTATGTATGAAGAATTTCGGGAGACATTTTTCTGAAAGTGTTAATTTTCCCTGTGTATGGAGACTTTTGGGACACCCTCTGTATGTATGTATGTATATATATATATATATATATATATATATATATATATATATATATATATATATATATATATATATATATATATACATATATGTATATATATATATATACTTATATATACATATTTATATGTGTGTATATATACATATATACCTTTATATATGTATATACATATATATATATATATATATATATATATTTATATATATATATATATATATATATATATATATATGTATAAATTATGAATGTGTTTGTAACATTATTTTGAGACACCTGGTGTGTGTATACTGTATATGTACATCTGTGCATTAGGTATAGAATATGATGGTTTTGAAAATGCACCCTGGGGGAGAGCATACATACATGGACACATAGGAGACCCGAGAATGAATTATTTCAATGGTCTATGTGTAGGTCGACTATTGCCCCTTGTGTGAAGGCTTGGGGGTGGTATGCGTTAAGGTTAGTTTCTATTTCCTTGATGTGATTTATTCCCTCCAAGCGCAACACACACCTGTTCACACCAAACACCTGTGTCGGCTCACACCATCTTACTTTGACTGGACCCACCTCATCCTGGTTCATGTTGAGGTCTCGTATCCTCTCCACCTGCACCCGCAATGCATTATCTTGATCTTTTAGCCTCATTTCAACACATTCCATCAATTCTGCCTTAATTTGCTGTTCCCCCTTCCCCGTCTCTACTCATTCTTCCTTCACTTTTTCGATCTCGTCTCTTCTCTCTCTGATCTCCCACTTGGCTTCCTTAAGCTTCTCTTCTGGAATTACTTTTGTGTTTTCTGCAATTTCTTTCATTTTTCATTCCCTCGTCACCATGTGTTCCTTTCTCTGTCGTTAGTTGGTCTTCATTTGTTTGTTCATCTCCTGTTCTTTTGTCTCTGTTGTTTGTCCCTTCTCCTCTATTTTCTGGGTTCCCTTGTCGTGTCTCACCTTACATTCCTTCTTGACCTCCATCAGTTCCCTTTGGTTTCTTTCTGGGCCTTTTTCAATTATGTTAGCACCTCTGTATTACCTCCAATTTCTATTTTTAGTTGTTCTTACCCTTCCTTAAGTCCTTTGATCTCCATCTGTATTTTATTAATTTCATCTGTTATTTTCACCTGACCCACTTTGATCTCTTCCTGGACAGTGCATAAAGCAACCATGAAAGGATATCCAAAGTAAGTGCAGCTTCTTCAGCTTGAAGAGCATGAGAGGAGTTAATTTTTATAATTCTAGCCACCTGCATTTAATTGATTAGGTGAGAGCTGATTGGTTATTCCCTCCATTCACAGATGAGAGAGGTGAGTGGGTCTTAGTTTTTCATTGATATGTTGACTGCTTTCGACATTTATATGTGGTACATGCTTGAGAGCCTCATTGGTCTGTATTTCTGTCTGCGTTGTCTGATGATTCTCCAACAAGCGATGAAACTGGTTTGGCAGCTAAGGGTGTGTGTAGCATTGGGATTCTCATGTATGTACTATTTGTGAATGTCTTTATAGCTGTGGACGAACTCTGGGAAGGGCTTAAAACAGCAAAAGGCTTACCTTGGGTAGCCTTTCATGGTTGCTTCAACCAGCTTCTTCAGATAGAAGAGCATGGGAGGACTCTTCATATATATATATATATATATATATATATATATATATATATATATATATATATATATATATATATATATATATATATATATATATATATATATATATATATATATATATATATATATATATATATATATATATATCGACTGAAAAAGGATGATTATATGCAGTTTGCACAACTAAAAATGCACAACTGGAACAATAACAAAAGCAACGGCAAAACTGTGCCATCGGAGCAGCAAAATGACAGTGTTTATTTGTTGAATCTGACATATTGCCTTACAAACCCACGCTGTTAGAATAATTTGCAGAGAAATCCAAATCACAAACGCAAAACGCAAAAACGCAAAAAAATCTGAAAACCCACTCCGTGGGAGTACCTCCTGCGCAGCTTCCCTTCGCAGGGCAGCTCACCGGATGACGGGATTGGGGCAAAGCCTTCGGGACCCCAATCTTTGATGATAGGAGGGAAACCACAGGGTAACATCCCTGGGTCAGATTGCGGGAGAGTGTGTCGGAGTGGTGCTGAGGTGTCGTCCACCAGACGGCGGTCTCCTTGGGTTAACCTGAGGTGGTCCCTTCGGGTGGGTGCCTGGAATGTCCTATCCCGAAGAGAGGATGATCACCTGTCTCTGTTATCATCTGAGCTCAAGCGTTTGGACATCGGGATTGCAGCTCTCTCTGAGGTTCGGAGACCGGATTGCGGCGAGATAATGGTGGGTGGTTACACCTACTATTGGTCTGGTCGCTCTGATGGTTACCATACCCAAGGAGTTGCTGTAGCTGTGTCCAATAAGCTGACCCCAATGATAATTGAGGTAACACCGGTCAATGAGCGTATTATGAGATTAAGGATTCGTCACTCCTTAGGTGTCATTTCCCTGGTCTCTGTTTATGTTCCGACTGAGGCGAGTGATCTCACCGTGAAGGATGCATTCTACGGCACACTCGAGTCGGTGGTTTATCAGTGCCCCAGACGAGATACACTTCTAGTCTTGGGGGATTTCAATGCATCGACTGGAACTGATAGGGATGGTTATGAGGTGTGTGTTGGTCCCCATGGGTCAGGAACTATGAACCAGAATAGCATTAAGTTCCTTGACTTTGCAAGAAGTCATGGACTTAGGGTGGCTGGTTCATGGTTTCAGCGCCCACAAGCTCATCGCTGGACTTGGTATTCCAACGCTGGCGGTGTGGCAAAGGAGATTGACCATGTCCTCATTGACGGTCGTTGGAGGATGATCCAGAACTGCAGGGTCTACCGGAGTGCTCAGTTCCTCAATACTGACCACAGGCTTGTTATAGCAACTCTAAAGCTGCACCTTAAATCCTGGAGAATGGTACCATCCCAGCCTAGGCTGGATGTTGCCAAGCTCAGGGATGAGAGAGTAGCTGAGGAGTTTGCGAACAGGCTGAGTGGACACTTGGGGGGTCTGGGTGCTTTGGGGGTCCTGAAGAGTTGTGGAGCGCCTTCAAGACCACCGTCCTTGATGTTGCCGGTGGATGCCTTGGAGCTCACTGCAGGGCAAAGAAGAATTTTGTCTCTCAAGGGACACTGGATACCATTGACCAGAGTCGCAGGGCCAGGCTGAATGGCAGAGCTGAGCTGTTCAGGGAGCTGAGGCGTAAAACTGTACGTGCACTGAGGGTGGACAAGGAGGCCTATGTGCGAGGAATCTGTGAGGGGGTAGAGCATCACCTGTGGACAGGTGATTCTCGTCCCGCTTACAGGGGAATTCGCGCATTACGTTCATCCAAGCCCATCCCTCGGAGCACTGCAGTTCGAGCAGAGAGTGGTAGGCTCTTGACAGAGGAGTCTGAAGTGAAGGCCCGCTGGGCTGGTTACTTTGAGCGGTTGTACCAGGCTGATCCCCCAGCTGTCGAGTTGGACGTCAAGGGTGTTACAATCCCTGTTGCTGACCCTCGAATCAACTGTGGTCCACCTTCGCTTGTGGAAACACGGGCTGTGGTGAACCAGTTGAAAGGGGGCAAAGCTCCAGGGATCTGTGGCATCCATGCTGAACTTCTCAAGGCTGGTGGAAATGCTGCACTCGTGTCGTTGCATGCAGTTTTGTGCTCTGCCTGGAACACAGGCATCATCCCAACTGACTGGAAGAGGGGCCTTGTTGTCCCTCTCTGGAAAGGGAAGGCTGATCGCCAAGACTGCAACAACTACTGAGGGGTGACGCTGCTCTCAGTGCCGGGCAAGGTCTTTGCTCGGATAATTCTTGATAGGGTTCGCCACCATTTGCTTGAGCACCAGCGTCCAGAGCAGTCAGGCTTTACACCAAAGAGGTCAACGATTGACCGTATCCTTGCACTTCGTGTCTTCATCGAACGCAGACGAGAGTTTCGGCAGGGGCTGCTTGCAGCCTATGTTGATCTCTGTAAAGCATTCGATTCAGTGAATCAGGATGTCCTCTGGAGGATTCTTGGTCTTCGTGGGGTGCCACCAAAACTGATCGATCTGATGTCTGAACTCTACTCTGGTACTGAGAGTGCTGTGAAGTGTGGTGGTACCATCTCTGACTTATTTCCAGTTGTTACTGGAGTTTGTCAGGGATGTGTACTTGCCCCCACACTTTTCAGCACTTGTATGGACTGGATTTTAGGGAGGATGTCGGAGAGATCAAGTTGCGGTGCATCGTTTGGCAATGTCAAGATCTCAGACCTTGATTTTGCAGATGATGCAGTCATCTTTGCGGAGACTTTAGACATCCTCCTGGGGGCCCTCGAGGTGCTGAATGAGGAGTCGGAGCCGTTGGGATTACGGGTTTCTTGGGTCAAAACTAAGATCCAGGCTTTCGGTGACAGCTTGGATTCTGCTGTCCTGTCTGTGTCTGTTTGTGGTGAGGATGTTGAGGTCGTGGAGAGATTCACTTACCTTGGCAGTGATATTCATGTCTCTGCTGGCTGTGAGTCAGAGGTCAATAGACGTCTGGGTCGGGCCTGGGGAGTCATGGATTCACTGGATCATGGGGTGTGGCGCTGCCGGTACCTGTGCGGGAGGACGAAAGTCCGAGTCTTCAGGTCCTTGGTACTTCCAGTCTTGCTCTATGGGTATTGCGAGACTTGGACTCTGACCAAGGATCTGAGATGGAGACTTAATTCCTTTGGTACCAGAGCTCTTCGGAGAATCCTTGGCTATCGCTGGTCGGATTTTGTGTCCAACGAGCGGTTGCTGAGAGAGACTCGGATGAGATTTGTTACCTGCATAGTCCGTGAGCGTCAGTTGCGGCTGTATGGACATGTGGCTCATTTTCCTGACGCTGATCCTGCTCACCAGATTCTCTCAGCGAGGGAGTCTCATGAGTGGAGGAGGCCAGTGGGCCGACCACGTGCCTCATGGTTGCAGCAGGTTGACCATCATCTCAAGGAGATGGGGATGGGCCTGGCATCTGCCTGGGGGATGGCCAGACGGAGGCCCCTGGAGTACCGGCGGAAAGTGGACGCAGCGACGCGCTGTTCTGGCACATGCTCCCATACCTGACCTGACCTGACCAAATCACAATGCTTGAATAAATATTGTATTGTTTTTTTATTTCTGGAGCTATAGGGAAGGCATCTAATTTCAGATGCATCCTTCACAGAAAGAACACCTTATTTACATTAAAGTAACAAAGTACCTCATTTTCACAAATAAACCCTTGGTGAAACAAAAATCTGATATCAAACTCAGAGAATTATTATATCGTATTATATTTAAATGTTCTTCACATCCCACCGGCCAACAGTATAATAATATAATAAACTATTATACTGTGTAAAAAACCAATAAGCGGTCGATGCTGCTTGTGGATCCACTATTTTGGTGGGTAATTAGAGCCGAGCATGAACAACTGCTTTCTAATTTGTTTTAACGTTCAACAATCATGTTCTAAATTTGCACGAATTTATTTCAAATTGAGAGTTCCAAGTTCACTTTCTGTCATAAGCATCGATGATATGATGATCTCAGGATCAAATTCCAACCCTGCTATTTTGGCAGCACCCTGCAATGGGCCAGTGACCTGTTGAAAGCTTGTTATATACCATGGAATAGATTATGACTTCTTGTTGGGATTGTGTGGGCCCTGTACCTGTGGTATGTAAGATAGTAATTGCAAATTTGATTGGTCCTTTGAAATATTCCACTCAAATTACTTCAAATTTTGTCACATCATAACTGTGCATCGTTGCAGCATAAAATAAGCTTGTAATAAAAAATAAATTTATCAAAAAAGATAACTCAATGCACTTTCTCGTTTGAAATGTAATTTGGCAATTTTGGGATTAGGATGATCTTTCAGTAGTTGATCATATCTCTACGCTGGCCACCAGAGCAGGGCTTCGCTTTGCAATTCTTCAGAGTTAAATCATTCCTTGGATACACTCTTCATGGCGAATAAGGTTGTCATGCACAGTGCCATGGAATGCAGCCCTTATTTTTGCACTGGCAGAACTACATCCACCCTGCATCCCTTGTAGCAGATCAATTTCAGGCTTTATCGTCTAAACCACAGGGGACTGAGGTCTGCTCAGCCCCCAAAACAGTCAAATTGATGTCACAGCAGCCTTCTTCCACCTCACCTCCAGCCATGCCCCTTTTGTGATGAGTGAAAAACCCAAACTGATGACATGTTTTCATCCATACCTTGTAATTCTCCCAAAATGTAAGCTGCTCATTCTTTTTTTTATTTTTTCATCTAAACTTTTTTTTAATTTGAAAAAGAATTTTTTTCAATTTTTATTCACTTGCTTTGGTGAGTAAATGGTTCAATGTATAATTTTTATTGTCTTCCTATAACACAGTCAAAACTAGAAGGGCACTCGGTAGACCGCATACCTCTGCTAAGCTGATTAATTTACGTTTTGTATCCCACTGTTAGGCCAGATCTGAATTTTGGACCTGAACAAAAATTTAATCAGCTGTTCTTGTCACCTAACCAATTCATCCACCAAATTTCGTTTGAATCTGTCCCAAACTTTTTGAAATATTGTGCTATATATCGTTTTAACCCTATCACTCAATGGGGAAGAATCACTTAAAGAATTCTCGGATCCGGATCCGGATCCGGATCTTCACCAACATCTAATCAATTATTCCTTGTTGCATACCCAACCTGCCAACCAAGTTTTGTCCAAATCCACCCACAACTTTTTGAGATAGCCTGCTATATGTCGTTTTTGGCCTTTTCTCTCAATAGTGAAAAATCACTTTAAAAATTATCGGATCCAAATCTGGATTCGGATCGTCACCAAAATCTAATAATTTCGTCCTTGTCACATACCCAAGCTCTCCAACGAACTTCGTCCGAATCCGTCTGCAACTTTTTGAGATATCCTGTTCACAAACAAACAAACATACAGGGGTGAAAACATAGCCTCCATCCACCTTCGGTTGGCAGAGGTAAAGATACAGGCAGAAATACAGGCATCAATATCCCAAGTGAGAGTGGCTGTCTTGCTAAGCATCCAAATAAAAGTTTAAGGAAATCTAACATTTAGTTATGGTTCTGGTACGAATAGATGTAATTATGTGAATAAAAATAAATTGTATATTCAGCAATAACACCACAAAAATGGGGGAACAAAAGTAATATTCAGTAAGTTTATGTCTTGCTGTCTTCGAGAGATCAATTTTTTAACAAATAAATTTGGTCCAAAAGACGTCATTTGTTAAATCTATAATTTTCGACAGAATGCTCAAGAGGAGACACTTGGCTATGTATAAACATGCTCACACCTGTTATCGTTGCTTGTAAGTGAAATCCATAAACATGAAAGTTGTACAAATGCAACTCCTTCATTGGATATGTAGTGTACATTTTAAGTGTATGACTGGACATGTATTTAAAGCCAAGGATAAGCAACTCATCATTGAATGTTACCAAATGAGCTAGCCAGTCACTGCATGGATTCAGAACTCTCAAACTCAAGTTTAATGAGTCTAAATGTCAGCACACATGATTTGACTTTATGGAAAGAAAACTGTGTTTTACTGCTTGGACTGATGCATTTTGATTATCCTGAAAGTGTCACAATTCTTGTTGGTGGTTGATGAAAATGTTGGTAATAATAATAATGATAATAATAATAATAATAATAATAATAATGATAATAATGGTTGTCTTGCCTTGAGAAAGCGATAGGGGACAGTTATGTTCCCCACAGTGACCTGTAACCATGGCAATGGAGGGTGCCACCACATGTGCGATGACACCGATGATGGTCCCATGTGTGCCTGCCACCAGAACTACATGCTGCACTCGGACGACAAGGCATGCATTGGTGAGCCAGGGGCGCGCAGGCCGTGGGCAGATAGACCTGTTGTAGGCAAAGTGGCCCTAATTCCATGGTGTGTTGCGACGTACCATGGAATTTGGACCAAGTTGGTTCATGAAACCATGTGGAACAGAGAGGGTCTGGTCAGGTGAGGGAGCTAAGGGTGGGGAGAGAATCATTGTTAGACATGGTTGCTGAATTATTTTGTATTTTCTTTCCTTCTTTTTTCCAGTGCAGTATTGACTAACGCAAGGTGTTTTCATTGGAACACAGATAACGTAGGCAGACAGAGAGGCGAGAAAAGGGTTGCTGATGCGAGCCAAGGTACAGTCTGCTTAGACATTGGCTTTCTAACAAATCACCAACCGTTGCTTCGCGTTTGCCAGTGTGGCATCCATGGATTGGATTGGTGGTGGGACGCTTGATCCACCAATTAGAAAAGGCACACTGTCTAGTTAGGCCTGTAAAGTCTCGCTTCCTCCTCTCTGCCTCTTCCAGCAAATAACAATGGGACACATAAATCTGAACTGCACCATTGATTTGCTGTTCCTCAGGCTGTGGGGTTCTTTTTTAGGTTCATGGGCGGTTTAAGGCCTGCGTGTTTTTGTCATTCTGGATGACACTTTTTTTTTAAGGCTCTTTAATCATATTCCTGATTAATTCATAGACAGCGTGCACCTTTCAAAAATTTGAAATTGAATTTTATTCCCCAAAAAATATATCATCATTGCTGAAGATAATTGACTACATGAACGATAAAGCAATGAACAAGTCATCCTTCACGTGATCCTCAATAAAGTTGCAAACAAAATTAGATATTGCTACAATATAGTTATTGCAAGTCACAATGTTGTGATCAAATCATAGCAGTGCTACCCTATTACTACACTTTACTCTGGGTCATTTTCTTGGAGAGCAAATGTCAGTTGCTCGTGGTCACGTGATCAGATGTTGGGATTTGTGGTGAAACAAACAAAACAGGAATGAAGAACAGCTTTTCCTCCTGAGCAGAATATTTGGAGACTGAAATAAAAATGCCAGTCTTGTTTAGTTGATGACCACTAAATGGAAACTCAACTAAATGATGATCAATAACTAAACATATCGGGAACACAACAAACAAAAGAATTTGTAAACGTTTGCAATTGTAAAGGGCAATGGTTTGATTTGTAAATATTTTATAACTGGTTAGAATTTTCGTCTGAATCAACAGGTCTTGATGTGACGTAAAGAAGTTTTGTTCAATTTGAGACCCTCATCACAGTCTCTCTCTCTCTCTCTCTATCTCTCTATCTCTATCTCTATCTCTATCTCTATCTCTATCTCTATCTCTATCTCTATCTCTATCTCTCTATCTCTATCTCTATCTCTATCTCTATCTCTATCTCTATCTCTATCTCTATCTCTATCTCTATCTCTATCTCTATCTCTATCTCTATCTCTATCTATCTGCAAGTCAATTTGAGAGCTCACATTGTACTTCCACATCATTGTTTTATGCTACCTCAGAACAATCAACAACTTTTTTCCTTTTAAAATTTTTCCCCTTAATAGTTAAAATTGATTATTTACAATTGTTACTGATTTGTGAATATTGAGCAATTGACCCAATCTGATTGGAGGACAATTTATGTTTATCATTGTGTTATTATCATTATGATTGGTTTAGGTTATTAACACACAATGCATAATGAATTGTAACATTTGTTGAATATTATGTGGTGTTTAATTATATTCCATGTGGTGCTTACTTGAGTTTCCTTCAAAATGCTTTGAAAGTTTATATTTTAAAGTGAAAGGAATGTCATGCTTTGTTAGCATAGAAAATGCTTAAAAGATATTTCAATGTCTTTTATTTTAAAGCCTTTTTTAGCTTTTGTTTCAAGTAACAAACAAAAAAAAGCTCTTCGTAAATATTGCTGGACCAATGTACCACAGCATCAAAATATTTAATTTAATGGTATATATATATATATATATATATATATATATATATATATATATATATATATATATATATATATATATATATATATATATAATTTGTTTCAAATGGGACTGTCCACTTTAATTATCACCTGGTCAAGCTCAATTCCTTTATCACAACTACTGTCATACTGTCTATCATGATCTTCATGTTTGTCTGTCTCTCTCTCTCTCTCTCTCTCTCTCTCTCTCTCTCTCTCTCTCTCTCTCTCTCTCTCTCTCTCTCTCTCTCTCTCTCTCTCTCCCTCTCTCCCTCTCTCCCTCTCTCCCCCTCTCCCCCTCTCCCTCTCTCCCCTCTTCCCCTCTCCCCTCTCCCTCTCTCCCTCTCTCCCTCTCTCCCTCTCTCCCTCTCTCCCTCTCTCCCTCTCTCCCTCTCTCCCTCTCTCCCTCTCCCCCTCCTCCACCTCCTCCACCTCTCTCAACCCCACCCCTCTTTCTTCCTGCTCCCCTGTCCCCCCCTCACTCTCCTCCCATCACCCATAGCCCCCTTCCAACTAGCTTTCTCCTCTTCTCTTCTCTCCTCCCTTCTCCTCCTCTATCTTCTCCTCTCCTCTCTTCCCCTTTTCTCTTTTACTGTCCCCCCTCACTCTCCTCCCATCCTCCATAGCCCCCTTCCAACTAGCTTTTCTCCTCTTCTCTTCTTTTCTCTCCTCTCCTCCCTTCTCCTCCTCTATCTTCTCCTCTCCTCTCTTCCCCTTTTCTCTTTTACTCTTCTATTCTCTTCTCTCACTCCCTCTCTCTCTTTCCCATGCTGCTTCACTTCTTTCACCATGGTAACAGCCACTAGCTGGTTGCCTGCCTTGTCTGTTGCCAAAAGCATGTGCGCATTTTGGAATTTGGGTCAGGATAAGCTGAGCCCCCTTCTATTACTTTCAGTCGCAAACCCCATTGGCCTAATGTGTACATGTAGCAAGCTAGGATGTGTGCAACATACCGGCACGGCACAGACACACAAATATGTGCATGCAAACACTTGGGCACATGTGTTTGAAACCTGCACAGTGCACACTAATATCTGAGTTGATACAGTGCCCTGTCAGAATAAATATGAACATCCCTAATTATCAACAAACCTGGTTTTAACAATATGTGATACAAACACAATCAAAGTTACTGCATATATTAGTATGTAGTAGCATTTATTTTGACATTATATAGTGCTTGAAGACCCAAAGGCATCAAACCAATGATATTCTGTGTGACAGCATGATTCTATCTAACTTTGGTCAACCCGATGATGCACAATTCAGATTTTGCCAAATGCGGAGTTAATTTTGGTGCAGCTCTTGCATATTGCTTGGCAGAAGGTGGCTTTACAGCAGCTCCCAATGTATAAGATCATTCAGTAAATGTGTTCCTTTCAGGAACCTACCTAACTGGTATACAAGAAACACTGTTACCACTAAATTAGCAAGGCATTTCCAGTGTGGAACACATTACCGCAGGAAGATGGTGTCACATGCCAGACGTCCAGAACCACCCCCACCTGGAAGAGACGGAGTGGCCTGCAGCTTCTTTCCTGGGCAGAATAGAGCCCAGCAATTAATATTCTAGAACATGTCTGGGAACATATGGCTCATTGCCAAGTAATAAGCAATAGCTGCAACAAAATTTACTCCACATTTGTCAACATCTGTATCACACTGTCATGCAGAATATCATTTATTCGATGCCTTCACAGATTTAAGCACTGCAGGATGCCGAAGGACATGCTCCCAGATACTAATATATGTTGTCCATTTGATTGCATTCATATAACAGACTGTTTAATCTGAGCTTATGTACGTACAATCAGGGGTGTTCATTTAACTCTGGCAAGGCACTGTATATATTTCTCACCTTAATGCTATCCAACACTCACCTCCTCACTCCCAAACTGCTCTTATTTGACTTTCATAAATGCCATCCAACTTTCTAATCCAATTTTTGCCAAAGGCCAATTGGAAACCAAGTGTGGAGGAAAGTGTTGGAGAAGGCATTCATTTTTCAAGATGCCATGATCAGGGCAAGAGACACCCAGTGACTCCATCAAATCCTGTTACTTCTTTCCGAATTCTCGGCTTTGTACCCCCTCCCTACCCCCCACTCACCATGCCCCCTAATAACCACAATCTGGAGCACCCTCTTCCATGATATTGTAACTGCATGCAGTCATAATTCCTTGATGGTCGACCTGTTCTGAAACATTATCAGCTGAGAACTGCTTTTGTCCTGGCTTTATTATTAACCTCAGGAAGTGTGTACAACTTGGAGACATTAATGTTACAATTGCTTCACCTTGTTCTGGCTGATCTAATAAAAATGCACATTTAAAAGCCTTGCTAAACTATACATTATAAACACTATATACTTACCATAAACTGTATGTGTAGGTAGATATACAGTATATTGAAATCTACTTACAATATATATATATATATATATATATATATATATATATATATATATATATATATATATATATATATATATTACAATATATATATATTGACTACACCACCTTCAAAATTTTCAGTTTGTTGCCTCATCGCCTGGTATTAAATTGCATTAAAGCAGACTTTTCCACCTTTATTTACACATCGTAACACACAACTTCCAAGTGAAAAACGAATTCTACAAATTTCAGAAAATTAATTTAAAATACAAAACTAGAATATCTTGGTTGGATAAATGTTTCGAACATTTGTTTGATCTCCTTATAATGGCAATTTTAAAGAAGAAAAAGAGCAATCAGAGATTGCAGACTCTTTCCAGGACTTTTTTTGTGTGGTGTTTGTGCAGTTTTGTGTTGTGTATTTTGTGTGGCATTTGAGTATTGATGTGTTACATAATTAATAAGTGACTCGATTAGAATGCCACTTTATAACTGCTGGCAGTGACCGGGTGCCAAGACATCCCGCTTTGATGCAACCCCGCTTTGATTGGACACCTGACCCTGACCCATGACGTTTTTCATTATTAATGAATTGAATTTAGAATGGGATTAAAATATATTCAATTGAAATCAAATGGAAGACCAAATGGGTACAGTTCTGCATTGGAGTCATCAGAAGGAACCCAAAACAAGCAAAAAGCAAAGATGAAGTCATCAGGAGGAACCTGGACAGGATTCACATTTCAGTTGCTACTCCTCTACCCTCAAACCCATCCAGGCACAGCCAAGTCAACCTTATTCAAAAAAAATAAAATAAAATAAAAATCAAAAAAAATCAAAGAAAACCCAGAACAAAAGAATGAAATAATTCTGGCAGCCAGACCATGTGTCCGATCCAGTTGAAATTTAAAACCTGCATTCCACATCATCACTAGATCATAATTATTGCAAAGTTTCACTTTGATTGATTATGCAGTTGAAATATTTTTTTTTAAAGATTTTTGCCCAATCCAATATGGCTGCCAGACCATGTGACCTATAAATTACTTGTGAATACCCTAATATCCCCAATGCTTGGGTGATATTTTTTGTGAAGTTTCCCCTCGATCTGTGTCACCATTCTGGAGAAGAACATTTTTAAAATAAGTTTAAGGGTAAATCCAATATGGCTGCCAAACCATGTAACCTATGATGTCATATATGTGAACCTTTTGTTCCTCATCAATAGACGGTCATACTTGTAAAGTTTTGCCTCTATCTGTTCAGCCACTTCAGAGAAGAAGATTTTTGAAGGTTTTTTTTTTTAACAATATGGTTGCTGAATCATGTGACCGATGATGTCGTAAAAAATTTTTATGTGGACCATTTTATCCCGAGATGGCCCTCAAAAATTTTCATGCTGATCAGATGTAGCATTCTACTTATGCAATTATGACATCATAACGAAGGCACCTACGATGTCTTTAAAAAAAATCACACTTATTCCCCATGAGTAGTACTTGGCGTGTGCCAAGTTTCAATTTTTTCCTTGTTGCAGTTTCGGTGATACAGAGGTCCAAAGTTTGTCCGTTTTTCCAAAATGGCTGCCACACCACGTGACCTGTGATGTCATAATTATCATTAACGCATTATACATGAGGAGTCCCACCTATGGTGAAAACTTTGACTCAATCCGCCAAGGGCTTGCAGAGAAAAACACGAAGGTTCTGGGCCGACAAACAAACAAACAAGAAGTCGACATGTGGAGCACGACACTTGCAAAATCCAGAAAACAAATTTGACCTCAACAATAATTAGTGGTTGAATTCAATGACCAAATATACAACTCCTCTTCAAATTTCAAGTGAATCGAATAAAAATTGACAATTTTAAAAATTAGGCCGATGTTGACCTTTTAGCCTATGTGGACCTCAAAAATAATTGGTGGTTGAATTTATTGAGCTGAAATATAAATCCTCTTCAAATTTCAAGTCAATCAGATGAAAATTGAGGATTTTAGAAATACCACCCGAGTTGTTGACCTTGGGCCTATGTTGACCTTTTGGTCGATGTTGACCTCAAAAATAATTGGCTGGTTGAATTCAGTGACTTGAAATATAAATCCTCTTCAAATTCAAGTCAATCAGATGAAAATTGAGGAATTTAGAAATCTCACAAAAGTTATTGACCTTTTGACATTTTGTTCTCAAACACAATAAGCTTCTTCCTTATGATAAACCCCACCATTTGGTGAAGTTGCATGAAGATCGGTTTGGAATTATGACCTGTAGGCGACAAACAGATAAACAGGCAAACAGATGGACAGAATAACAAAATCGACAAACCAATGTACTTTAAAAATCTTCGATTTTGCTTGCAACAAACAAACAGACAGGAAGAGAAACAAACAAACGGACCCAAATGCAATACCTCTCCTTTGGTGAGGGTAATTAGCTCAGGTGTAACAAATCACCTTCAAAATCACACAAGTCAATTGGCCTCAACCTGTGTGAAATGGTCGTGATTTTGATTATTTCACAGTATAATCAGCTGTTCTTGTCGGTTTCCTCTGGGTAGTGCATTTCACAGCAAAGACTCAACTGTGAGCATGAAGGAACTTTCAAAAGACCTCTGGGATAAAGATGTGGAAAGGCACAGATCAGGGAATGGGTATAAAAAATATTTCAAAAGCCTTAAATATCCCTTGGAGCACACTCAAAACAACCATTAAGAAATGGAAGGCACATGGTATCAGGTCAACCCTCCAAACTGGATGACCAAACAAGAAGGAGACTGATCAGGGCTGCCAACAAGAGGCCAATGGCAACTTTGAAAGAGCTACATGTCTTTTTGGCAAAGGCTGGTCACTGTGTGCAGGTGACAACAATATCCCAAGCACTCCACAACCACTCGACACTCCACACACGAGGCCTGCATGGTAGGGTGGCAAGATGGAAGCCATTACTCAAGAAAGCCAACCTTGATAGTCCCATTTGAGTTATGCAAAAAACTACTCCGGAGATTCTGAACCCATATGGCAAAACGTTTTCTGGTCTGATGAAACCAAGATGGAACTTTTTGGCCAAAATGCAAAATGTTAGGTTTGGAGCAAACCCAACACAGCACATCACCCAAAAAACACCATCCCTCCTGTGAAGCATGGTGGTGGCAGCATGTTATGGGGATGCTTCTCATCAGCAGGGGCTGGGGCGCTTGTCAGGATAGGAGGGAAAATGGATGGTGCAAAATACAAAAAAAAACGTAGAAGAAAACCTGCTCCCCTCTGCAAGAAAGCTGAAATTGGGATGGAAGTTCACCTTTCAGCATGACAATGACCTGAAGCACACAGCCAAATCTACACTGGAGTGGCTAAGGAACAAAAATATATATGTCCTTGAACCGTCAGTGGTCCAGTCAGAGCCCCAACCTCAATCCAATCAAAAATCTGTGGCAAGATTTAAAGATTGCTGTCCATCAACACTCCCCATGCAAATTGACTGAGCTTGAACAGTTTTGAAC
Source organism: Eptatretus burgeri (assembly GCF_056783735.1). Taxonomy (NCBI): domain Eukaryota; kingdom Metazoa; phylum Chordata; class Myxini; order Myxiniformes; family Myxinidae; genus Eptatretus; species Eptatretus burgeri. The sequence goes on along the minus strand of NC_140965.1, from coordinate 92,208,340 downwards.
AGAAGAATGGACAAATATTACCCAATCAAGGTGTGAAAAGTTGGTGGAGACCTATCCCAACAGACTCACAGCTGTAATTGCTGTCAAAGGTGCTTCACCCAAGTATTAACTCAGAGGGTGGACACTTATCCAACCAAATATTCTAGTTTTGTACTTTTTCATTAATTTTCTGAAATTTGTGAAATTTGTTTTTCACTTGGAAGTTGTGGGTTATGATGTGAAAATAAATGTTGAAAAAGTCTGATTCAATGCAATTTAATTCCAGGTTATAAGGCAACAAAAACTGATAATTTTGAAAGTGGGTGTAGACTTTCCATAGGCACTGTACATATATATATATATATATATATATATATATATATATATATATATATATATATATATATATATGACTAATACATGTGCATACTCACATTTGTTATACTGTATACTTATAACCACAAGATATATAACAGCTACATATACACAGTCACACAGCAATGGCAATCGTGTGGTCCATTGATTAGAAGAAAGAAATCGGAACATTGGACATATTTGCTTCTTTTTCCTCATCCTCTCATTGAATCTTTTTGAAAAGTTTTGAAGGGTTTTATTTCAAACCCAAAAAACATACAGGCCTGAATCGCTGCAGTGATTGTTACAAAATTTTTTCCCATCACACAATGAAATTATTTAATGAGAATTGGTTGCATTGTATGGTGAAATTTGATAAAAGGCTTTGTCAACATTTCTGTGAACTCAAATGAATATGCTCTCTCCCGAGACAATTAAAAAAAAAAACGAAAACCCCATACCTGCACTTTCCTCATTGATGCTTTTGCTGTGGCAGAAAGAAAGGAAAAATGAAAAATTGCTTTCTCAAATTTTTGGACTTGAGCTTTGTGACATTGTGACCAGAATCAAGCGGATATTGTGGAAACGCCTGTCATTCGCTTTTGACGCTTTATCTGCATCAGACAAGCAGGCAACCTGTGGTACTGATTGTACATCTCTAACTGCACGAACATCCGTGAATGCTACTCGTTTTGCGCGCCTTTGCGTTTTGTTTTCTTTTTCATCTCATCTCCTATTTTTTGCATGCTGCTTTCCAAAAATAAATAAATAAATAAATAACATCAGTAGAAGCAAGTGGGTATTTAGTTCCAATAACCATGTTTCTCCTCTCATCTTCTCCCTGGAATACAGACTGACACGTCCTTTTCATGTCTCATGGGGAAAATTAACAAAACCCTAGCTGCTACATGTACTAAAATTGTTTGCTCATAGCATTCCAATTTACCAGTGACAGCCAGTTTGTAACGAAGGATCCAGCGTATGTCGGAGGAATTGCCGTTCGCTACGGCTTCCGAGATTTCCAGCTAACAGCTGTGCTGGCATTTGTTTGTTTTTTGTTGTAGAAAGGCGTCTGACTGCAATTGAGATCCCTGAACCCAATGCCACTTCACTTTCTGATGTGGACAAGAGAGCGACTCGCCGGCTGCTCATGGGTAAAGACAGGCCTGCATCCATAAAGCGACAGGCCCTGACCCAAATATCCGCAATGTCCTCCATACTTTTCCTTTTTCATCTCACGTCTTCTTTTCTTGTCTAAGTGCTGGGGGTTCTACACACAAGTACAATCCTTTTGTACAAAAGTGGCACCCTCAACACAGGCACCATGTTTGAGATGACAATTCTGAAGTTTTTGCCTGTTACTATTCCATATAGCATTGAAATATTTTTGTCTTTGCATAAAGTAACAAAATACTTATGACTTTATCATTCATCAAAATTTTTGTTGTAGTATTTAGTACTGAAAGTTCCATCTATGTTGTCTGTTTCTACATTTTTACAGATTCATATATAATTTTGTGTTAATAACAATCACTGCAGAGCATCTCAGAGCTAACAATGAATGCAGTGAAGTTATCTGTTTTAATTTTATTTAACCGCAGAAAACTTTGCAGATACAAAAAACAAGTAGATAAAAATGGCAAACAAAATGCATAAAGACAAAGCACAACACGTGTAAAATGACACATTCAATAAGGTTTCTTGAAGCACTGCTGCAGTGACAATAAGCAGTTTTTATCATCAGGATATAAAAATACAAGCAAAATATATTGTCATGGAAGCAACGATTGAGCAAGATGATTAACAAGACACTAATATAATAGAAAGTGGAAGCCAATTTATAGTAGACACAGAGTCGTACCTGTGATACGAACTACAAGTCTGGGAATGAAGAGAGTAAGATTTGCTGATCGATAGTAAAGTCAGAGCTACGTCGCCTCTCCCATCCTCCCCCCTCCCTCTCATTACCTGGAATGGCAGAATGAAGTAGGCATTAAAAGCCAGAGAATGAGAGATAATGATGAAGCATGGCACAGAAGGATAATCAGTTTTGTGGGAGCTAAGCAAACACTTTGAATCTACCGACGAACAGAGATGATTCAAGGGAGATGGCCACGGTCCCTATCCAACATATAGGCAGACAGAAAAGCAATGCTGTATCTTGTGAAGAGGTTGACCTAAGATTATCTATCGTCAAGTATTACCTCATTGTCTTGCCGCTTGCTATCATCTTCCTGGCAGTTGGGATGGTTGGCATAGCATTACACAAGTGAGAAAAGAAGAGCAGTTGACTTGATGGAAAGAGTATACTTATGCAGAGTCATAGGTATTCCCATTCACAGAGAGTTTTCTACCACCCGTTGAGGAGTTACACCACTCTAAGAATGTCTGGGTCATTTGGGAAGATCTACTGACGTGGCATTGTCAAAATTAAACGTTTTTATAAATAGAGGTGTCCAATCATTCCCACGAATAATGAACGTATAGCTGTACAGAGTGTAAACCTAAAATTACCTTGCCTTTCTTTTTTATTTATCCACCACACTTTGTTTTGATACTTTGAATGTTTTTATTTGATCAATAGGGTTTTGATACATTAGAATGATGTAGCTCAGGTGCTTTGTGATTTTTTTGGAAATTTTTGGCACGTGTAGGACCAGTGCACAACCAAAAGTGAAGGTGCATTGTTTTATTTACTGTATGTTCAATTATGTCAATGATTAGACAGTGCTGCATTTTGCATGTGTTACACTTCAAGCGTCTATCCCCAAGAGGCATTAAAAGCCAATATATGGGCTTCCGTTAAATGTAGAACAGACTGGGGAGGAGAGAGGATGTTTGAGGGACTCCAGCAAATTTCTCACTCCTTTGAGGTCACTGATGAACCAACTGGGTTTTTTGAAAAATCAAGAATGCATTACAAACATGATAATTCCCCTGAAATTATCTTTATTTCAAGCAGCTTAGAGTCCAGGTCCTTAACACTACTGCTTTAAGCTGTATTTGAAACGAACGAGCTCTGGTACACGAACTAGCCCATGAGTCTCCTCATCATTCAGCCATCACCGTTTCATTTTGCTAATTAGTTTTTACAATAGTTAATTTTTTCATCTGGTGATCAAAAATTTTTCATCCAGTGATCAGTAATAAGCCATCCATTGATCAAAGATAATTTACTAAGCCTGAAAAAAATCTATACACATGAACTGGCTAAAAACATGTAATCTCATACGAGCCTCGACAGTGTATACAAATTTTTTTAAAGATATATAAAAAAAAACATCATGATAAAAGTTATGCAGGCCATCCATATATTTATTAGATATATGGGTGGAGTGGGGGATTGAAATGATGAAATTCATATTCATAGAAGGATTTGGCAAGTGGAAGGCAGGAAAGAGAAGAGAGGGAAGGGAAGCATGGCTTTTAGTAGAGATTATCGAAACAAGTTTGGTCGGAGTCAGGAGGGTAGGAAAAGCAACATGTGGGGGGCCATACGAGGAGGAAGTAGAGAGAGGGGCCAAAAATTACACCATATTGACATACGTAATAAATAGATGGCCACCTGGATAATGAAAAAATTAATATCAAGACTTTATTAGTCTGTTTCACTTGTTGCACAAATTCATAAAATGTCGTCCTTTTTCACGAAGCTGCAACTAGTAAGTAGTATGCGTCATCTGCAGACAGCAGTACAGGAAAAATTTTTTTAACAGCTCCGTGTGTAGAATATGAAAGTGGTTTCACTGGACCACTGTCAGTGCGGTTTGCAGTATACCGAGGCATTTAGCAAATTGTGCAGTGTTCCTTCAGATTCCCAGACTGCCTTGGCCTACATCTTATGACTCCGTGTGGCCATCGGTGGTCTTCATTGAGGAATGCTATCGCATCACTGATTCCATATAGGCCAAGGTCGTTAGTTTCTTCGCAACATACCAGATATTTCCTTTGCTTGTCATTATTGACTTGTGACACACTCAGGCAATGGTCGCAGCTCAGTAATTTCTGATCTTGAATAGTGGAACTGTTTTCTTTGTTTAATTTAGTGGTGTGGTAATTAATTCTCAAACAGTACTCCTTTGTTTTGTTCAAAGCAATAGGAGGTTGGAGGCCATTCAAAGCAAAGCAAACAAATGGTTAACTTTGAAGGAGGCAGACATTGCCCTTTGCATAATCAACAGAAATTAATAATTTATGACTAAATTTACATGGTACTTAAGCTATACGAGTTTGTTGTGTTCTTGTTAGAAGGGCTGCTTTTAACCTTGGAATCAATGCCTTTGAATGAGAATAATAACATCATAAAAATGGTATTGTATGAAGGCAGCAAGATGATTGAGGGTGTTTGAGAATTTCAAGATGGGGCAGCATTTTAACTCTATTCTCAAAGGAATGAAAATCGATGAGACTATTCATTGAAACCTACAGGATCCTCAAAGAAATGTAATCTTGATCCTCAAATGCAGTCAGAAATGGAACATATAAACTGCCAACTGAAAACATTATCCTAACAAGGGGTTCAAAGAAAAATAAAATCAATTTTTAAGAAAAACTGAGAAATACTAGATCTACTCATCATATCATTTTTTTTTTCATTTTGCACCCTAATACGTAATGAAAGGCACCATGAAGCAAGAGATGCAACTGTAAATTTCCACGTTGGTAGACCTTGGCTTACCAACAATTGCATGGAACTCAAACAAGATGTGACGTCGTGTATGGGCTCCACAGCCTGTTGTGGACAAGACATACGTTTGCCTTTACAGGAATTATTTTTAATTTCAAAATTCATAAAACGAAAAACTTTTTAGAATCATCAGGTGTAGTAATTCTCCGGTTTTTTTTTTTTTTTTTTTTTAAATTAGGCTCCTCTTTAATAGGTCTCTTTTCTCATCAGCCAATCTTATGCTTGGCGGCTTTGCACGTAAGGTACAAGGTATATGTATTTTTGGTGCTATTACAAGACCATTTTAAAATTCCATGAGAATTAATTAAAAAACCAAAATTGTTGTGAAGAAAGTCTTGCATGGGTTTATTGTGTTTTGCGCTAACATTGAAAAACTTTCAGAAAGATGTTTCGTTTTGCATGATCAACTGATTTTTGAAAGTCATTTGCAATGTACTTTTAAACCTAAATGTGAAGACAAGTTGATATTTTCTGGAATGGATTATTAGTCGATTTTGAACTTTAAAAAAAGATAAGTTATCGAAGCAATTTCTCCTTTAGCCATGGAATTGAAATTATACCCCGAACTCAGAAAATAACAATCAAACACTAACATTGAATGGTGAATGCTTTGATACACCATCTCTGCAAATTGGGCTCTTTTCCCATGAGCCCTGCCTCAGCCCACTAAGGTGGCTCCCTCCACTCCTGGCAGAGACCTGCGCCATCAATAACGGTGGCTGTGACCGAACTTGCAAGGACACCTCGACGGGCGTTCACTGCAGCTGTCCTGCCGGTTTCACCTTGCAGGCTGATGGCAAGACCTGCAAAGGTGAGGTCAAGTGTCATAACTGTGTGATTGCAATGCTATTTTAATGTTGTGTTTGTTAACAATTTACTATGGTTATACTATAATATATTAGCGAAATGTCACGATTTTTCAGGCCCGTGGGTAAACAGGGGGAAGTGGGAGAAAACACCAAGAAGTGCACGACACAACATTCATGCTGTTGCTCTGCATGTGCTCCCTCGTTTCAGATTTTGCTTTGACTAAGCTAAAAATGCTATACTTGAGGAGTATATGCGATGTTTATTATTCTTCATTAGTCTCGAGTAATCCAGCATGATTTATTTTTCAGCCTTGAAGTGCTTGTGAGTTCATCTTTATAACTTAAGGATTGTGATTTGTGGATGACTTCAACAATCCTTTGTTTGTGCATACGCTTTCTCAAGGCGACGTGTCCCTTTCCGTCAGACAACAGCAGCGGCTCGAAAGGTTGTTTAGAAATGGTCTAGAGCATGTTACAGTAATCCCTGCGGACTGTGAACAGCTTGGGCTGGTGGATGAGTAAGGCGCAGTCTGTTTGTTCTGCTCTGTGTCATCGCAAAAAGGCATGGAAAAGTTTAGGAACTCCACTCTATTTCACATATTTATTTATCTTACAATGGGGCTTTTATTCCGCAGCCAGGTTTCTCACAGTAATTTTAATGTACTTGTGTGTGTGGTGTAGCGAGATGAGTAGTTCTCAATATCAATGAGAAGGGAAGCTTTGATTTTAATCAAAAGTGCCACTGAGCATGTGATTCGAATGCAGTAAAACCTTCCTTGTGTAATCACTGAACTATTATGTGAGGACCTGTCTAAGTTAAATGAAACATCATTGGTGGACCAGCATTTTATGTGATTAATTAATCTGGCTCACGCATCCACAAATATTGTACATCCACAAAGCAGTAGTGACCCCAGATAGGTTTCTAAATCATTAGAAACCGCCACTGAAAAAAAAACTGATATTAAATGCTTTAGATTAACCAGACTCTGTGGCGTAATGTTTCGAGCATCCGTTCCGAGTCTGGGAGGTCAGCCATTCAAATCCCAGCCAAGTCATACAAAAGACTTTCAAAATGTAACGTGCTGCTTCCTTGCTTGATGCTCAGCATTTTAAAAGGATAAAGCACAGACAAACAACCATAAGTTGGCATTCCATTGTGCAGGCCTGATGGCCTCCTCGTGTGTTGGAATTCCTTGCAAGGGAACTCGTTTAAAGCCATGTAGTAAAATATATTATTTTTATTGTATGGCCTGCATACTCGTTTCATGATGTATTGTCCCAATTTAGAATCCGAACTCTTGTGTTTATCCATTGTGCCAATGTCCCTCTATTTTATGTAATGTGTGCAAGCTCCTAAATGAGCCTTATCCTCAGGACGATACACCAATAAGAAAAGATAAAGTGAGCAGGGATGTTTTATTCCTTCCCATGAAACGGTTCATATGGAGCTATCGTCCACCAACCTTAATCAACTCAAAATCTTTCCATTCTTTTCCAAGTCATCTTCACCCTTTTAGTTTATATTTTTATTTACAAAACTACTGCTTAGTTGCAATGTCAAACAATAAAATTGGATTACTTTCAGCAAACCGTGAAAGGTTCTTGTGGTGGCACTCAGCCGAGTTACATCACTTATAAGAGATCACAGCGTAAACTATGGTGACACGAACCAATGGAGGCAATTTGCCGTTTGCTGCAGATTGCATTTTAACCGTTTTTTTTGTGTAATATGTTTAACTGTTATCATACTGACTATCTGGGAGTTGGAACAGGAATCTCAGGTGTGTGTTGAGCAATTTAAGCTTTCTTTGAGGTGGCTGCATCACCAGGTCAGTCAGCTTTACAACTTTGCTGTCAGCAAATGAGCAGCCACGTTGAACTTTCTGTCATCGACCATTCCTGGCAAGCTTATTCTGTTCCTGTGGGAATCCTGTGGGATCACCTGATCTTTTCGGACTAAAGAAGTCCGTTTTGCTGGCAGTCTTTGGGGAGCTGTCCAAGCTCATAACCTCAAAATGCTCTCTCTTTAACAAGCAGAGGTGAAGCTTCTCATCCTGTTCTGCCATTAGCTCTTCACTTGGCTTGTACAAGTAGCTTCTCTTTCTTTTTATTACCAAAAGATCCTGTCTCGCTGAAGTTCTCCGACCTTTCTTTCAAGCCATGCTTCATGAAGTTTAATTTGGAGAAAAATGCTACTGAGCCATTTGAAAGGCCTTCTCATCCTCTGACACCTTATTTTTCCATAACGACCAAACCAAGTGCACGGCGGTCACTATAAGTTAGTGAGAAACCAACTTCCTTTCCAACGAAGATCTCAGTTCTTCAACCACTATCTTTCCTTAAATGCTTGGTGATATGTAAAATCACATTTGTTATACAATCAAGAAAAGTCACAGGTCTTGATACCTCCTTCACAGCAGGACTGGATGGTGCAACTGTTTTCTGACAACTAACCCTTTATCTACTGCATTTGCTGATGACTCCACCTTCTGCCATGGCATCCCTTATCCTTCAGATAGACAGGTAGCAACCTCTTCCCTCTCTCTTCAGACTTTAATAAAATCACAAACTGGTCAAACACTTGGAATACGTCTTACAATCCTAACAAATCTCACACTCTCGCTATCTCCCTCCAAAAGGACCTTCTGGCAAACCCTCCTCTCTACTTTATTAACAGTCCGTTTGAGGAAGTCCAGTCTCTCAAACTCCTGGGTCTCATTATCAGCCATGATCTTTCTTGAGCAAGCCACATTTCAAAGTTGGCAAGTATCTGCAGGGCACACACGGTTCACCATCAATCCCATTCTGGTGAACCTCCCAAAATCTAGAATCACTACTCGTCTCCACTCATTTGTTTTGGGTTTTTTTTCCTGCCTGTGGAACCAACATCCATGTTCTCTTCAATCTCAGTCTTTCCTCCATGTTTTCAAGACATCTCTTCACCACCATCTAAGATCACCCCCATTCAAAGCATGATCTTTTCTACACCTGATTAACCTCCCCCCCTCCATCCCCTCCACCCCAAGTCCACCTCCTTCCAAATTTCCAGTTTTTCCTTCCTGAGAGTTTGCTCCCATATCCATCTTGTCCACCCCACGTGTGTTTCCCTACCCCTCATTCTCCCTATACCAATTTATCCAAGTCTCCCTTTGTTTCGTCCTTCAACCCTGCTGTTGGTGCTCTTCCCCATTCTGTTGCATATTGATCCGTTTGGTGTTCTAGCTCTTCCATAAGCCTTGACTCTGTATACAAGAAATATATTGGTTTTGTTCAACTGGTAGTTCTTCTGTAAATGCTCTTCTGCAACTATTTTTCTATTATTTGCTTCCCCTGTGCTTGCTAAGTGACAAATATTGCCCCAATCCAAGACTAATCTGAAAATAATGAAACAAGTCAATCTTTCCATCAGTAAAATGAAGATCTCACCAGCAGATCTGGTGGCTGTCATGGGGGCCTGCCCCACTCCAAAATGTCTGACCCCTGTCATCGAACAATAATTTCTGACCCTGTCTGTCTAAATAGACCACTTGTCATGTCGTCATATCTTCTTATGCAACCATCCTTCGTTAGAAACGGAGTCTCTCAAACTCCTGGGCCTCACTGTAGTAGTTATGTTCAACCCATGAAAGGACCATTTTTTTTTCAAACCCGCCTCAAAAACAAATATGGACTGGACATTCTGCAGCAATTTTTCTGTCCTTTGACAGCTCACACAGACCCCAAGCACGGTGCGATGCAGTGGTTCATCAGATTTTTGCAGACCATCTTTTCATTTGAGCTCTCCAGACAGGCAATGATATTTAGACATTGGCAAAGAAAATAAAAAGAATTACATAAATAAACTAAAAGGCACTCGGTGGACACCATACATTTTGTATCCCACTGATAGGCCGGATCTGGATTCGGACGTGAAATAAAATTTCATCAGCTTGTTGATGTCACCTAATCAACTCACCCACCAAGTATTGTCCAAATCTGTCCATAACTTTTTGAAATATCGAGCTATATATCTGTTTTAGCCCTATCACTCAATGGTGAAGAATCACTTTAAAATTCTCAGATCCGGATATGGATTCAAATCTTCACCAAAATTTATTAAATTCGCCCTTGTCACACACCCAACCTGCCCAACAAGTTTCATCCGAATCCGTCCAAAACATTTTGAGATATCGCGTTACATATTGTTGTTTTTTTTTACCTGATCTCTGAATGGTGAAGAATTACTTTAAAAATTCTCATATCTGAATCCAGATTTTCACCAAAACCCAACCAATTAGTCCTTGTCACACCCAACCTGCCCACCAAATTTCATCCGAATCCGTCCATAACTTTTTGAAATATCCAGCATACAGACAGACAGACAAACAAACAGAAAAATAAACCAGTCACCCGCAGGGTGAGCCGTATCTTGCCAAAAGGTGACCACGTGTGACTTCTATAAGGTCACACTGAAGTGAACAGAGGTGCTATCCACCAGGAGCGACTCCTTGAGGAATATCTGCCTACGAGAGATTCCGATGAGAATCGTTCTAGAGTAACCATGAAAAATATGCGTTTGCCTCAACCTCACCAAATGACGTCATAATGTCTCAAGCTTGACATATCTAGAAAGCACTCATCGAAGTGTTCAATTTGAGGTATGACACGATATGGTTCCTAAAACTTGAAAATTTGACCTTGGGGTCAAATATGTTTGACCTTCGGCGCTAACCATGAAGGTCAAGGCCAATCGCCACCAAAAATTAATCAGCTGAGCGCCAGACCATGAACTATATTCCCATGAAGTTTGAAGACGATCCGATCAAAATTACTCAAAAAATAAGGGTTTCGTCGACTCCCCTGATTTTGACAAAGTGACCTTGACCTTTGACCTTCAAAATTTTATGCGCTGAAAGGGACCTCTATAGGCCTCTGATATGTGAAGTTACAAAAATTTCCAATGATAACTGTGCTCTGCAGAATTTTTTATACGTGATTACAGACAAACAAACAAAAAAAAAACATACAAGCTGACTAACATATCTTGCAAAAAATTCGTTTTGGCAAGATAACAAACAGATACGTAAACAGCCAAACAGTATGAAGACATAACCCCCGTCCACCTTTGGTGGGTGGAGGTAACTGGAACAGCACTCGGTGTAGTGCATACCTCTGCCAGGCTGAACAGTTTACATCTTGTGTCCCACTGATAGGCCGGATCTGCACCCAGACCTAAACCAAAATATTATCAGCTTGTTGTTGTCACCTAACCAACTCATCCACCTAGTTTTGTCATAACTCATCCACAACTTTTTGAAATATCACGTGATATATTGTGTTGTCCCAAACTCAATGGTGAAAAATCACTTTAAAAAATTCTAGAATCCAGATCCCGATCTGGATCTTCACCAAAATGTAATCAATTCGTACTTGTCACACCGAACCTGGCCCCCAAATTTTGTCCGAATCCATCCATAACTTTTTGAGATATCCTGCTCACAGACAGACTAACAGACAGACAAACAGGGGTGAAAACATCACCCCCGTTCACCTTTAGTGGCGGAGGTAAGTAAACACATTCCCAGTAGTGATAATAAATAAAACCCCAACAATGCCCCTTTCGGAGAGAAGTAACATATGCTTACATTGTGCTTGAAAATGTTCCGTCTTTCATGCACGCCACTTTATCAAAACAGCTCCAACTTGAGCCTTGAATAATGTACACACAAATCTCATTGTCACAGATGTAAGAGAAGTTTTTAATCACAAACAGTATCGTCAAAGAGTAGGAGAGTACCGTTTACACAAGTTTCACAAACCATTAAGAGGAGAAAAATGTAAATCCTCAGCTTATGTGCAAGATTATTGAATGTTTTGGTTATAGTAGCAGTTGCAAATCTTGCTTTGGATGGAATGTTTTGGCAAATAAATTAAGGGTGTTGTAAACTTGAGGCTACAGAGATTATGAAAACATGAACGTGGGTGTTATTTTATTTCATTTTATTTTTCTATTCCGCAACATTCCTTCTTTCGACCAAATGAATTTTGACAGTCGTGATATTTAATGAAATAACTTCTCGCTTCAGTTAATTACCCATCCCTAGAAGCAAACATCAACAAATTGATCGAGAATGACACCGTGAAGACAATTTTACAACAACAGTTGCTCTACTTTCGAAATTTTGTTCGTGTCATGTCAATTCATTGCTTTTCAGCTCTCATCACCTTCATGCTTGAAGGGGAACCCAAACGCTTACACCACCTCAATGCTACTCTATCCCTTCATACCCCACTAAACAGATTTGATGTGTCTTTTTCTGATTTCCCAATTATTAAGGAGGTAAATTTGCGATTAAAAGTCGAAATATTCTTCTTCTTCTTAAGTTTAGCCGTGTTGTCACACCCGGGAGTCGATTGTCAGATCCGTATTGTATACGGGTTACATCGTGGCATGATTTTAATTCAGACGGTGAATAATTTTCGATTTTCCACAAGTATACCGATGCATCCTTGGTGCTTGTTTAGTAATACAAACTGAAATGGCTTCTTACTCCAATGGCCAAAAGGCCCTAATTTTGCCAGAAATTGGACAAGGTTTGTCCGAAATACCTGCGTGTGGATGAGGCCTCCAAAATGTTCGCTTTTGTGCTCTGAACATGTTACAAAGCACTGCTTCGAAACAACAGAGATGGCAAGATCTTGTAGTTATCCACCGTGATTGAGAGAGGATGCCATCCCCATTATTAAGCGGAAGAAAAAGCCATCACTTGAAGCAGTAACACCATCTCTACCCAGCTACCAGAACATGTACATGGACGATTTGAGCTGTGAATCTATCACCTACTGCTCTTGCCTGGCAGTTACCACAAGAGCACCTGAAAATAAATATATATTATCAACACAAATTTCGACAAATCAAATGAACCACCATATATTTCTAGTGGAGAGAAAATATGTATGTATTGTATGTGTGTATGTATGTATGTATGTATGTATGTATGTATGTATGTATGTATGTATCTATGTATGCATCATCTAATCCTTCGAGAGGATTTGACCAAGGACGCTAAAACTTTCAGGGTGTCCCCTCTTACTCCCACAATCCACCATCAATCATCACTCCCACAATACCCACCACCATCCCACCACTCTCTCTCCCCCCCCCACCCCCTCCGCCATCCACCCACAATCCCCCATCCACTGTGGAGGGACATCGATACCTCATAGCAGAGATGTTAATAAGTCACCTGAGCCAAGTTTCAAGTCAATTTTCAAGTCTGAGGGAAAGTCACAAGTCAATTCTCAAGTCAAATATTATGTCCTAATGTCATTTATGTCATAGATAGACCTTGGTTATGTGTAAGCCTTTAATATGCAAAAGGTTTACACGAGTCAAGAGCTGGTTGTTGATATGAACTTGATGATTCTCTGGGGGAGTGTACTCTGTAAAATAAATGACATGGAAAATAAATGCCAAGTTTAATTGCTTTAATTCCAATTCGTTGACCAGACCTGGTGGTGTAATGCTTACATTTGGTGACCAAAACGGTTACAATCGGTAACGAAACTCGGTGGCCAGACTCAGTCTTTTGCATGTCATTAAACTTGGTGATTCCACTCCAAATATGGAAGGTTGGTGGATTCAAATGTTTATAAGCAAATATGATCACCCTCAAAATCTCTGCCATGCTACCGATAACGAAGTGATAGGGTTGCCAGCTCTACGATTATAATTCAACCTCTTGTACGATATACGATCGATGATTGAAAATGTACAATAATTCTGGCAATTTCGAAAAATAAAGTTCAGTACTTGACCTTCAATTTTCAGTTTAGTTTCATAACGTTTTTCTCAGTCTGCTGGGCAGATTATGACCTTCTTCGTCACACCTCACGCAGCATTTTTCATGCAGGTGTAACATCATGTAAGTATGTGCATTGAGAGCAACTGAGAAAAGCAATGCACATGTCACTTCTGAGTTCTGACTTCCAAGCACGTGGACTGTGGATGTGCACACGTCCAGTTAGGTTAGGGTTAGGGCTTCGTCATTTCAGTGATATATATATATATATATATATATATATATATATATATATATATATATATATATATATATATATATATATATATATATATATATTTTTTTTTTTATTATCATTTGTTTTTAATGACATTACAGTGTGCAGGTGGATGCAATGAGTTCAGAAAGTGGTGGTATGTTGGTCTACAACAAAAATATACGAATTGGAGCATAAATAAGGAGAAAAATATGGTAAGGATTATTTTAAACACGATTTACTCATTAAATAAGCTACTGAATCGTCAAAATATGGTCAGAATCCGTTTCCTCGGGAAAAAAAAGTAACCTAAAAATTTATTTTAAAATATTAATTTCTTTTAAAACAATACTTTCAAATATGCCTCTGACAATCCCGAGTTGATATTCTCTGTATTAACTTTAGTGCACTTTTTGTGACATTTCAGTCGAGCTCAACCATTCACAATGTGACGTCACAGAGTGATGAATGTTATCATGTGACATCGCATTTATCTCTTCTTTCCAAAAATATAATAATCTTCACCTTTAATATCTGATATAAGGATGTTTTGATCGTTTTATTCAAAGGTGGTGCATAATACTGCACATCACACTTCCATGTTTTGATGTTTTTGTTGTTTTCTTAAGGCTACTTATATAGCAAAGGTGTTGTTATATAACTCTCATGCATTGATGCATTCATAATGGGAGAAACGAATACAGCAGAGGTCGTGTGCAGCAAGGGAAAACCAGGAAGAAACAGGAATAACTCTCTTGAGAATGGCGTGACAAATCTATGGTCGACAGTTATTAAATTGAAACATCGCTGTGCATTGTGGGTTAACAGCGGGTTAAAAAAAACTATTTCACATGGTTCGTTTGAATCGTACGTTAGTTTTACTGAAAATATGATAATTTTGAGGTTCCAAGACAACATTTCCACTCTTCAAATCTGGCAACTCTGCAAAGTGAAACGGCATGCGCAGAGTAGCAGCAAACTCCACAGTGATGCTCAGTCTTCACGGTGTATTGGTAAGAACATCTACTCAAAGCTCAAACGTGTGTGTGTGTGTGTGTGTGTGTGTGTGTGTGTGTGTGTGTGTGTGTGTGTGTGTGTGTGTGTGTGTGTGTGTGTGTGTGTGTGTTTATGTCTTTCTTTATTTTAGTTCCATTATGAGCCATAAAACACGTCGACTTAAAAAAAAAAAATGAAAGAAACTTGGAAGAAGCTAATTGGGTACTGGTAGGGTATGCTGACACATTGTTTAAGCGTTCTTGCAATGTTTCTGTTGCTCTGGCTGTTGCATGTCGTTCACGGTCAGCTTCAAGGCATGATTTTCTTTCTTGTGAGCTTTCCTGCTTCCGGGCTTCTTATATTTTTTTTTCTGGCTGCTGATGTCGATCTGTTTCTTTGGTGGCATAGTAAAGTTGTTGGGATTTTTTCGAAAACTGCAAAAAACCATTGCCACATTAACTTCCTGCAACAACCATTATGCACATGACGGGACCGATTTTCGTGAAAAATGCACCAAAATGCAGAATTGCACCAAATAAAACACTTGTTCATGTTGCAGGTACAGTCAAATGCAATGTTGTTGCAGATCCCATGCGCTACGCACTCCTTACTTGGTAGATCTAGGTGAAATGGTTTTCTCGGTAGCTATAGGTCAAATGGTTTGTGCTTGCAAAAGGACAAACAAACAGACAGGCTAACCGACTCTGTGCTTTCATTCTTCATCTCATAAGAGGTTCCCCTGCCAAAGTTGGTCGCTCTAGGTCAAACGGTTTGTGCTTGCATTAAGGACAGACAAACAGTCAGGCTGACCGACTCTGTGCTTACATTCTTCATCTCATAAGAGGTTCCTGTGTCAAATTTGGTCACTCTCGGTCAAACAGTTTGTGCTTGCATAAAGGACAGACAAACAGACAGGCCAAAATATATGTTAAATGAACTGAGGAGCAGCAATAATTCCATATATAGGCCGTATGGCATACATGCCTACTGAATTCAAGTATGTAGAATCCATATAATGAAAGATACTATAGCTATACTTGCTTTTCTCTGTAACTTACCTCCTTTTACTCCACTAGACAGATGTATGTGTGATCAGAGGTTTGGAGCTCAGCAGCACTTTGGGCGCTGTATAACTGCTACCTTTTCTAAGCTCGACATGATCTATTTCTTGAGTTCATGCTCCCTTTGGTACGCAACTCTGGCAGTCTTTGTTTATAAACATAATCACATCCGACCAGACATCAAATGGAAATTTGTCACAAATGACAGATATACTTATTTTGATATGGTGTTGATTCATTCGTCATCATTGTCAACAAGTCTCCAAGCTCAAGTCTCAAAGGCCAAGTCTCAAGTCAAGCATCAAGTCACAAAATTTGCGACGAGTCCAAGTCGCTGACTCAAGTCGCCATCTCCACTTCACAGGCATGATGGTAGGACACGGCACGGACACAAATGGTGCCCAAGGAAAGTATGAAACGGGACAATCCTGAAACATACAAAACACCTGGTCAGCCTGTGACGTGGAACAAAGCATTCGTCACCCATTTTGTCGGCTGTATCCATGCTGTCAGGCAATGATGGGCATTTCTGCTCAAGTAATATATAAATCGATTTATCAATTAATATAAAATCCCTCCCTGATAAACCATCAATTGAATGGAAAATCAAACCCTAACTAGATCGGGCACTCATAGAGCGCATACCTTCGCCGCCACTACTTTTTTTGTTCTTGGTATGAGTGTGGGGAACTGGTTTCATATGAATGGTCTTATGACACAAACCACATATCTATAATGTCATGACCCCCCCCGACTTTCGGGGGCCACGGACTAAACAACAATCAACTCACGTCGTTTTGGTGAGTCTTCACTCGCAAGCTCGGTGAATACAACGTTTCAACAAGAGAAGGTAATCTCGTTTGATGCTGGTTTCATGCAAATCGAATAAGAATTGACTGAGTTATGCCGAAAACCGCATATTTTTCAAGGGCGTGACCCCCCCCCCCGACATTTTACCCCAACCGGTGACATGTGTTATGACGTCATTGTGTCACAAGATTGGGCATTAAATTCTGAACATTTTGGTGCTGGGTTCATGTAAAGCGGACAAGAATTGACCGCGTTATGACAAAAACCGCATATTTTTCAAGGTCGTGACCCCCCTGACCTTTGACCCCTAACCGGTAACAAGAGTATGGGCGTCATTGTGTCATATTGCATATCACAAGATGAGGCGTTGAATTCTGAACATTTTGGCGTTAGTTGCATGCAAATTGAATAAAAATTGACCGTGTTATCGTAAAAAGACGATTTTAACCTTTTCGTGACCTTGACCTTGACCCGAACGATCCCAAAATCTAATCGAATGCTTCCTGGCTAATAACCAAACATCCCACCAAATTTCATGCAATTCGGTTTAATACTTTTTGAGTTATACGAATCACAGGATTACAAATAAATAAATAAATAAATAAATAAACACGCCGACCAAAACATAACCTTTCGCAGAATGCGAAGGTAATGAGCTGAAGTGACCATACAACCAGCATTTTCATCTTCACGAGCACTTCCTTCTTCTTCCTCTGAATCGCTCTCACAAGGCTCAAAACAATACGGATCCGCAATTCCCCCAAAAGTGTTTCCATTACTAATTACAGCGCAGCGACATTACGCTGTTATATAATTGGCTATTCTGTCCTGTGTCTTCTGTCACACTTATTGTTGGGTGTGATGTGGGTGGAGATTGCCGGGTGGATTGTGGGCGGAGATTGCCGGGTGGATTGTGGGCGGAGATTCATGGGTGGATTGTGGGCGGGGTTAATGCCGAAGAGCGACGTTTTTTGTGTTGAATCGTTTTCTGCGTGACGCCGGAAGTTGATTTTCTGAGCAGGAAGTGATAATCTTCCTGTTCCGTTAGTTGTTGACGCGCAGCGTTGTAACTCTTGTTCTTCATTGTTTTTCACCAGAAGTGTTTTTAAAACGTCTTGTGGAGGTGATTTCTTCCTCTTTTTGGTGACAGAAGTGGTTATTACAGTGCGGCGACATCACGCTGTAATATAATTGGCTATTCTGTCCTGTGTCTTCTATCACGTCTTCTGTCACACTTATGGCCGTGTACGTACATTTGATCTGAGGGCTATAAATAGAAATTTATCCAACGTCACAACTCTTCCCATCATGCATGCTAATTCACCGTGTCTACATTTAAATTTTATAACTGCAAAATTGTTTCATCATTCTTAACCTTTTACTGCCCGCAACCACGCGATATCAAAGTAATCGCTTCTTGTTTTGTCTTCAAAACCCCACTGATCAGTTTCAGTATTCTGACAACCATCAGTTACTAATGACGGTGGAATCAGTATCTGAATCGGAGCTTGACATGCACTGTTTCTCCATGTAAAACCGTCGTTTGGATCAGGTGGCTTCCAGATGTGATGTCACTGACGAAATAGAAAATCGACACTCTCGGGATTTTTTGACACCTTGTGATTGGCAAAAAAGTTCAATTTTTTTCACTTCAAATGCGATCATGATGAATGATTCTCATTGGTTTTTAGAAAAATAAAATTGTGTTTGGGTTCCCCTTTAAGTGCACGCATGCAGTAGTTAAGACACCTGTTACCTCAAGCGTCATCCATCGGTTTCATATGTGCATGTGTCAGCCATATTGACCTTTCACTTTGTTCTGCAAGTTTTAATGGCTGACAGTAAGAGCTTACCTGACCCGATGCTGTCTCAATTGCGTCAAGGTCTTCAGTTAGTCAAAGGCTGCTTGGGATTTTTTATGAACACATCTTAATGAATGCAAAGGGGATTTGGTGAGAGAGGTGGGATTGGTGTTTTGACTGAAAGCCTTTGGGGAGGGGCGTGAGTGCAGGATTCAAGTTGCTCTTGGCAAGTGGTTTCTTTCTCTTGACAGGTAGCAGTTTTTAAGGCAGAGAGCTTTGTGAACTTTTTTGCCCTGGCTGTTTTATTTCTTCCCACTGGCTCAGGCTGGATCGGTATCACTCACGGCAATGGCGCTGTGAAATGTACTCACTTAGAGAATCCAATATGGCAGCTCAAAGCTTTTTCAGAGTCGAATTAACCGGATCCTGACTGTGCAAGCTGCCAAAATCAGTTATGAATGTGGAGTGATATGATTTTTCACTGCATTTAATGAGTGAACAGAACCTTGATACCAGTAATTGATTTTACTCCATAATATAAAAAGGTTTCACCCAAATGATTGGCGTTCAAAGAATCAAATTGGTGCATTTGTAATTGGCAAAATTCTGTGTCTGGAAACACTTAGGAGGGGTCATCAAACTTGCTGCACAAGAATGAGTGGACTGAACTTGCATTGCTTGAATTGGACGATGGTGCAGCAATTCTATTCCTGAAGGCCACAACCTGCCCTGAGGGGATCATGGACATAAGCTGCTACCTTGTGACTCGTACGGTCTTTTGGTTCAGCCTTATTATTTATGTCGATGGAAAATATCCACATCTTTGAAGAACGGAAGCTTCAGTGAATAGGTGAGTAGTGATCGAGTGAAATGAAGTATATTAAAATATAAATAAATGAGGTGTTCCTCCCACATGAAACTTCTCAGGGTCATGATGGCTAGCATTTAAATTATTATTAAATATGCTCGAGTATGCAGGTTAGTATGTGAGTTAGCACATGGGTTGTTCGTGATGTAAAGGGGGATGAATTGGACCATTGGTTCATTTGGATGAAAAGTCATGGGACGGATGTGATTCATGAGCATGCCACAAAGTAATAATGAGGAGGTGATGAGTCACTGATGCTATATTTATATCTATCCATGGTCAAGATATCCAAGCAAGTTACAAATAAGAAGATAGAAAAAGGAAAAGTTCACAAATACCCTCCATTGGCCTTGAACCCCTTGTTCACTCTGCCATTTGATCCTTTTCCCCATTGAAACGATGTCCAACAATTTGCAGATTCGACATTCACAGCATTTTTCAAGAAAGTAACTACTGCAAATGCAGATATATATATATATATATATATATATATATATATACACATATATACATATACATATATACTGTGGACCCCAGCATTTGCAGTAGTTACTTTCTTGAAAAATGCTGTGAATGTCGAATCTGCAAATTGTTGGACATCGTTTCAATGGGGAAAAGGATCAAATGGCAGAGTGAACAAGGGGTTCAAGGCCAATGGAGGGTATTTGTGAACTTTTCCTCTTTCTATCTTCTTATTTGTAACTTGCTTGTTATATATATATATATATATATATATATATATATATATATATATATATATATATATATATATATATATATATATACACACACACATATCATTTTGCCAACCTCAGAAGGTTGACAAGCAGAGTCAACCTCACCTGGTATTAATTCAACAGCCGAGTGGGATTTGAACTCAGGATCCTTGAATCCCAAGCCCACCACCGGAACCATTAAGCCAACACCAGGCATACATCTACATCATTATCGATCATCTCTCTTTGGTCATTGATGTAGTGGGGATCTAGTGTCATGACTCATTAATATTTCTTTATATTTTGCTAATATTTGTAATAAATCTAACATGTGAACACTAGTAGCCAATCAGTGGAGTCCTTCCAGAGAGAGCCAATAAACGTAGAGGAAGGACACTGCAAGGCACTTCTCAGGAGATAGTCACCACGACACGTTTGAAGCTCACGCGCTTTTCCTTACAAGCCTTTTCTTATTCACGAGTCACTCAACCCGTCAATATTTAAGAGTGACTTTTGTTCTGCACCATCAAAATAATTGAGTGCAGTGGATTTAGTGTGTTTGGTGAACGACCATGACAGCAACAAACGAGTAGTCTCCTCTTCTGCTTAACATTATTAATGCCATTTTAAAGCCATGGCGGCTCGATGCTAAGAAGCCCTTCTTCTTCACCACCCGCTGGAGAGGCGACGAGGGATTACTTATCAAGACTTCATTTACAACACGTCATTGCATTTTTAATGCGAGTGAGATTAATTTTGTTCTGGTGTGTGGTGTGTGTGTGTGTGTGTGTGTGTGTGTGTGTGTGTGTGTGTGTGTGTGTGTGTGTGTGTGTGTGTGTGTCCGTCACTGTTTCTCCTCCATAACTCCAAAACCGTGAAACCTAATCGCCTGAAACTTTGCAGGCCCCAAAGGGAACTCAAAGTGAGTTCATCAATGAAAATTGGATGTTTGGGTCAATTTGAACACCCCTTTTGAAGATAATTAACGGCCTTATTTAATCATCCTTTATCAGGGTATCAGCCCTCTTGTCAGCTTGCTGGGGTCTTAATTTGCCATTTTTGGGGGCCTGCTCAGCAATGCCTTGACTTTGAACAAGCCGCAATGGTTTATTAATGATAAAGCACTCAAATTCTTATTTTCACTTTCCTCACTTGTATCATCGAATGCCTCATCTTCAGACCTATGAATCGCTGTGTATATCACAGTGCTTATAAATGCCCGGAAATGCTAGTGTTCATGCCTTTTATTTCATTTCTGCACATGCAATAAGCTCTGGAATCTCTTAATCTGAGCCAAATTTCAAATTTTTAACAAAGAGATTGACCTTAGCAATCGTTCGAACTGCTAAAAAAAAGTGTTCATTTGTCCAATTTGGACATTGTTTGACACTCTGGGTGTCTCCGAGTGGTGTTCCATAATGACCGAATGGCAATTTTTAATCACTTGCCAAGCCTGCCGTTCTTTGTCAACCGTTTTGTTGGAGTGCTTGCTTGAGTGCTTAAGCCACTTGGCGAGTGCCCTACAAGCTGCTTCATCATCGTCATCCTCATCAATATTGATCTTTGTAGGGCCATTGGCCCCATCATGATAATTTTCATGGATGGATTTCATAAGGTACATTTATACAGTATTGCTTCACATACAAAAAAAAATTCATTGAGACAACTTTGTATAGAAAAAGCGAGCACACCGTGGCACATTACAACAATACTAGACTTGCATAGACATTTATTTTATTAAATGTGGCAACACTTCAGATCGGTGATATAGAATGAGTGTAGTCTTGGAAATAAAATAAAAATCACCGATTTAAATCCTCATCCTCAGGTTTTAACTTCATGGTGTAAATGCCTTTTCATTATTTTTTTCCTTTCCTTAACGATGGTGGTGTAAATGCCTTTTCGTCACAGGTGTTGTCGTTTTCGAAAATAAAATTATAAATTGACATTCAAGACAATGTTAGGTAATAATGTAAATTAAGTACAGCACATATTATCCAAAAGTGTGTTCCATTGCCTAAGTTAAATCTGACAAAACTTTAAAATGTAACCTTAAACTTGGACCGGTCATGCTGAGCTCCACCTGAAGACGGACCCCCTGATGGAGTACTTTTGAGGTTATTTGGGGAGAGTGGTTTCCAACACCTAAGCTCATTGCAGATGCTGCAGGTGAATGTAATGGCAGATGAAGGAACAGCAGGTGGGAATATGTTAGTTTATTCATCATTCATTCCTTACACCTCATGTTCAGGCTGTGAGATTGTAGTATCGTGTGTTCGTGAACAACTGTAGAACTTACTGTGAATACACTTTCCCTCCATCCATCCTTCCATTCCTTCCATCCAACCATCCATCCATCCATTCCTTCCCTCCTTCAATCCATCCATCCAGTCATCCCTTCCCCCAATCGCTTTGTTTGGCCTCGCTCCCCCACCCCTCCTTCCTCTCTCTCCTCCCTCTCTCACCCCTCCTTCAATTTTAACGGTGATAAACAATGAGTGGTTGTGATAAGTTTCCACAGGTGGTTGTGTTATGCTGTAGTGTTTGTGTTGTGAGCCTGAAGTGTGCGGGTTGGGTGGATGGGCACTGTTTTGGCTGTCGGGACGATGGTGGGGTTTGATTCTACAATTTGAAATTTGGGGTTCGGCTCAGGTTGAAAGATTCGGGGGATTATCGCATTTTTAGCCGCGTCTCGCATAGCGAACGCTGGCTCTAAAAGAGCTCCTCATTGTTGTTGTTGTTCTTCTTCTTCAGACAAAACCCTTAGGACTCGGCTCTTTTATATAAAGGATCCGGATCTCCTAAAATACGAAACACCTGTACACATCCTCACATTGAGGGTGCCTTTTGAGAGCGTCTATCATGAACTTTTAAATATATTCGGACATTTGCTTTAAAGTTTCGAAAAGTTTACATTACTATTTAAAGATTATTCCATTTAATGTGTTGTAATTTCATAAATACACGATTTTCTCATCATGAACAGGAGCCTCCATAATGGGTCTCGCTATTGGCTCCATCAAGGCACGTGACGAAATATCGGAAGTTGTTGTTATTGCCTTTGGATGTGGCTCTTGGACACATTTGTCCTTGTTGTAAAACGTGTGCTAAAATTTAAATGAAGGCACGGAAAATGGTGTCTCCCGGTGTTTATAAGCATTGCAGTGAGGGTGTGATGGGCTCTTGGCTGTCTTAGCCTGAGCCGAGTTCTGGGTTTGGACTGCGGGATTGGGCTTGACGACAAGTCCGGTTACTGGAGGGGTGTTCGTTCGTTTGCCTGGTTTGCATGTTCTTTTGCACTCCAAGCGGTGTGTGACCCCCTCAGAGAGTTCCAGTCCCAGAGCAGGTACACAATGTGGCAGCTGCAGTTTGAATCGCATTCCTCAACAAAGCCCATGTTATAATCTCTTTTAAACTGGAACATGCTGATTGAAAGTGACAGGTGGTTTTGCTATCCTGTTTGAACATGGTGTTTTAATGTACCCCATTTCATTCAATCCTGTACCAATGTGGGCAAATGGGACCATCCCATCCCCTCCCACCCTTTACCTTCAAGTCCCACTACCAAACTGAAGTCCAGAACACCCATTTCCCCGGCCTTGCTTCCCCATCCTCCTCGCAACCTCTAACCCCTGGATGTATAGCGATGTGTGGTAAAGCGTCGCTCTCCCCCTCTTACTTCCCTCTTCCTTGCTCCCCCTTCTCTCCCTCTCCTCCATCATCTCTCTCCCTCCCTTCATCCTCTGTCTCTCTCTCCCTTCCGTCCTCCTCTCTCGTTCTTCTCCTATTTCTCCCCTCCCCCTCCTCACTCTTCCTCTCTTTCCCCTCTCCCTCCTGTCACCCCTCCTTGCGACCCCACCCCTCACTACTCTTCCTCTCACCACCACCACCCCAGTCTTAGTTCTCCCATCTCCGAAGCGATGGGAGGGGGGGAGGGGCATTTTCTAGAATGCGATTATATATACAGTAATCCCCCATTTCTCGCATTGGGTTACGTTCCATAAATAATCTCCCCGCGCTAAGTGAAAATCCGCAATGAATGGACGCCTCCCCCCCCAAAAAAATCGACTCGTCTGGTCTGGTCGGTTTGGCAGTGATTGGGTTTGAGGTGCCGGAGATGGACTCGTCTGGTCTGGTCGGTTTTGAGGTGCTGGGTACGAGCAGTGCTCGTCCAACGGCGGCAAACCTTTTTCCTTCCCAAAGCATATCGAGCACCTTAACATTCTCCTGGAGTGTCCCAGGACCTTCCTCTGGCGCTTCGGTTCCTTGTCAGAAGCCTTAGAAGGTGCAGGGCGTTTGGGCGGCATCGTGGGGCTTGGAGAAAAAACGTAGAAAATATTCGAAGTTCACAAGCGAAACTTTGTCTCGTGCGTTGTGTGACTGGTCGAGCACCACACGTTATAATTTATTGCTTAAATAATTTATATTTTATATATTATTACCGCGATGTACCGGGGGAATCCGCAGAAAAAATTAGTTACGTTCCAAGGGAAAACCCGCGATGAACCGGGGGAGCAATAGGTGAACCACGATAAAGCAGTGGTTGACTGTATATAATCTTCTTCTTCTTCTTCTTTCGGCTGCTCCCGTTAGGGGTCGCCACAGCGGATCATCCATATGATCCGCATCGTGATTTGGCACATGTTTTATGCCGGATGCCCTTCCGGACGCAACCCTGGTCGCCTCTAACGGCACAGGGATATGGTGCACCTATTTTAACCGGGGTATACACCGGCCCAGTACAATGGTACTCATTTTGCCGACCTCAGAAGGATGACAGGCTGAGTAAACCCCCTGGTGTATTAATTCAGTGGCCCAACGGGGCTTGAACTCAGGACCTTTTGGATCCCAAGCCGCTGCGCCAACACCAGGCATATATATATATATCGATAGATCAAACAATATTCCATTCCATCCATTGGGACCAGACTGTGCAGAGCATTGGTGCTGCCAAATCAGTTTCGTGGGCTATTGGGCACTATCCTGGATGGGTCGAATGGCTCAATCATCCCAGCAAGCTGGTACTCGTTTTGCCGACTTTGGATGGATGACAGGCTGAGTCAACCCCACCTGGTATTACTTCAACAGCCAAGTGGGACTCTAGGATCCCAACGTGCCACCATAACCATTAAGCCAACACCAGGCATAACCAACGATATATAGCACGATTTCTCCATTATGCAATATATATATATATATATATATATATATATATATATATATATATATATATATATATATATATATATATATATATATATATAGTGAGAAGACCACCGGGGCGGGAAGCTATCTCGGGTTCCGACCACACTCCCCGGAATTGTAGGCCGTCGCGCATGAATAATTCTGTGACGTGGCGGGTCGCTACCCGACCGTGAACGCCAATAACTCAACCACGTAGCCCAGGGTCCTCCGTCTATGGGTTAACCTGGTTACCTAATTAACGGGGGACACGCCCTCGGTATGCCTTGTCCGAACCGGATCACCTTACCGGATCAGATGCAGCCAAGTGACACTGCCAAGGACATACCGGCTTAGAGGAACGGATCGCTGGGAATAAAGTCCTGGCTAAGTTAAGATATGGACCATGCTGGATCAATGAAAGAAAAGAGAAAAACGAGCTGGGAACATTTCTACAAAGGATTTATTAACACACAGGCGAGAAATGCTATGTGGCACAGTGAATGTAGTTTATTGTTGTCTGTGAGCAGGTATAGGAACAAAAGTGTGGTGCAACAATAAACAAGCAACCTACAAAAGCAGCACCGAGCAGAGTTATCCCGATATAATATTTGTACAATCTTAACTTAAGCGAGGACAGGCGCCATGACATACACACACTCACACACATACAAAACACACCCCGATGAAGAGGAGTTAATGAAGAGAAAAAGGAGAGGAGATGAGACTAACGGTCTTTCAATACCTTGCACGATTGCCCGACCGCGCCACCAATACATTTTGGGGGGACGCTCTGCTGGGTGATACCTCCCTGTCAGCTGGTGCGTCGTCTCCCGCTTCGTGGCACTTTGAGCAGCTAAGCGTCGATCCAGAGAAATGGGGCACGCCCGACAGACATGATGGAAGGACTTTTGGCGGAATCAGAAACCAGTGGGTGGAGGAAGGCAGAGCCCGGAGCAGTGGATGGATGGGTGGAGTCAGCGGCAAGGCAGTGAAGAAGGCGGAGCCAGCAGATGGGGAACGCTGAGCTAGAAAAGAAGATGACGACCACGGACAGCCCCACGACCCATCCTTTTATAGACCCCATGGTGCGGGCGGGGGTGACGACCTGAAGCCATGTGTCGTCACCCGAATCGGGTGCTCTGGTTGGGCCCCGGCCAGCACACGGGCTCGCCGCCATGACCAGAAGTGGCCTCATTGTACTTCTGGCCAGAGGGTTCCAAGCTGCAGAATCGCCTCGCAGCACCACAACACGAATCGCCCTGCACCGAACTCCCAGGCCATCCACGGCGACCGGCGGTCAGCGCCGGTCAATGCGCTGCTTCTCTGCAAGCCATGCAGCCCGAGCCGCACAGCGTACCTCTGCCTGGCCACAGCCCTGCCGGGCGGAGAGGCCAGACCCAGCAAGCACACAACGTTATTGCAACGTCGTTTGCCAGTTCTATCCTGACGTCAGAATTGGGTCAGTGGGAAGTTGTATTTGCAACACCCATGACGTCGGTTTTCAACGTTGTGACAACATTGAAATCTGACGTTGTTGCAGCGTCGTGTTCTGGTTGTACCTGACGTCAGAATTGGGTCAGTGGGAAGTTGTATTTGCAACACCCATGACGTCAGATTTCCACATTGAAGCATGACGTTAGTTTTCAACTTTATCACAACGTTCATAAAATTTACCTTTTTTACCCTTTTCTTTGCACGCCAACTAAACGAACATTGCAGTGCATGACACCCTTCAGCCTCCAGCTTGATGGAGCCCTCGACCCATAGGTCTGGGGCCAGCGGAGCACCGCTGTTCTACCGGTGCCATTATCAAAACATTGAAGTTGTATTGCAACATCATTACATTGCACAGTAACACATAATGACCACAACTTGAAAACAACTGTAATTCATAATCATTTATTATCACGTATCACGCAGAGGATTATTGCGGCAAAAATATACAAGCAGTATTAACAATAATAATATCTTTATTCGTACCAAAAAATCTTTATTCGTACCAAAATTGGGAATAAAAAAGAAATACCACATGGGTAATAGTCGTAAATAACTTTTTGACAAATTCACTTTGTGCAAAGCACAGTTAACAATTCAAATTCAGAAAGTTCTGCTCCAGAGAGGCACTGTGGAGCTTCTTCTCTCTCAAATATAATTGAATGCACAAAGGCACCTTTAAGTACAATAACATCATCATGCAGTGTTAGTAAAACTGCTGATAATTCTATGCTTGCATACATTAAATGGGCATTAGGAGCATAAAAGGTATTGACCGAGAACTTACATTTATATAAAATGTAATTAAAAGTTTTAGCGACTGATGACATACTACCCATTGTTACAAGATTCATAATTAAGCAACCTCAGGTAAGAATTATGAGAAGACGAAGAACCACATATAAATTTTGCTATACGACATAATAGTTGACATTCAATACTGAAGGTAGAAATTCAGCAATGACTGGTAAAAGAGTACAATATGGGTCCCACTTGGGAAGTCAAACACCTTTCTGATAGAATTTCTCCATGATATATATAATTTAGAAATATTTAGGGCTTCAAGCCAAATGGCTGAAGCCCTATTGAATTCGTTAGTATTATTATTATTAAAGGCGTTTTTATGTTCTACTGACTTAATTTGTCGTGGATCTCGAGGGAAAACTGTTGGATGAAATTCAAAGAAACTTAACAACATAATAACTCTCCACCTGAAGTTTATACTATGAAACATTTGATGACCCAGGTCACGTGGTATGGCGGCCATATTGGATTTTCTCCAAAACCTAAAAACATATTCTTCTCCAGAACGGATAACACGACAGCCTCAAACTTTTGCACACATTTGCATTGTTCCATGGGAATGTTAAGTTGTTAATTTGGTCGAAATCGTTACATAATTCATGTGATTTAAAATGATGCCGATTCGCCTCATTAAATATGCAAAATATGCAAATGAGAGTTGAAAAAATTTAATGACAAATTTAGATAGCACATAAACAGGGGACTCCCAATATATTTATACTATGTCTGTATTTGACCCCAGTGAATCCCCAGCGCCCCCCAAAGTTGAAAATCACCCATTTTTGAAATGTCATAAAACAAAAAAAACACTTGGATGAAATTCAATGAAACTTAAACAGGTAATAACTCTCCACCTGAAGTTTATACTTTGAAAATTTTGATGACGTAGGTCACGTGGTATGGCGGCCATATTGGATTTTCTCTAAAACCTAAAAACATCTTCTCCAGAACGCATAACCCAACAGCCTCAAGCTTTTGCACACATTTGCGATGTTCCATGTGAATATTAAATTGTTAATTTGGTCAAAATCGTCACTAAATTTATATGATTAAAATTATGCCGATTCGCCTCATTAAATATGCAAAATAAGCAAACGAGAGTTGAAAAAAAAAATTGAATGACAGATTTAGATAGGCCTTAAAGAGGGGACTCCAAATATGTTTACATTATGTCTGTATTTTACCCCAGTGAGGCCCCAGAACCCCCCAAAGTTTAAAATCACCCATTTTTGAAATGTCGTTAAATGAAAACAATGGTTGGATGAAATTCAATGAAACTTATCCATTTAATAACTCTCCACCTGAAGTTTATACTTTGAAAATTTTGATGACGTAGGTCACGTGGTATGGCGGCCATATTGGATTTTCTCCAAAACCTAAAAACATCTTCTCCAGAAAGGATAACCCGACAGCCTCAATCTTTTGCACACATTTCCGATGTTCCATGGGAATGTTAAGTTGTTAATTTGGTCAAACTCGTTACATAATTTATATGATTAAAATGATGCCGATTCGCCTCATTAAATATGCCAAATATGCAAATGAGAGTTGAAAAGTTTTAATGACAGATTTAGATAGTTCATAAACAGGGGACTCCAAATATGTGTATACTATGTCTGTATTTGACCCCAGTGAGGTCCAAGAGCCCCCCAAAGTTTAAAATCACTCATTTTCGACATATCGTAAAATGAAACCGAAAGAAGATAGAGCTATATTGACTGCACATTCTGGAAGATCGTTTAACGTCCTACAAGTTCGCCATTTACATTAATATGCAAATGCGTAGTTATTGGACTTTTTTCGGGACTTGAAACTTTGTCCAGCCTCGATTTGTCCAATGTGAAGTTTCTTTCTTTATCATGTATTGCTATCGGCTTTACAATCCTTCATTGATATAACATGAGGGACACCGTAGCGAGACCCCCTTGCAGACTCAGTGCAAATTAAAGTCCTTTGACGTCGGATGCACGGGTGAAAGCCTGGGATTACTGGTTTACCAGTTTTAATTTTACTTGTTATGTCCCACAGCGGCATCAATAGAATGAGATGCATAAAGACTTAAACAGATGATACTTGACATGATATGAACAGTGCATAAAATTATACAAAACGAATTGCAATCAGGCAAATCAATAAGACCAAATATATATCTATGTGTGTGTGTTCATACAAAGAAAAATATAAATCTAACATCATTAAGTATGAAAACACAATTTTGAATGCATCTCACATAAATAATTCCAAAGCACAAAAAAATTAATTTGTTGGGTGTTTTCAATCTTAATTTCACAAGAAAATAAAATAACTTCATTCTGCATAAAAGTACATGTAAATATTTTCACAATGTAAACTTAGGCTGGGTTTCCAACATACAACATTACAATTAACTATGCTGCAAATTCTTAATAATCAAGGACGTAGATGGCTGGCACAGCGTGTTGCTATTACTCGTTATTATTACACTAGTATGTGTCCGTACGTGCGTGCCCGTACGTGCAAAAAAAACAACTTTCAAACAACCACACAGGTCATTCCTTCGCTCTCGTAAATGACGATTGGATTGGGGCATTGTGTTTTTTTATAAATACGCATAAGAAATCGAGAAATTATGAGAATACAGTAAGTCATCACTATCCGGAAGTCCGTACGTTGTAACCCGTAATGGGGAACGCGGCTGAGGATCTCTTCCCCATCGGCCACGCCTACACAGTTGGTTTGGTAAATAAATGGCCATAACTTGGGAAGCACTTGTCCACTTAATATCAAACCTTGAAAAGGCACACACTCAGGTCCCCAGCAATATAGCTGGCAAGTTTCAATTAGATCGGATCGGTGGTTGTCGAGAAACAGCGTGCACACACACACACACACACACACACACACACACACACACACACACACACACACACACACACACACACACACACACACACACACACACACACACACCTGGAATTATAGATAGATGAGGGCTTGTTCCTGCCAGCACCTCCACACCGATCAGGGGCATATTTCAAATGTTGTGATATGGCAGTGTCCACAGCTGCCTCCGTTGCTGTTGGCTGACTGGCCATAGTACTTTCTGAAAAATAATAAGAATTTCCACTTCGTATATATTTGGCTTTATGATCATCAAACAAGACTTGCAATGTCAATTACGCTCAAGTCATGCACATTATAAACTGTCATTTAGCAGAATTCATTTCCTCTGACAACTTTATAAAAATTCAAGTTCCAGAAAGGTCTCTTCCCATTCTTTCCACACAAATTGTATGTGGACATCACAGCATTGGACATCACCCTTATTTTATAAAATAAAAACAATTTAGTACACCAGTGTTCAAAGCAGCTTGTACCAAATTTTAAGTTCCAATGCCCTTAAAAAGCCTCAATTAATGTTATATAAAGTTATTTTCATGTCTTTTGAGAACCATTTTATCAAAGGAAAACAATTGTGCACCGAAAAACTTGAACAACTCCCCAAGTGACAAACTACCACAATGAAGGCTTCCTTGTTACAAGCGGCAGTTTGTCGGCGACCAAAGGGTTAATGTTTTGTTATGACAAAACCACTTTTTTCGGCGAACAATAACTGACAATTGTTTTCCTTTTGCCTTTGGTTCGGCCGAACTCGTTAAAAGAGGACATAAAAAATAATATATTATAAAAAATAATATTTATTGAGGCTTTTTTAAGGGCAGTGGAACTTTAAATTTGTTACATTGCGGAACAATGCGGTAATTCGTCGGACCCGAACGACCGAAGCATTATCCACAACAGAAAAATATTTTTTAAAAGGTTCTGAACCAATTAAACTTATCCAAAGTAATTTTTACAGTCCCCTTTATTTACCACAGAGCGGTGTTTTTTTCACCAGGCCCGCGGAAAAATGAATTCATTATTTACCGTCGATTTCTCCACACGATCAGGGCCATGTCAGCGACAGCTAAACGTGATAAACGAACAATGAAATCGGGTGCGGAGGATTCGATCGTCAGATACACGTTCGAGTCCAACGCTCGAACCACGATCGAGTGGGCCGAAGGGCCCGGGAGAGTTTCCATTGAATGTAACAATATAGATTCCAGCACAACATCATGGATTCTGTGATCTTTAAAACGTCCAAAAACAAAAGCTAAGACATAAAATCGATTTATAATATTATACTTACCAAAAATGATCACAGCGGAAGATAATTTTAACTATAAAAGCGGAAGTCTTCTGCAGATTAAAGCGGATTGTCTCTGCCACACTCAGAAACGGGAAAGTTCACAAGTTTAACCAAACTTTGCAAATGGCGGCTCGTGATGAGGAAATAGCAATTAGCCAATCAGATCTCTCCTCCAGTGAAAGGCAGTCACAACCACACACGGCACGAGGTGGAAAAGCGGTCACCATGGCAACACACGAGACAGAAAAAACAGTTTTAGATAATCGCGGGGCGCGCTGCGGCTGTACCGCGTCGTGATCTGGTTGTACAACCAAGCGGCCGATTCCCGACGTCGTGTGCCTGCTGGGGAGGATGTTCGCCATCCGCAGGAGACACCCGTGGCCGCGGTGCTCAGCGAAGAGCGATGGTAAGATGTTATGGTAACACATGCGCAGACCCGAACAAGATGTGTGCCACTCGTGCCCCCCGCCCCGTGTGCGATAATAAATTATCCTGGGGCTGTGTGTGGGTCCGCCGCAATCGAGCATGCGGTCATACATCAAAAGCGGTGGTGGGCTCGGCGCCAACCCCGATCTGAGTCATTCGTGCCCTGCTCTGTGTGCGGAATTGAGGGAAAAGATTGGATATAATTATGAGATGAATATTCGGATTGAAGAAGAAGATAGATAGAATTATTAAATGGAGATTTGGATTGAAAAAGTAGATCGATATAATTAATTATTAGACTCATAAATGGGTTGAAGAAGAGTGCGCCGCGTGCGAACTGTAATTTATTAGCATTTGGTGGGTTGTTCCTTCTACTTCCTTGGCACAGCATTCCTGCAGTGACGCATGACTCTTCTGGTCGCTTGGACAGTGGGTGCGGTGTTATCGTTGCGCTGGACGTCCTCCGTGCAGTGCTGGTGTTTATGGGCTTCTGCTGCTGTCCCCTGGGTGTAAATTTCCGCTGGGCTGCACGTGTTCCATGCAGTGTGGACGTTTGGTGTTGGTTTTCCCCGGTTTTTACAGTTGGGTGTCCGAGGGAAATGCCCGCAGGCTTCCGCGAGGACCCCTTGCTTGGATTTACCTCAGGAAGAGCGAAAAAGAATAAGAATGAGGTTCAGATATTTAATCAGACCTCGCTATAAGATTTACACAACGCACTGTCCCGTTCGATCCACGAGACAAAAAGGAAGGGACTATCTGAATGTACATTAATGAAATAACTGTCTGGGGACCAGGGCCGGATTTATGTGTTGCGGGGCCCTGGGCCCTAGAAGTACGCGGGGCCCTCTCAGGGCCTCAGCCATTTTCACTTCATATATGCTTATAAATGTATTCATATATAAATGCACCAACCTCGGCTGGGCAAAAGAAAAAAACCACGGTTTATGTGTAAAAACATGTATTTCAGAAACTACTAGTAACAAAAGTTTATATACAAGCAACACCACTATGGATGAAAACAACGGAACAGAGAAAATAATCACAAAACCAAAACGTGATGGTATCATCTATTCATCTCAAATCTCAATGTAGAAAGTTTTTTTTTTGTCGTTTTTGCAAATATGATTGCATTATTGCACACTTTGGGGTAATTGCTACAATATATTTGCGAGATGTTAAAAACATACAGAATCTTTTAGCTTCTTCCTGGCTTTGATTCGCGCAAAGTCCTCGATTGTTTCGCGTGTGCTTACTCTCCTGAATAGTTCGTGTTCAGCACTCAGTATGGCCAGCGATGCCAAACGATCTTGGCCGATCGTACTACGCAGATAGTTCTTGATCATTTTCAATTTTGAGAATGATCGTTCTCCCATACAGTTCGTGACAAACATTGACAGGAATATCCGCAAAGCTATCTCCATGTTGGCGAACGCTGCCACCATATCGTAGTTGTGGATTGTGGAAAACATAGTAGTTTCAGACAATTTTTTCGGAGTCTTCTGTCTGCATCGTCTTGAGAAATGCCTGGAAATGTACAATTTCCGAAACCAGAGAAGGTTCCAGGTCGTTCGGGTAACTCTTGACCAGGTCTGCAGCGGAGTCGCAGAGCTTATCCGTCTGCATGGTCGTTATTTCTGAAAAGAATGAGAAACGTTGACGGAGTGTTCCATAGGCCTTGAGGCGATCTCCTAGTGACGTTGTTAGCTGATCAATGATGGGTATGTAGGATGTGGTCCTGAATCTCTCTCTGGGCAGTAACTGGATGTCATCGGCGCTGTCTACTTCATCATGATGTCGCTTCCTCCTTCGAACACGTCGCCGATCGTCTTCGTACTCGCTGTGACCACATTTATCAATCGCAATATGTTCAAAGTCGTCGAACCGTTCCCGTAGGTCCTGTACGAACTCTGTCAGTGATTCGAGTAGTTTCACTGCCGTGTTCAAATCGAGCCCCGGCTTCTGTAACTGCTGACTTGTCGCGTTGAACCTCTTTAGAATTTCCTGCCATGTTACGTGCAGAATCACTGTCTCAAGTTTTTCCAATTCCTTCAGAATAGCAGATGCCTCATTTTTGGCCTCTGCGTTTAGATGTTCATCCATTGCAAGATCGTCAAGTACCGTGATATTTTGCTGGAATCCATTGGCCAGTGCTTCAATAGCATCTGCAAGGGCCGACCACCGTGTATCTGACAAGCACTTGACGACTGGCATGTGTTTCAGTACATCGCGATGTTTGCGCCAACGATAGGTTGACTTCACGAGATAAACATACAGCCGTTGAAGGATACCAAACAGAGTCACAGCAGCCGTGCAGCACTCAGCAGCACACGTCCCGATGAGGTTGAGAGAATGAGCCATGCAAGGAACAAACTCGGCGAATTCGCAACGACTTTTTAGGTGCGCCTGGATGCCGTGGTATTTTCCAGACATGTTGCTGGCGTTGTCGTACGATTGACCGCGACAGTCAGAGATCGGAATTTTGTTCGTTTGGAGAAAATCAAAAACTACATCTGCGATCTCCTTTCCGGTATGATTCAGTAAGGGCACGAATGTCAAGAAACGCTCTACTGGCCCCTCTGGCAACACGTAGCGGATGGTTAGATATAGCTGGTCAGTGTGCGACACGTCCGAAGTGGAGTCCACCGATATGGAGTAATATTTATGGAGTTACCGCTTCCTTTGTTGGCATGTTTATGGAGATGTGCCGCAAGGAAAGTGTCGTACTTGCTCAGAAGCTCCATCACTCCCAGGTAATTTCCGTTATGTACCGAACCGATCACCTCGTCGTCACCTCGGATGGGCAGACCACGTTCACATAGAAACATGAGGACATCCACGCACCGTCGTAGCACTTCGTGCCGGTACCAGTAGTGATGTTCTGACTCGTACTGATGAACTAGTCCAGCGTTAATGCGGCCTTGCAATGATTTTCTGCTGGCCAGGCTCGACATTGCCTGTTTATGCTGATCTGAATTACTGTGTCCTTCTATCGACTCCCTCGCGTGTTTCCAATCTTGGAACCCGGATGTAAACCGACTTTTAGTGTCTGACATGGGTGACATCAGACGGCAAATAAAACAGAACGGACGGCCGGTCTCTTCGGAATAGCACAGCCAACTGAGATCGATTTCTTCTCCAGATAACGTGTGTTTTCTACTGAACAAATTTTTTGTACAATGACGTGTTTTATTTCCATTCCGGACAGCGGAGTTCTTGTAGTCACTGTCTACATTACGACATTGTGCACTACCCTTCTCGATCCAGTAGTTTCGGAACTTCTCTGGTAGCTGGTCTGGCCAAAGGCCAATGTCTTTTTCATAATCTTCAGCCGTTTCGCTGTCTACTTCTGAACCACATTCTGAAGCAGAATCGTTTGAGTTTTTATCACTGCTAGCATCAGTAGCACTGAAACAAGGAGCAGGGCCAACAGCAGATAATGCTAACGTAGTCGTAGCTATGTTTCCCTTTGCATTGTTATCCTGTTCATTGTATTACCTGACTGTGGCTGTTGTACTCTTAAGCCAACTTGCAATTTTGGGTAGCTTGTTCCGTTCGCTTTCCGCTGCTATGCTTTCCTTCCGCTTGGCCGCACCAGACTGGTATTTTCTTCCTCGATCACGTTCACGTTCCGCCATGGCTCAACCAGGTCCACACAAAGGCAGTTCCTACAATAGAAAGCAATATTTCAGCAGTTGACACCAAACACACCTTAATAATAATAATCGAGATATATTAACGTGGATTGATAAGAAGCCTAGGGCTTGTCGAGAATCTCTCCACGGCTCAGATTATTATTGCGAGGTGTGTCTCTCTGGTGGAGGAAACCGGAGAACCCGGAGGAAACCACCGTGTCTCGGCCATGACACATGATTTACATATGCCACCGGTAGGATTTGAACCCACTCCGCCGAATCCACATTGAGGTGACCAGCCAGCAACCTCACCACTCTGCCACCGAGACACATGTTCTGCCTCTCCGGTCTGGACCGGATAGCATACAGCTAATCCCCATCCGCCAATGAACGTAACGTCTAACAACCATGCTGTGGCTTAGAGTTCTTTATTCTTGACGAATGGTATGAATTGTGATAATCGCTGTAACAAAAACAAAAATAAAATGTTATAGTAAGTTGACACAGATATTACGGTGATCGTTATACATGAACAAGATGTATATTAAAATCACTGATCAGAGTAACGGTATAATGACAAATTAGAGTCACTAGAATAGACCGCAGAGCTTTACATTTGTCTACACATCAAAGTTGCAAGTTCTTTCCTTTAGGTTGTTGTAATACAATTGTCAAAGTTCGTCGGTAAAACTAGAGCATCGAACTGTTTCATGCCGACATAAAGTCACAGTACAAAATTCTGGTATTGAACGATAAACAAAACGCATCACTCACACTGTTGTTGGCCACAGTCTGGCACAAAAAGCATTTTTCATCGCAGCGGGCAAAAAGCCACATGGCAAGGTGACATTTTTAACACAGCGTCTCCTGGCTCACGGTAGGCGAAGCCACAGGGAAGCAACAACAATGAATACGCATGACTAGTCAACCGGCACAGTGTGGCGGCGGCATATCTTGGCTCTCGGTAGGCGGAGCCACAGGGAAACGACAACAATGAATACGCATGACTAGTCAACCGGCACAGTGTGGCAGCACAACACACCTTATAAATATAATAAAATATTATCCGGTGTGTAAACTTGAATTACACAATTATAGTATAACCACCCCAGCAGTACGCCTCCGCAGTACATAGCAAACATAGATTCAGGGCGGGCGTGTAATTTTGCAAAAATGAAATCGAGATGGCCATAGCTTGCTGGGATTGGGAAAACCCTCACTTCTTTCGTGTGACCTATTTCTGTGGTAGACCTTAAGATTGCGCTCTTAAGATCAGTGGAAAGGAAAAAAAGTAAGTTAAAAGATGTAAAATAAATGATAAACATAACCAAACAGATGCCAAATTAACAGGGATATTGAGTATTTGTTTCGTGATTCACTGACCATTTACACAAACGAACTAGATTTTTTTCACAAACAAACAAAAGGGGGAAAATAGCAGAATTTCTTGTAATCTTTGTGTTTGTGCGGGGCCCCTGGGAGGCGCGGGGCCCCAGGCCGTGGCCCTGTGGGCTCTGCCCTAAATCCGGCCCTGCTGGGGACCAATCTATGTTGGCTGCCATTGGTGTTGGAGGAATGCGGTTTCCAGAACCGCAACAATATACATATATAATATATATGTATATATACTAGTGGGGTCTGCTTACAAATTGTAAGCAATCACGAACAGTTTCTCCTTTGTCTCGGGTCACTCACCTACATTTGTTATTTGCATTTGCGGATGCTTTCCATCGGTTCTGTGATTTTTCCCGGTGTATCGGCTTCAACGTCCGTCGGCACGCCAAATTACCATGCTTCCCCATGTCTCAGGTCACTCACCTGCATTTTTTTCTTTTTTTTGTCATTGATTTATATTTTCATTTATGGACACTTTCCAACGGTTCTGTGATTTTTCCTCGTGTATTGGTTTAGATGTCCGTCGGCACGCAGAATTTCAGCTTTGTATGTCACCCGGAAGGTCCCAAACTTTAATATCAGTCAGTCAGTCGGTGAATGGTTAGAATGATACTGTATATACATTTACTTTCATCAGGACTATGCAATGTAAGACAAGGAATTTGGACAGCAATGAAATATACAGGGTTATTAATTCACAACCTTTTTATCGACCTTCGAAGGAATGTTATCAGCGAGGTCCCCAAGCAAAAGCATGTAGCATGGCTTGGTACCCGTTGTGAACACCTTGTACCAAATGTTAGTTGTCATTTGGGTTAATGTTGTACAATTAAAGGTTTTCAAGTGCTTCTGGCCTGGTCTGTCAACATTTTTGCCCTTCCAGTCCAATTTTAATCATCGGCATGAACAGTGGACTTACGTTTCCTAAGGGCATTATGCACAATTAACCTGGGAAGACCCACTGGGACAGAAATGCTGCAAACTTCTGGCATCAATTAACCCATTTCACTTTGGAGGTCAGTCTGCTCTTTACCTTAAGCCACTTGTATTCCAACTGAGTGTCGATACCTGCTGTACACTTTTGGAAAGCATGCGATGCTTTGCATTTTAGGAAACTATATCCACATGCTGTTTGCGTCTCAATGGGTTGTCAGTGTTATTATCTTTGTGTCTTAACGAAGTCGCTTTTCTCAGATGTTGCAACAATTGTTGAAACATCTTTCACCACTTCTAACCTTAAACATAGTGTAAACAAATAAATCTAATTAATAATCGCCAGCCAATAGGAAGCTCAAGACAAATTTTGTTTGGAAAAATATTGTTGACTGTTTTCTGAAGCATTTAAGATACCCTTACCCAAGGACATTACGCCCGAGGAGTACAACCATCAACTCGGTGTTATATCAGAAGACTGCAATTGTGCATTAGGAAAACCCATAATACACCAACATGGCAGAATTGCTTCTTCACGCTGACAATCCCTTGGATATTGAAGACTTCATTACCTCCGCCACCGAAGGTGGAAGGAGGTTATGTTTTCACCTCTGTCTGTTTGTCTGTCTGTGAGCTGGATATCTCAAAAAGTTGGGGACGGATTCAGATGAAATTTTGTGGAGAGGTTGGGTGTGTGACAGGCCGAACTAATTCGATTTTGGTGAAGATCCCAATCCAGATTTGGATATGAGAATATTTTAATTTTTAAACTGATTCTTCACCATTGAGAGATTGGGCCTAAAGCGATATATCGCAGGATATTTCAAATATGTACTGGGCCTAATATGTTCTTGTGGATCAGGCATTGCACGGCGGAGGTATGCGCTCTACCGAGCGCCCTTCTAGTTTTTCAAGTGAACGGATGTTGGAATATTATTGAAACCTATCCTAACAATTTGGCCTACGAGTAGCAATATTATGCAACCAGTGTGCTGAATTATGAACTTGGCCCACTGGTTGCATCATTGCTGAGTTGTGGATGTGCTGTTGACCCGATGTCGCAAAACATTAAGAATGGAATTTTGAAATTTGGCCAGGATACCCGTACTTAATGGCCGACTCTTTTCAAAAGTGGCATGTGGGATCTTTAACTCCCACCAGTAATTGCTAGCAGACGCGACACGTGGTTTAACACCCCTCCAACGAGTGGCGCACTCATTGAGGCAATGCCCTGCGAAGCATCAGGATGACTTTTATAGTCGGGTCGGGAGTCAAACTGACACTAGACAGCTCCAAAGCGAGTACCTTATCTCTGAGCTAACCTGTTAGCTCAGGGGCCATTGAAAAGATCGTTTAGACTCTGCAATTCCACTCTCTCCGTAAGCCGGGTCCATTCGACTTTTATGATTTTTATACTATGATAAGGATCGCCTTAACGGAGAGTGTACTGTGTTGTAAGTAATGATGTTGTCAAGGATGCTGTTCTCAGATGTTTGCATCAATATTTTTTTTGACATCATGGCTACATATCCTTGTTTCACACTGATAAACGTGTTGATTCATTGGAAAAGTGACTGCAAAGTTATTAAAACCATACCTATATATTCTGTGTTCGAGTGACAACCAATTCGGGATTGTTACTCCGAAGCAAAGAAACTGCTTCGCCAGAGCCGACATTCTGTATGGACATATGTCGATAGAAAAGTGTTTTTCTTTTAAACAAAAGAAGGGCAATTCTCTTCAGGAGGACCTTGCTTTTACAAGTCTGTAATTGACTTAAAACATAAAAGCAAACAATAAACGGTGGAAAATGCCTTCACGTCATTTGGTGCTGGGCTGGCAGAATAGCCTGGAGTTATCCACACTCTCCCCTGAGCTGTCTAGTCTCAGTTCGAAACTTGACCCAGCTATGAACTGCCATTCTGGTGTTTCACACACAGGATGATTCATCAATGTGTATGCCATCCCTCGGATAGACGTTAAACTGGGTGTCCTGTCGATCAGTTGGTGAACATAACGATCCCACAGTGTCCTTTGCAAAGAGTAGGAGAGCTCCTGAATAAATTCCAAATCCTTGGAGGGAAGATTGGGATTCACTCACTTGAGTATCCTGCATCTATTTGTAACCCTCGCCAAGAAACAGCTCAGCAGAACCAACACTTTATACAAATCATGGTGCATGAGTATGAATATATGGTACTCCAAAAATTATTATTTTGAAAAAAAAAAATCAAACAAAGGAGAATTAAATACAAAATGATGCAACACGCACACACACACACACACACACACACACACACACACACACACACACACACACACACACACACACACACACACACACACACACACACACACACACACACACACACACACGGACAATGATATTGAGGACAGAACAGACAGGCATATTATGTTAAATGAAACCTATGAGTTATTTTTAAATGTGTTTATGAAGTGGAAATAGTGATTCAAGTGTTATTTATTCATATAAATCATCTGAGTAAGCTTTGTGGTGATATTATTTACATGTCTGCCCACATTACCTTTGGCAGATATCGATGAGTGCCAGTTGGAGAATGGAGGCTGTGACCATGTATGCAGAAACACAGTTGGCAGTTTTGAGTGCAGTTGCCACAAGGGTTACAAGCTGCTTACCGATGAGTGCTCATGCCAAGGTTCGTGCCTCAAGTACAGCTAAATGGTACATATTTATGTTTTTGTCTCATTTTATTGCATAATCAAGGTGAATAAGCAGACTCCTTTTATGAGACAATGGGAGAGGCCTGATGCTTGAGCATGAACATTTAATGAAAAACCTTTTTTAATGAACATGATAATAAAGGAATAGATGTGACTTTGTGGATTTGCAAAAAAACAAGACAGCAACGACAACAAATGGTGTAAGTTTTGAACATGCAAGTGACACTTGTTCTTTTTTTTTTTATGAACAATTAAGTTTCCCACCCTTTTCCCTTTTCCCACTTTTTAAATGCTGCAAGAAATGTGAGCCAAGAGCTCCTAACTTTATCCTGTTTAATATGAAATGTTAAATCTATAACTCGGCCCTTTGTGAGTCATCTCTGTCAAAGGTTAGATATTATTTTTCTTGTAAATGCGAATAACTTGCTGAATTCTCATGTCAATCGTTGTTGTATACAAAATTTTGGCTCGTGGAGGATTGAAGTGATGGAGGGTACTAAGGCACTGTCCTAAGAATGGTGCAGTGGGACAACAGGCAGATGCAACAACCAAGGGAATGAATGAATGAACAGGAAGAGAGAGGGGAGAGGAAAGGAAACAAAGTAACCTGGAAGTAAGATAGCTGGGTTGGGGACGGGTTCATGAGGGTGGAAAAGATCACCGATCAGGATGGAGGATGACTTGAGGTGGTAGTGGATTGCCAACTTGAATCACAGGAGGGAAGAGTGGGGTTTAACTACATCAGGAAGGTGAGTATAGAAGTGGGAGATAAGAGGAACAAAGGAATGGAGATGTACTGATATCAGTTCTTTCTTTTTCCTTATTAGCCTTTACAACATATTCAGTAAACTGATAGGTTCAGTCATTAAGGTGCGAGTTAGGTATTAACACGATGGGTCAAATAGACTAAACCCCATAGGAAGGAAACATGATGTAATTGACCTTGTGGTCATGACAAGATTAGTTTGCACACATTTTAAATAATTAATATAGAATACAGTACAAGAGTTTTTTTTTAAAATGCAATGACATCCTAAGCACTGTGAACAACATTTAATTGAAATAAACACTTAAAATAGCGGGAAATTATTTTCAGCTGAAATGCTAAAAGTAATAATATGTTAACACTGCATTTATCGTAATATGTTAGCTGCGTTTTATTTACTTCACACTTTGCATGAAATGCAATTCTAAACACCTGCACACATATTTCGCAGTTGATAACCATTCGATTGAAAGGATGGTGTTGGCTTAACAGTTAAGGTCGCTGGCTTAAGATCTTAGGGAATTGAGTTCGAGCCCCTGTCCTACTGTTAAATATCACAAGGTGGGTTGACTCAGCCTGACACCTTTCTCAGGTTGGCAAAGTGAGTACCAACTTACTGGAAACAGGAGGCACCACCTCAGTGGCATAGCTGTGCCTTCAGCAATGATACATCCAGAAGCCACAGGATGCATACGAAATGATGATGAAGACTGTTCAATTTATGCTCTGTATATTCACTTTGGACAACTGAGCAGAATACCAACATTCATGGCTTTTCTTCCAAAATGTATCATGTGGGTATTGTAATCATCATCCACAAACAAATGTGAAAGAGAAGAATTAGCATCCACAAACTCTCTCCAAAGAATGCCATACCGGTACTTTCTGTGTATATCTGAAGGCATTTTATTGGAGCATAATCCAAAATACTGTTTAACACAATTTAGAAGGGCCTGTATTAGCTGAAAAAATGTTGGTGCTTTGTTTTTGAGCAGGAGGTTAAGCGAGTAGTATGTCAGGTCTACATTGAACAGACACATGCCATTTTATTGGAACATAATCCAAATTACTGTTTAACACAAATTAAAAGGGCCTGTATTAGCTGAAAAAATGTTGGTGCTTTCTTTTTGAGCAGGAGGTTAAGTAAGTACAGTGGTACCTCGACTTACGAATGTCTCTACATACGAATGTTTCAGGTTACGAAGCGCCTGAACGGGAAAATATTGCCTCTAGTTACGAAGGCGTTTCAGGATACGAAGTCAAAAATACAGTACAGTATGCGCTGCTTTTCGCTGCTCCCAGAGTTTCCCGAACGTAAACAAACTTGAAGC
Source organism: Eptatretus burgeri (assembly GCF_056783735.1). Taxonomy (NCBI): domain Eukaryota; kingdom Metazoa; phylum Chordata; class Myxini; order Myxiniformes; family Myxinidae; genus Eptatretus; species Eptatretus burgeri. Next base: position 92,165,379 of record NC_140965.1, on the reverse strand, counting down.
TGCTCTGCCATTGGCTATCGCCTAAAATCTGCCTGGCAACCCTTTGCGTATGCGTGTATCCCAGCATGCTCTTCGTGTCCCCGTCCCGCTCTGTAAATATAGTTATACTGTATACAGTCTATGGTCCCGCTACGAAGTGCTCGGACAGTGTTACAGTACAGTACGCGTGTGGATTACAGTAACTTTTATTCACAATGGACCCCAAGAAAGCAATGAAGAAAAGTGGACAAGGAGAAAAGAAGAAGAAGAGAGTTTTTCTGGCCATACAAACAAAGCAAGAGATAATAGAAAGGTATGAAAAGGGGATGCGTTTGATTGATCTCGCAAAAGAATATGGACGTAATATATCTACGATCGGCATGATAATAAAACAAAAGGAAGCCCTAAAAGCTACGGCTCCTTCCAAAGGCCTCTGTCATTTCCAAGAGGAGGTCGGCAGTGAACGATGAGATGGAGAGGTTGTTACTCGTGTGGATAAAGGAGAAAGAGATCGCTGGTGACACAGTGACAGAGGCCATAATTTGCGCAAAGGCAACCGCCATCTTCACTGACCTCGTGAAGGAGGATACAGGCAAGGGAAATTCGGCGCAGTTCGTAACGAGAATAGCAGTTAAAAGGTAAATGAATATTTTTATTATTTCCTTTATTCTTTGTTTTTTACATTATGTGCCTCTCGTTTTTTGTTTATTGTGCGGTAATCTAATTTTAACATGTATTTGTTTCATGTTCTGATGCATTTTTATGATTTATTAAAAAAAAATGTCCGAATTTTGCGGGGCTTGGAACGGATTAGCGCATTTACATTCAAAAGGCGTCTCTACTTACGAAGGTTTCAGGTTACGAAACTACTCCCAGAACGAATTAAATTCGTAAATAGAGGTACTACTGTAGTTTGTCAGGTCGACATTGAACAGACACATGGTGGTCCATCCATCCATCCATTGGGATCATGCTCTGTGCAGAACGTTGGTGCTGCCTAAGCAGTCTCCTTGGCGATTGGGCACAATCCTGGATGGGTCACCACTCCGACACAGAATACCAACAAGCTGGTACTCATTTTGCCGACCTCAGAAAGATGACAGGCAGAGTCAACCCCACCTGGTGTTAATTCAACAGCCAAGTGGGATTGAGAACTCAGGATCCTAGGTTCCCAAGTCTACCACTCTAGCCATTAAGGCAACACCAGGCATGTGTGGTGGTATCCCACAGAAAAGTCATTGTTCATCAAAAATTTTTCAGCCAAAACATCCTGTGGAGGCGATGGGGTGGATAGAGACAGAGACAGACACACATCTGGAGAGATCTAAAGACATGTGAAGAGTTCCTTCAGCTTTCAATGTGATTCAATGGCCTTCCAAATCAACAGCTGAAGAACCATTTACCATTGAGTTTTCAACCCTTCAATCCCAGAACCTCTGTAAACGGTGGGTCCACAACATTACTTTTGTCTGGAGGTCATCCAGTAGGGCAGACTGAGAGAAAAACATGGAAACCGAGGGATATATATATATATATATATATATATATATATATATATATATATATATATATATATATATATATATATATATATATATATATATATATGTATATTGTTACGGATCTGGAAACCATTTGCATTCAACATACAGATGTCCCAAAAGTCAGTTATGTCGTTAAGTATGTGTGTAGTCAGATCCCCTTCCTTTTGTCTAGTGGGAGAATCAAAGGCGTGCGTTGCGATTTCTTTTAGTTAGGTTGTTACATCCAACAAGCCATCTAACAACCATCCCATTTGCATGACCCCTCGGCCCATCATGATCCACAACCAACCCCTGCCTTCTCGCACCCTGACGTGCCAAGGCAAGATCTCGCGATTCCGGTTTCTCGGCTCTCACAAACGTTGTAACTCTTTCACGACGACCTTTGCAACATTGATACTGTTGCTCGACAAATACGAACCCGCGTGGAAGAGTGGGTGGGGTTTCCCGGCAGGGGCCGAAACCCCGCCCAGGAAGGGCGAGTCCATGGAAGCCTGCCCAATCAGGGCGAGGAGTGAGGTCTGTTCGAGCGAGCCCCGCCCCGTTGAAGGAGGTCTCTCTTCAACTTCCCGAGCACTCTCTGAGGCAGTGGTGGTTTTGGGGTTGTTACGAACGTTGTTCTGAGGTTTTTGACAGGGTTGTGGTGGTTGAGAGTCGAGTGAGGAAGAAGGGTCTTGGAGAAAGTTCTCCACGGGTTTCTGACTAGGTTTTGGATAGGGCTCTGAGGGTTGTTGTTGAGCGTGCAGTTCTTTTGAAGTGGAGGGTTGAGCAGAAGGTCGTGAAGGCAGCAAACGTGTCCCTGCTGGCCCTCTCCAAGGAAAGGAAAGAGCGACCCTGACTCCCCTCCGTGGAACCCACTATTCACCACCTGAGCTCCGCCACGAACCACGAGTCCCAAACGTGTGGCTGGGGACCAAACAACGACCTTTGTCAGGTGCTGCATCGCGGAGCATCCCCTTCCTCCGACGGTCAAGTACCCAGCCGGACTCTGACCCCCAGCTCGTCTCTCTCCTCGACTGCGAGGGTCCAATAAAGAACTCTGGGTTTATTTTCATTTGTGTGTGTGTCTACGTGTGGGGCCGTCTTTAAGTAGAACTGAATTAGTGTTTTTGGATCATTGTAAATATTCGTTGCTTGCATATTTGCGTTGAGTCTTGCTTTGTGTCTTCATTTACTGTAAATAAATCATCACAGAAATGTTCCCAGTCTGTTTCCGTCCCTTCTTGCATTGGTCCAACATGGTTTGGATCTGAGTTTAGACGGGGTTTTATCCCCGATAATCCGTTCATCCCAGCCGGAACGTGTCCCAGCTTTGGCAGTTTCCGCTCAGCTGCACCTGAACCGGAGTTGGTAGTCGGTAGTTGGAACTCTACTACAATCAGTAAAGTGACCAGGTTCGAGCAAGACGTGCTGAGGGCGTGGTTTCCCCGGTAGTCAGAATTGCGTAGTTAATTAGGTAAATTGGTTCTAGACAAAAGACGCTACGCTACGCGGTTGAAATATTGGCGACCACGGTCAGTTCGACCACCCGCCGTGTCACGGAATTATCTGGAGCGATGGCCTACAATTCCGGGGAGTCTGGTGGGAGACGACGAACCTCCCCCACCGAGTGGTCATTCTCGCCACCGACCCCCGATATGTATATATATATATATATATATATATGTATATATATATATATATATATATATATATATATATATATATATATATATATATATATATATATCTTCTTCTTCTTCTTTCGGCTGCTCCCGTTAGGGGTCGCCACAGCGGATCATCCATTATGATCCGCATAGTGATTTGGCACATGTTTTACGCCGGATGCCCTTCCTGACGCAACCCTGGTCGCCTCTTACGACACAGGGATATGGTACACCTATTTTAACCGGGGTATACACCGGCCCAGTATACTGGGCCAAGCTCTTCAATTTCAATCTGAGGACTCCATGGTGTCATGCGAATTTCCACAACCGTAACAATATATATATATATATATATATATATATATATATATATATATATATATATGTATATATATATATGTATATATATATATATATATATATATATTGTTACGGTTGTGGAAATTCGCATGACACCATGGAGTCCTCAGGTGAGATATATCGGTAAGTTCATGTGTAGTTAACCCAAACCCATTGTATAGAGGGAATATATGTGATTTATGGGGCTGCGATTCTTTGAGTTAGCCGTTTTTCTGTTCTATCGTTATTTTGGACCGTTCGAAGACTTCAAACGAAGGCCCCGTGAAAGGCCTACAATGGCGCATGAGTTTTCCCACCTTTTTGCGGTGCCGGGGGCTGACAGGAGAGGCTGCGAGAGCTCGCTGGCGATTGGTGGATACGGGGTGTGAGGCGGCCGTGAGGAGGAAACGCCCCTTTTCGAGGAACTTCTCGAAAGGGCTAGAGGAGAGGCGGAGCCAAAAACGGGGCGGAGCGACGGGTGGAGCCCGCTCCATAAACAACGGACACGGGCGGGGCGCGCCCTCTTCTCTTCGTCCTGGAGCTGGTCTCGCCGTTCGTCTCTTCTCTTTGTCCTGGAGCTGGTCTCACCGTTCGTCTCTTCTCTTCGTCCTGGAGCTGGTCTCACCGTTCGTCTCTTCTCTTCATCCTGGAGCTGGTCTCGCCATTCGTCTCTTCTCTTCGTCCTGGAGCTGGTCTCGCCGTTCGTCTCTTTTCTTCATCCTGGAGCTGGTCTCGCCGTTCGTCTCTTCTCTTCGTCCTGCAGCTGGTCTCGCCGTTCATCTCTTCTCTTCGTCCTGGAGCTGGTCTCGTTGTTCGTCTTGGCTCATCTCTCCTGGTGGTCTGGTCTGGTCTTCTGTCGGTGCGGTCCCGAGACCCCGCTGGCGGGACGGAGCGTCTGCCATTCCCCTCTCCCGACCCCGAGCATCAATGGTTCCCCCCCTTTATCCGTGCTGAGATAGCGCCGGAAACCCCGTCCGTGGCATCGAGCGGCCAACACGTGCCGGCGCGAAGCACGAGCTCACCGACCACGCCGGAGGAGCTGGGAGCTGAGGTCGCGGGAGGAGGACTCGACGCGCGCAGGGAAGTTACTACTTTTCTTTTCTTTGCTTTTTGAAAGCTCGAGCTCGAAAAGAAGCAAAAGGAGCACGATTTGGAAGTAAAACTACTCATGGAAAAATATTGGATGGGGCAAGGCAGTTCAAAGAACTGGAGGGGAGAGTGAGGGAAATACAGTTGGAAGAGAAAAAAAATGTGAACACGATGGGGAGTTGGAACAATTGAAGGAAGAGATAAGAACAGGCAATCAGGAAAGAGAAAGCCAAGAACAGAAGATAAAAAGAGGAGAGGGACAGCTGGAGGAAAGGACGGAGGATTGCTGGAAAAGTCAGAACAGTTCGAAGAACTGCGGGGAGAAATGAGGGAGGAAGGAGAAAGGAAAAACGCAAACAAGATGGGGAATTGGTGCTACTGGAGCGAGAGGTAAGGACAGGCCAGATTAAAAGAGAAACCCTGGAAAGAGAGATAGAAATAGGAAAGAAATATCAGGAAGAACAAAAGGAATACGGGAAGAAAATGGACGAAATGAGGAGGGAAGCATGGGAAAGTTGTTAGATAGATACTTCTGAGATACGGAAACACGAAACCAAAGGGAGAGGATTACAAAACGAGTTGAGGATGGTGAAAGAAGAAAGAACGACAGCAGAGAATGAAACGTTAAGGAACCACACTGTACAGATCGAACAGCTGGAAGCGAAGGCCAAATTAAAGAATGAGATGCAAGAAAGAGTAATGATGGAAGAACGAATGAGACAAGAAGGAAATCGACCAATGGAAGGAAACCACGAGATTGCAGAATGAGGAACAAGAAAGAGTACTGAAAGAACAAAGATTGAGACAGGAGAAAGAAATCCGTCAATTAAAGGAAATAACGAGATTGCAGAATGAGGAACAAGAGAGACTGTGGAATAAAAAACACAAAGAAGAACGAATGAGACAGGAGAAGGAAGTCAGCCAACTGAAGGAAATAACGAGATTGCAGAATGAAGAACAAGGAAGACAGTGGAATAGGAAATACAAAGAACAAGGAATGAGACAGGAGAAAGAAATCAGTCAGTTGAAAGAAATGACGAGATTGCAGAATGAAATGCAAGAAAGAGTAATGAAGGAAGAACGAATAAAGCAGGAAGGAGAAATCAGGAGATTGAAGGACACAACGAGATTGGAGAGGGAAGAACGAGAGGAACAATGGGATAGAAAACAAAAGGAACATGAAGCTGAGGTTGACAAATTGGAAGAAAAGGCAAGGCTGGAGTGCGAGGAGATAGACAAACAACAGCGAATGAAACACAAAAGGGAAATTAACCAAATGAAGAAAACCACGAAACTGGAGAAGGAAGGACAGGAGAGTAAACAAGGAAGAGTAATGAGAGAGCAGCAAATGAAACACAAAAAGGAGATTAACTAAATGAAGCAAACCATGAAACTGGATAAGGAAGGACAGCAGAGGAAACAAGGAAGAGTAATGAGAGAACAGCGAATGAAGCACAGGAAGGAAATGAGCCAATTGAAAGAAACGATGAGATTCGAAAATGAAGAGCAGGAGAATCTGTGGGGTAGAAAACAAGAACAATGTGAGTTTGAAATTGAACAACTAAAACGGGGAGCAAGATTGGAGTCCACGGAGATGGAAAAGCTCCGGAGGGAGAACGAAGAACTCAGGAAGTTCCGAGAGGAGGAACGGCTCAGAAGGAGCCAGGAAGTAGAACAACGCAGTAAGGTGGGATGTGTGACAGCACCACAAGGAGCAATGTTGGTGGTGCAGGACTTGATCGACGTCACTCGTCAGATGAAGGAACAGTTAGGACCAACCCGAATAAAGGAGACACAGATCAGAATGGAGAAGAGGGAAGCAACAGAGACAAAGAAGGAAGTAGAAGTATTGCCAGAGACACGGGAGACAGACCGAGTCGAGAATGAATTAAATAAAACGAAGGAGGAAACAGAGACGAGGATCCAGGAAGAAACTAATAGACACGAAGAGACAATAGAAATAGAATGTATAGAGACGCGGGAGATAAAAAAAAATAGAGGAGAGACTACACGATAAAGACAGGGTGGAAGACGAACACACACACATTGAGGTAGTGGAGGACCATGAGGGGGAGCTGGCGGACTGTTTAGGGACCCGGTGCAAGCAGCTGGATGGCCTCCTTTGGGAACAGAGGGAGACGCTGTTCTCCCTTGAAGCGAGTCACGACCAGGTGGGTTCGGTCGTGCCGGGCAGAGTCGAGGGGGTGAGTGCTGCGAACGGGTGCACGTGCAGCTTGGGGGGTATAGAGGCCCCGGGAACCCTTGAGGGGACACGAATCCCCAGTGTGGTTGTGCAGGTGTGTGTGTTTGCGAGTGTGCGGAGATGCGTGCTTTCTGGCACGCATTGTGCGAGTGAGACCCCCTGTGTGAGTGATAGGGTCCGTGTGAGGGAGACAGTGTGTGTAAGAGAGCGGTACGTAAGGGAGATGACGGTGGGCATGTGCGAACATGCAGCCGCATCTCCCGGGGTGAATGTCATGGAGTGGAGTGTGAGCGTCATGACACACAGGTGTGCGTGGATCGAATGGCGACGACGACGACGACGACAGAGGGACAGGGGCCGAGTAGCGGCCGTAGCTGTAATGGGGACCGTGCCGGGTTCACCCAGCAGCGAGTGCGAGGTCCGTGCTGTGGTACGCACGAGGCCGCCGCGTGCGCGCTTGCGGGAGTGAAACCCGGTCCGGAAACGCACGCGGTGGATTTGCCGATCCCGCGGACGGACAAAGGTTAGGCAGGATTTCGGATTTGGACCGGATGGGTTCTCCACGCGAGCTTGTGTTCAGCTCCAATGGCCAGAGCACGTGTTCGCGTGGGGAACCCCTCTAAACGCGAGGCTTGTTTTTTTTATGCACAGGGTGACGTCATGGCTGCGTGTAGGGTTGGAATCCGGCAGGAGGGTGAATCCCTGCCGGACAGTACCGTCCAAGAGGGACGAGGGACGCGAACAGCTGCCATGACGTCACGCCAAAGGTGCGCGGCTGTGAATTGCCGCGCTGGTGTGCACGTTGCGAGTTGCCGCGCTGGTGCTGCGCAATAAAAAAAAACAAAAAAAACAAGCATCGCTTCGGGTGAACAGGATTCCCGGGCAAGGGGTGGAAGACCCCCCCTGCCTGGGCACAGGATGGCACGAGCTAGGGGGAAGGGTTAGTGTGAGCTAGACCGGCTCCATGGGGCAGGGGTAAATCCTCATGGGGCCCGTGGAATGGATTAATTAGAGGGATTGTAGTCAGATTTAGGATGGGAAATGACATTTTGAAGACAGAGACAGACTTTGGATGTGTAAAGGGGACGTAGCTTAGCTACGTAGTGTCAAAAGGACGTGCTATAATGTAAGAGACGACGTGGGAGCACAAGATAGTTAGGGGAAGTAGTGAGCAGGATGGCAGAGTTCGGCGATGTGTGTGTGAGTTGTGAGGTGTGGAAAGGAAACATGTTGAGTGAGTGAGGCCAGCGGGTCTGTGTGTATGGAGTGAATGTGGAATGCATGGTGCGATTAATGATTGGGGGGAGGAGTGATTCTCACCCAAGGGATCCCGGGTCAGTGTAGGGTGAGTTAGCAGGTTAGCGAAATTGAAAAATGGAGGTTGTTTTGCTGTTGGTGGGAGTGTAGGCTCGATACCTGTTTGGAGGGGTGCAGGAGCCCTGTTGATAGGCTGGGAGCGTGGCTGCGAAAGGTGAGTATCGCTGAGTGGGTACCCCGGGCACCGGGCTAGTCGGCCGTGGTAGGCCAAGGGCCCATGGGGGGCCGGGATAGCATAGTGGGCACGGGTGCGCCCGCATGATGCGGGGGCCCGGGGCGACGTTAGCCGCGTGGGCAGTGCATTGGGCACGGGCGCCCAGGGAAGGGGCCCGGGGCGCTAGCCTGCCATGTGAGCGTTTCAGGGGAGTCGCCATGGAGGGCACTCCCCGCTGTTTAGGGAGCTGGTAGGCTCAGAGGCAGTATAGTGCCATAGCTGGAGAATTGGCAGAGGGTAGTGCCTGCCAAGGGAGCCACGCGTCCCAGCCATGAGACCGTGTGAGGGCATGGAAGGAAAATTGGGGGGCATGGCCCAAAATTTGAGAGGACACCAACACAGGCGACTGGAATCTGGGTTGTTAGAACCAATAGATTGAGCGAGAGGCGCTTGTTGAAAGCCGCGGGGTAGTTTAAAGGTTAATGGATAGAGTAGATAGGAAGTGTACCCCTCTGCACCATCCATCCCTTCGCTCTCGTTGTGGGCCAGTGGACCCACTTTGGGTTAGATCGCTGAAGTCCGAGGAGGCCATCCTGAGGCGTGAGTTGGGCCTCGACGCAGGACGCAAGCCTTCCCTCATTCACCTCCAGGAAGGGAACATAGGGGTTGGGAGTAGGAGAGGTGACAAGATAGGTTAGCCGAACAAAGACAGTAAAGGGGGTTAGGGGACGATTTATAGTGGGAAGTACAGAAATGAAAAAAAAAAAGTTGGGGCTAAATTGGTTTTTTACAAATTAAGGGAGTGGGTAGGTACAGAGACAGGCAAAGGCGATAGGTTGGGAGGGAGACCGGTAGGTAGGTCCGAGCCCGCCTTCTGAGTGTCCAGCACCACCGCACTCCCTCCACGACACGACAAGAGGCCGGCCAACTTCATCTGCTGGCTGTTGTTTTGCTGCGAGGCCTGTACCGGTCGGATCGTCTGCAGCTGTGCTTCAAGGCCTGTGCCGGTCGGATCGTCTGCCGGCTGTGTTTGCCTGCAGCGGCCTTGTTCTGCAGGCTGTGTTTGCCTGTCCACCTTTACCATGCCATGCCCACTGCCCACGTTCACCAGCCCCCGTTCTGTTTTGATTTCCCCCCCCCCTCTTCATTTCCATGTGCGCCGGGATCGTTCAAGTTTGCATGACTGCCCTATTAGCAGCTACAACGCGGGCCTGCAGTGGCGGCCCGTGCACCGGTTTTCTTTTGACTTTTTCTGCCTGCAGAGTCCATTTATCCTGGGCCATGGTTTAGTGTAAAATTTGTAAGCTTAAGGTGTTAAGATGTACTGTAAATATGAGTGCGCCCCCGGCATGTATGTGTTAGCGCCGGCAATTTTATTTAAGTCGTCTGTATGAGTGGGTTTGTTTCGTTAGTTACTCAGCCCATAGGTTATTTATTTTGGGGACACGAATACACTGAATGTCGCACTCAGGGATCCGAAGGTAAAATGTACGAGGGGAGAACTACACATGATGGCACGCGACAATTTGACGACTCGGGACCTGTCTGTAAAAAGGGGAGGGGGTAGTGTTACGGTTGTGGAAATTCGAATTACACCATAAAGAGTCCGCAAGTGAGATATATCGGTAAGTTCATGTGTAGTTAGCCCAAACCCATTGTATAGAGGGAATATATGTGATTTATCGGGCTGCGATTCTTTGAGTTAGCCGTTTTTCTGTTCTATCGTTATTTTGGACCATCCGAAGACTTCAAACGAAGGCCCCCTGAAAGGCCTACAACGGCGCGCGAGTTTTCCCACCTTTTTTGCGGCGCCGGGGGCTGACGGGAGAGGCTGCGAGAGCTCGCTGGCGATTGGTGAATACGGAATGTGAGGCGGCTGTGAGGAGGAAATGGCCCTTTTCGAGGAGCTTCTCGAAAGGGCTAGAGGAGAGGCGGAGCGAAAAATGGGGCGGAGCGACAGGTGGAGCCCCGCGCTGCGAAGAGCGGAGCCCCGCTCCATAAAGGACGGACACGGGCGGGGCGCGCCCTCTTCTCTTCGTCCTGGAGCTGGTCTCGCCATTCGTCTCTTCTCTTCGTCCTGGAACTGGTCTCGCCGTTCGTCTCTTCTCTTTGTTCTGGAGCTAGTCTCGCCGTTCGTCTCTTCTCTTTGTTCTGGAGCTGGTCTCGCCGTTCGTCTCTTCTCTTTGTTCTGGAGCCGGTCTCGCCGTTCGTCTCTTCTCTTCATCCTGTAGCTGGTCTCGTCGTTCGTCTTGGCTCGTCTCGCCTGGTGGTCTGGTCTGGTCTTCTGTCGGTGCCAAGGTCTTCTGTCGGTGCGGTCCCGAGACCCCGCTGGCGGGACGGAGCATCTGCCATTCCCCTCTCCCGACCCCGAGCATCAATGGTTCCCCCACTTTATCCGCGCTGAGATAGCGCCGGAAACCGCGTCCGTGGCGTCGAGCGGCCAACACGTGCCGGCGCGAACACGAGCTCACCGACCACGCCGGAAGAGCTGGGAGCTGAGGTCGCGGGAGGAGGACTCGACGCGCGCAGGGAAGTTACTACTTTTCTTTTCTTTGCTTTTTGTGTAAATGTGTGTGTGTGGCTCCGTCCGATAAGTAGAACTGTGTAAGTGTGCCTGAGTAAGTCATATTCGGTTGTAGTTCTTGCTTTCGTTCTTGCTTTTGTTGCATGACTGTATGGCTGTATATATATGTATGACTGTATGGCTGTATGTAACGGGTTGTATTTGCTAATAGACACTAAGAAATGTGTGTGTGTGTGTGTGTGTGTGTGTGTGTGTGTGTGTGTGTGTGTGTGTGTGTGTGTGTGTGTGTGTGTGTGTGTGTGTGTGTGTGTGCGTGTGTGTGTGTATAAATAAAGTGCATTGTGTGAACTGTTTTCCCGTTTCGCTTCGTCTTTTCCTTGTATTGAATCTCCATCTTGCATCACGTAGTGGATTGATAGTGGGTTTAAAACGCCTGGTAATTAATCGGAACAGTCAAGGCCGACGATAACTCCGCTCGGTTATCCCTGTAATACGGAACGAACCGCTTAAGCGGTTGTCCGGAGTCGGCCTGTGGCATGGTATGATCGCCCGGTCAACCACTCGCGCAGGTACTTAGGTAGGTCGAATTTGGCGAGCAAC
>NC_140965.1:92118987-92151487 GCF_056783735.1 Eptatretus burgeri | reverse complement strand
GCAGGCTATGAGCCAAGGACATGCCTCGTAAGGTTTGTGTTTCTGGTGAGGTTTAAGTGTTAACGATGGTTGCTTGCACAAGATCATAGATAGATTTGATGGTGCCAAACACAGAACATGTAGCAACATGCAAAACCTATCACAATACCCTTAAATTGCGATGTCATGAACATTGTGTTGAATCAAGACTTGCTCCATTAATAAATGCTTTTTTTTGAAACAGAATGCTCAAAATGCTTTCCAAAACGTTTTTGTTTTGATACCACAAACAGTTTGTGAAATACGGTTCGAAAGGTACACCATCACTCACGTTCCCAGCCACTTCTCTCATACATCCAAGTGGTAACTGCAGTTATTAACGGTCTCCTTAAAGACGCATTGGGTCTGGAAAATGACCCAATACGGTCTACTTTGTAATTTTTTTCTGAAACCCAAGATAAAGGTAAATGTTATCTGACTTACGTAAATTCTCAAAAACAGTTAATTTCGAGCTAAAGCACCTGCTGAAGTGCACTTCAAGTGTGGCACATCCGTCAGTTTTCTCTTCAATGCAAGCTGAATATGATTGACGCAATGCAGTAAAGAATGTTCAGCTTCCATCGTTTTGTGAGTGGAAAATGTCGAAGAGTTAATTGTTTTGCTATTCCGCACCGCAGTTACTTGAATCGGAATATAGTGAGCATTTTAGATGTTGGCGAAGTTCGGTTTACGCTTATATATTCTTTAACAAATAAATCATGATGCGTGCCATCACAAATTGGCACATAAAGGGGCATAATAATGGATAATGGTTTAACTGTAGACATTGTAAAAGATGTGGTCTGTGTGATTTGCACAATATAAATGAAATATCATGAACGCCTTGGTTCCACAATCATAACTGATACGTTCACATAATCTCTTAATATACCTTCTGGCTTGTATGTGGTTGCCACAATTTAGCATCTGCTGGCTTTTTAAAAACAAATTTCTCAACAACAACAACAGACCACCATACAACAGCAAAGTGGGCACTTCAGATATGCAGGCCTCAAAAGAATGAGCCTTTGGGTGTGGACAGGCGGACCTAACCGAATGGACTCAGGATCCTCATACAACCGTGCACGCATAGTATTCACTCATGAAGTGAAAAGTAGCCAAGAAATGAGGAGCTTAAAAAAAAAAAAAGAGAAAACATTTCACAACTGGAAAAGAGCTTTAAAATTATTTCAATGGATGAAATCAACAGGCCATTGATTGAGGTATGATAATCACAGTGAGAAGCATCAGATGTTTTAGGAGTTCACTGTTCGTCCTGTTGATTTCATCAATTGTTCGACCTGTCCGCTGACATAAATTGATGCAAGCCTTCATCAGCAAGACTAGTTCTTCATTCTAATAATTCTTTCAAATATCTGTTGACATATATATCAGCTTTCACGATATATTTATTGTACTCAGAAAGATGTAGGTAGCTCTTTAACTGAAACAATAGTACAACCTCTCATGCTGCATCTCAGTGTACTAAATGGAGCTTTTTTAAGGGAGGTTAAGGCCTAACATTTGCCACGGCGGCCGTGGGGTGTCCAAAATCTGCGGCCACAAGCAATTATACGGCGGCCGCAGTGTTTCCACGGTCACACAATGCAGCAGTCACATATGTTTTTATTTTTCGGGTAGCCGCACGGCGTATTTATAAAATGTGGAGACCGAAAACGTGGGGGTGCCGTACGGTCTTTGATTTGATGTCGCACGGTGACCTTAGGGCGTCGCTGCGGCGGCCATAGAATTTTCAAGGCAGACGCAAGGTAGCCTCAAGGTGCCCGCAAGGCGACCGCAGGGGGGGCCCTAAAGCGAACGTGCGGCCAGACGGACAGTAACGAGTGGGTATATATATACCAGTTCTTTTTTTACTGAAATAAAAATATAACAGTTCGGAACATTACCAGTATGTGGTGCCCCCAGAATCGGAATTAAATTCGTTGCAGGAGGCTGGCTGTTCGGATTGCAAAAAGTTCGATTCCCAAACTATTTTCCCAATAAGAAATAATGGAGTGAATTAATCTGTTCCTGGTCCCCAAGAAAACCCACTTTCAAGACACTTTCAACCAAAAATCGTAAAGCACAGTAAGACAGCCCACTCGTGCGCAATCGCGTTCAATTCGGTGAAGTATGCAACAGAGCAGAACGGCAGCCATTTTAGCAAGCGAGCTGCTTTCTTCGTTGTAGTTTGACCGCTGTATTGACCGCGGAGTTGGAGGCAGGAGAGGGGCAGGAAAGAGAGTAAGGCGATGGTACATTCGCCATGTACAAGACAGTTTCTTTTTATCACAAGTGAAATTGCACAAAATAAGAAGAGATGAGAGAGAAGAAAGGGAGAGAAAGAGAGAAATTAGGATGGAGAAATAGAGAAGAAGAGAAGCTAACAGATAAAAAAAGAAAAGGCAAATTGAGAGAGGAAAGGATAAAAATCAAAGCCCAGACACATGCAGAAAGTATATTATTCTTACCTGGAGACATATATATATATATATATATATATATATATATATATATATATATATATATATATATATATATATATATATATATATATATATCATCATCATCAACAAAAGAAGTCATGCAACAAACTGTATGATAAATATCACCTTCCAAGAAAGTATTGTCGCGGATTCGCGCCCGCCGGCGTGCGAACGGCCACGTAACTCGAATCGCGGCACGTCGCCCACCGGACGGACAATCCAGTCGTGACCCTCTCGGACTAACGCCGGGAACCAGTCACGGGTGGACCTTTCGGTCTCACCGCGATCGAGCCAATCGGCCCCCGCGTGGGATAGGGTTGCTCGCCAAATTCGACCTACCTAAGTACCCACACGGAGGGTAGACCGGGCGATCGCACCTCGCCGCAGGTCGACTTTGGACACGTGCCACTTAAGCGACCCGTTCCGTACTATCGGGATAACCGAGCGGTGTTATTCGTCGGCCTCGACGGTTCGATTAATTATCGGGCGTCTTTGCCCACGACCAACCCTTTACGTGAAGCAAGATGGGGATTCAATGAAAGAAATGACGAAGCGAAGCGGGGAAACAGTTCAATAATAAGCACATTTATTTCGCGGCACACGGGAAGCACACATATACAATTCCACCAAAAGCACATAGAAAAGAAGACAAAAAGCAAATGCAACAATGCAGATCTAATACCGACTACGCGAGCACACGGCAACACTTATACAATTTTACTTCACAGACGGCGCCGACAACACATATTCCCAAAGCAAAAGAAAAGAGAACCACCCTCCAGGATGAGGGGGTAGGCGGGCCTGGGGCCGAGACCGTGTCGGGCCTACCCGTCTGATGATGAGACGCGGAGCGGCGGTGGTCCCTCAACTCCGCGGGCCTCGCGGACAGTGTCTGGTAGGGGGTGGGAAGGGGGCCCCCTTTTGTCGCACTATCTCAGCGCGGGGGGAAACAGGAGGGGGTTGCTGATGCTCGGGGAAAGGAGGATTTCACAAACTCTTGGGTCCCGCGACGAGCGTCTCCACCACCCTCGGTCGCGCCGCCGGCCTTTCTCTCCGCAGTTCCCCGAATCCGACGCGAGCACCCCCTCGTCCGCCTTCGCCGCCTCTCCACAGCTCCGTCCTCTTCACTCCGACTCCGCGAACTCCCAACTGCACTGAACTCTTCCTCCGCTTCCAACTCAACTCTTCCTCCTGCGAACTGAACTGCACTCAACTTCCACTCGACTCCCCTCGACTGACAAACGCAGTCGTTTTTATAAGCCCCGTGGCTTCGCTCTCTCATCTTTGACCCTCTGCCTCCGACCTTTCACCTCGCTCCCCATTGGCCCGAGAAAAAGTTGGCGTGAATGCTTTTTGATCCATGAATTTGCATATAGCGACCACCCTCCAACGCCCTGGAGGCGGGGCCAAATCGCCCCTCGCTCACCGATTGGACGGACCAAAAGTGGGCGTGAGTCGTTTTTGATCCGTTTTTCTGCGGAAAGTCCGCGATGCTTTTGAACACGCTGCTCGGTGCGCGCTCTACACGAGTCCAGCATCGGTGCCCACGAGTGGCGCGAGATGACGGTGATGCGATGGTGGCGAGTTGTGACGGTAAAGGTCGTGGCGGTTGTGGTGAAGCGGCATTGTGGTTGGTGGTTGTTGTTGTGATGGCTGTTGAGACGTGGTTGGTGGTGGTAATAATGGCGGTTGGTCCAAAATAAAGATAGTAAAAGAAAAACGGCTATCCTGAAGAGTCGCAGCCCTCATGAATGACATTTATTCCATCTAGACAACGGGTTTGGGCCTAACTACACATATACTTACCGAGATATCTCACCTAAGGGACCTGAATGGTGGTTTGCGAATTTGGTCAACCACAACAGTATCCTTCGAAATAACTATTTAGGCATGGGGAGAAATCCGGGGAGGGAAGGCAAGGGTCAACCCCCCCACCACACACACAAACACATATATACACACACACACACACACACACACACACACACACACACGCACTCACACACACACACACACACACACACACACACACACAATCACAGAGGGACACACACACACACACACACACACACACA
Source organism: Eptatretus burgeri (assembly GCF_056783735.1). Classification (NCBI taxonomy): domain Eukaryota; kingdom Metazoa; phylum Chordata; class Myxini; order Myxiniformes; family Myxinidae; genus Eptatretus; species Eptatretus burgeri. Next base: position 92,146,908 of record NC_140965.1, on the reverse strand, counting down.
CACACACACACACACAATCACAGAGGGACACACACAATCACAGAGGGACACAAACACACACAATCACAGAGGGACACACACAATGCAAACAGCAAACATTCAATATGCAATAACCTGTTACAATATCAAAATGATTGCTGAACACGTAAATATGGAAGAATTTCGATTTAAACTTCATAACTTTACAATATATTTACAAATGCCTTTGTATTCCAAGTACAGTATTTCTTTCTTTTCCTTTATAAGTCTGCATTTTCCAGTGTCTTCATTCATGCATATGGATTTACTTCACTAGAAAAAAAAGAAAAGTTATGCGTCATTGGCAAATGTACTTTTAAACGCTTGCCTGCAATGATTTTTCACACATTTTACAGGTGGAAATGAAACTCACAGTACCCATGCTGAACATTGCATCATCTCCTGACAATTAATGAAAAGATGAATTATTTTCAATTATTAGCTCGACATTAAGTCGGTATTAGATGCACAGGTGTCCATGTATTTAAACATTCCAGTGTTCATATAGATTTCAATTTGTTGTACAATTTTAAATCTTATCCCAACAATATACTTGTATGTAATGCATCATGACAGCAGAAATGAATGATCTGTTTGTTTTCCTTCGTTTTGCGACAGAGCCATGTGCTTGAATGAACATTAGATTCTATAAAGGTCTGCAATATATGTTATTACATGCAAATATCATGAAACCATTATTAAATCAGATTAATGATCTTCATTAAACAAGAACTGTAGTACCCATACATTTGCATGTAGATCAAATATAGATAAATGTAGGCTGTAGTTCAAATCATGCAGATCACAGAGTATGAAAGAACTTGTCCGAGCAAGCATTATGAGACATGAATCACTCCTTCCAAGCATTTACACTGGATATATTAGGACATGTATATGAAGCTCAAAGGGGTTAAAGGGATTCTGGTAGAGTGAAATCCATGTTTATGGATTTATGGGCTGTAGTATACAAAAACATGATGATGGTCAAAACTGAAATATGCAGTAAGCTTTGACTTTAAAAAAGTGCAAATTCATTGAAATGCATCTTAATGTACCCTGCCCCAGGCAAGAAATTAAGAACACCAGAAACAAAATAAAAATTATTATTACTCGTGTTCACAAGCCATTCTGGTGGAAATAATTTCGGGTTGTTGACGAGCGCAAGTTCGCTGTGCCTGCTAAAATGGCCGCCAAGGGCGTCCATTGGATACTTCACTGTTTCGCACGAGTGGGCTATCTTGCTCCGCTTTACGATCTTTACTTTCAACTGAAATTCCCCATGTTTAAGGTAAAATCTCGATCGAGTGAAGCCTGTGGCTGCTGGTTGCATCATTGGTTGGGAGGCGGCTATGCCGCTGATGCAGTGTCCCCTTTACCAGTTCACTGGTGCTTATTTTGCCGACATCAGAAGGATGACAGGCAGAGTCAACCTCTTGGTGTATTTTAATTCAGCGACCAACGGAGCTTGAACTCAGGACCCTAGGATCCCAAGCCGCCACCCTAACCACTGAGCCAACACCAGGCTTTTAAGGTAAAATAAGATGAGTAAATGACCTTCTGTGGCGGTGTATTGTATGTAAACTGGTACAATCGCCACATCCAAAGGCCCACACAGGCTCGAGCTCCGGCCTGGGTTCCGATCGCTCGCGCACTCTGCGAGAGCGCTGCCCCCAGGGCAGCTCATCAATCGTGATGCCCGCAGAACCACAATCACTTTCATCAAACGCATCGGGCTGACGTAATCATGGATATTCCAAATTACAACTGGTTTTGCTGTGAAATTCAATCCTTGCCCGACAGTCCATCACACCACGTGATCGGATTGCTTTTTTTGTTATTAATTAAAACACAAGATGATTAAAAAAACAAACATCACAAATAAAAAACCAATGTCACCCGCAGGGTGACCCGTATCTTGCCAAAAGGTGACCAGGTGTGACTTCTTTCAGGTCACACTGAGGTGAACAGAGCTGCTATCCACCAGGAGCGACTCCTTGAGGAATATGTGCCTACGAGCGATTCCGATGAGAATCGTTCTACAAAGTAACCATGAAAAATATGCGTTTGCCTCATAACGTCACCAAATGACGTCATAATGTCTCAAGCTTGACATATCTAGAAAGCACTCATCGAGGTGTTCAATTTGAGGTACTACACGATATGGTTCCGAAAACTTGAAAATTTGACCTTGGCGTCAAATGTTTGACCTCAGGCGCTAACCATGAAGGTCAAGGCCATTCGCCACCAAAAATTAATCGGCTGAGCGCCAGACCATGAACTATATTCCCATGAAGTTTGAAGATGATCCGGTCAAAATTACTCAAAAAATAAGGGTTTCGTCGACCCCTGATTTGCGACAGTGACCTTGACCTTTGACCTTGACCTTCAAAATTTTATGCGCTGAAAGGGACCTCTATAGGCCTCTGATATGCGAAGTTACAAAAATTTCCAATGATAACTGTGCTCTGCAGTGATTTATACGTGATTACAGACAAAAAAAAAAAAACGTATGAAGGTCAAGGCCAATCGCCACCAAAAATTAATCAGCTGAGCGCCAGACCATGAACTATATTCCCATGAAGTTTGAAGACGATCCGATCAAAATTACTCAAAAAATAAGGGTTTCGTCGACTCCCCTGATTTGTGACAGTGACCTTGACCTTTGACCTTGACCTTCAAAATTTTATGCGCTGAAAGGGACCTCTATAGGCCTCTGATATGCGAAGTTACAAAAATTTCTAATGATAACTGTGCTCTGCAGAATTTTTTGTACGTGATTACAGACAAAAAAAACAAAAAAACATACAAGCTGACTAACATATCTTGCAAAAACTTCGTTTTGGCAAGATAATGAAGGTGAAAACATGAGGCTTACCTCGTGTTTTCACCTTCATTTGTGATGTTTGTTTGGCTCTGCGGCCGGAGGGTCTACAAAATGTACAGGCAGCGTCTCGCGTAGCGAACGCTGCTCATAGAGAGCTCGGCGTTGTTGTCGTTCTTCTTCTTCTTCTTCTTCTTCTTCTTCTTCTTCTTCTTCTTCTTCTTCTTCTTCGTCGTCGTCGTCGTCGTCGTCGTCGTCGTCGTCGTCGTCGTCGTCGTCGTCGTCGTCGTCGTCGTCGGAAGACAAAACCTTAATCTCTCGGCCTCGGCTCTTGTATATACAAGATCCGGATCGCCTTAAATACTGAGCACATGTACACATCCTCACATAGACGGTGCCTTTTTAGAGCGTCTATCATGAACTTTTAAATATGTTCGGACATTTGCTTTGAAGTTTCGAAAAGTTGACGTTACTATTTAAAGCAGTGTTTCTCAACCGGGGTTCCCTGGAACCCTAGGGTTCCGCAAGAGGTCGCAAGGGGTTCCGCGAGAAACAGTAATAAATAGGCTAATGTATTTTTGAGTAGTTTTTGTTTGATTTAATAATCGTAATTTAACTATACACGTACGGCATATTGTTGGAAACTCCTTGGTTATTATAACTTGGTTGAAACTCCTTGGTTATATATATATATTATTTACAATTATAACAACCATAGGGAATGTTATATTATAACAACCACGAAGCGCGATGGACGCCCGGAATAACGAACGACTCGTCATTGAACACGACACACGGCCTGTACGTGATGACGTCACCACTGATGACGTGGTCTGTCTGTGTCATTGCCAAGAAATTTGACAAAATGGGGGTCATTTTTTCCTGAAACCAGGTATCCGAAAAAAAATTATTATATTTACCACCTGAACTACGATAAAAATATAAAAGAGCGAGATTATAATTATGGTATATAATATTTTTTTTATGCAGGGGTTCCCTGAGACATGAAAACTATTTCAAGGGTTCCACAAGGGTAAAAAGGTTGAGAAACGCTGATTTAAAGATTATTCCATTTATCGTATTGTAATTTCGTAAATACATTATATATTTCGTAAATACACGATATATCGTAAATACGTAAATACATTATGACGGGTCTCGCTATTGGCTTAATGAAGGCACGTGATGAAATATCGTAAGTTGTTGTTGTTGTTTTTTTTAGCCGACAAAACCTTTAGGCAAATGTGACTGAGTATTATATCGATCGACACGAGAGATGCTTTCACGAGGACTTCCACCGACGAACTGAATGAACAAAGCGCGAAGATGCGGCTCGAACAGGTGGGGGAGACACATGAACGCCACGTTGTGTTCGGTTTTTTTTTAAATATATTAGGTTTTTAGGGCAAAATTTTCTCGAAAAATTGTTCGGATTCCATTTTGTTCAAACAATGGGGCGTTCGGATTCTGGGGGCACCACGGTATATTATAGTTATAGTATATTCAGTTATATATATATACTGGTGTATTTTTATTTCAGTAAAAAAAGAACTGGTATATATATATACCCACTCGTTACCGTCCGTCTGGCCGCACGTTCGCCTTAGGGTCCCCCTGCGGTCGCCTTGCGGGCACCTTGCGTCTGCCTTCAAAATTCTATGGCCGCCGCAGCGACGCCCTAAGGTCACCGTGCGACATCAAATCAAAGACCGTACGGCACCCCTACGTTTTCGGTCTCCACAATTTATAAATACGCCGTGCGGCTACCCGAAAAATAAAAATATATGTGACTGCTACATTGTGTGACCGTGGAAATACTGCGGCCACTGTATAATTGCTAGTGGCCACAGATTTTGAAGACCCCACGGCCGCCGTGGCAAATGTGACCTCGCCCTTACCACGCCTAAATATGTATCATTTCGTCCACCTGCCTCTCTACATGGTTGCATCAATATGTACCTGGTCAGTTGTGTCAACATGGATGCCTCTGTTTGGAATGTGCTTGGACACATCTTCTCATGTCTATTTGCGCAAGTATTTTCGCTGCTCTGTGGAAGCTATCTGTAAATGCAAGATGATTCTCCTTACCCATGACTCGTGATGTTAGACTCAAGGCCCTTTGTTGCTGGACTCGTACTCAAGAAATGACGATCCAGACTTGTGCTCAGTCACGTGCTTATAACTCGAGATGTATGTGAAAGACTCAATTGATTCCAATGTCAGAATTTGAAAAGTTTCTATGTAAAGTGTTTCATTTTACTATGACATTATTTCTTTTTAAAATATGTAAGAGATACTTACAGTAATATTGCTTGGAGTTGTGAAGATCCATATTCAAAACTGAAGGCACCACCAACACCATCAACACCAGGCACTCGCAATGCCAGCACAGTCCCAGATGAAGACCACTCAGTGGTTCAAATGTCGTACATGATGTTTACCCTTCGGTGATTTGCTATTTTAGGAGGTGCCATTTTATAAACTAGTAATAGGCATCCATAACCATTCTGGACCATGTTGTGGGATGTCGACTGAGGCCCTCACTTTTTCACCTTCATTCGCATTTAAATTAATTTTCTCCGTCACCGCTTGAGCGATTGACAAGAAACTTTCTACATAGGGACACCAACCTTTACTTGGAAAATGTTTCAACAAAGTTACATGATGATTGAATGTAAAATCCAATACTTTGTGATAAAGCAGTGGTCTGTGGTCTTTCTGTCTTCTACCGTCTCCTCTCCATCCTCGCCCCCCCCCTGCGCTCTCTGCGATTTGCCCCCACCATATTTCAGCAGGGCGCTCAAGGTCCGCCAACAACCCCCTTCTGGTAAAACTACCAAAATTACGAATCGCTGTTTACCTTCACTTTTTCATTCCTCTTTTTTTTTCCCGCCTTTGAAATAAACTCCCTCACTCTCTTCAATCCCATTCTTTCTTCCAGGCCTTAAAAAACAGCTATTCACCACCATCTCTTATCATTCCCCATCCAAATCCTCAATCTTTTCTACCCCCGATAATTAATACACACAAGCCCACTTCCTTCAAATTCCCTGCATTCCTTCCTGAAAGTCCCTGTAATGTCCATCTTGTATTCCCCATGTTCCCCGCCCCATCCCTCTCCCTTCCACAGATCTCCTAATGTCTCTGTTCCCCCACTGTTTTGTCCTTCCCACTCCTGCCCCTCTTGCCTCATGCCCCCCTCGCTGTGCATTGTGTTAGCTCTCACATGAGCCTCGACAAGGTATACAAAAAAAAAAATGCAGCCAGCATTCTAAAAAGTCTCTTTTCTTTCTGGAGGCATGGGTTGCAGAGTGTTTCACGTGTCAGGAATAAACGGCATCGACCTCGCTTCGCGTGGCCTCGGCTGAATCACAAAAATGTACCAATGTCGGGTAATAGAACGAAGCAGGTGACATATCACTATATATATATATATATATATATATATATATATATATATATATATATATATATATATATATATATATATATATATATATATTGTTGCGAATTCGCGACCGCCGGCGTGCGAGCGACCACGTAACTCGAATCGCGGCACGTCGCCCACCGGACGGACAATTCCGTCGTGACCCTCTTGGACTAACGTCGGGAACTAGTCACGGGTGGGCCTTTCGGCCTCACCACGATCGTGCCAATCGGCCACCCGCGTGGGATAGGGTTGTTCGCCAAATTCTACTCCGACGCGCCTGGAGGCGGGGCCAAATCGCCCCACGCTTAATGATTGGAAGGATCGGAAGTGGGCGTGAATCATTCCTGATCCGACTTCCCCTCGGAAAGGCCGCTTTTTCCACCCGCTGCTCGGCGCACGCCCCGCACGAGGCCAGGACGGCCTGACGCTCGGCGTTCACAAGCTGCGCGGGAATGGCGGCAGAAGGAGGAGAGGTGAAGGTGGTGGAGGGTTTATTGTGGCGATGATGGCCATGGCGACGCTTGGAATGGCGGTGATGCGATGGTTGCGAGAGCGAGTTGTGAAGGTAAAGGCCGTGGCTGTTGGCGTTGTTGTTGTGAAGCAGCGTTGCGGTCGGTGGTTGTTGTGTGATGGAGGTTGAGACGTGGTTGGTTCAAAATAAAGATAGAACAGAAAAACGGCTATCTTAAAGGGTCGCAGCCCGAATGAATCCCATTTATTCCCTCTCAACAACGGGTTTGGGGCTAACTACACATGTACTTACAGAGATATCTCACCTACGGGACCTGAATGGTGGTTTGCGAATTTCCTCAACCACAACAATATATATATATATATATATATATATATATATATATATATATATATATATATATATATATATATATATATATATATATATATATATATATATATATATATATATTGTTCCGAGGTGGGGTGCCGCAATAAGTCCTTATGAGAACTCACTTTAAATAATGCACAGAGTGACATTGCCATTTGGAATCTGGAAGAGAATATAAAAAAGTAAAACTTTAACTCGGTCTATCTGAGTGAAATTGCATCATCAATTGAAAATGTTTTCATGGAAAAGGTGTTATCATAACCCTTTGTGATAAAACGATGAGTTTTTAGGTCACATGTAACAACACCCTTTTGTTTGGACTTGCCTCACTCTGGCTGCCGTAACCCATCAGCACATGGTTATGAGCACTATACATGAAGCAACTTTTCATTGTTAACAACGTGTGATGATTTGGGATGGCTGGTAAAATAGTCGTTCCAATGAAGATGCCAGGAAAACCAGGCCATCGGTGCAAGTATGCAAATTCAATCAGCGATTGATGTATTCAAGCCGTGCACCACCAAACTATTTAACATCAACTGTGAAACAGAGAGGACACCGACCGCATGTATCCCTCAAAGATTATGACTTCCTCCATAAAGCGCCAATCAATGATGCAGCATACAGCTTGTATACATCTATGGTTCACTTGGAGAGCACAAGGGGACTTAACTTGCCCTTACCTTTTATGTCCTGTCGTAAATTGTGGACCAGGGCTACAGGTCGATTTCGTAATCCTGTATCAAATCATTAATCGTTTGGTTCTTCTTTAATATCATCATAAGTATTGGTTGGTCTTATTTTAAAAACAATGAACAGAACACCTTGTTTTCTTGCTCAGGGTCATAGAGACAGTTTTGTCTTTTATAGGCATCACTTTCCCAACGCCAAGTTGCCTTGAAGTATTGAATAAGCCGTGATTTGTTAACTGATAGCACCATGAGACCTTTAAGGTTGTTGGTGATCCAGCTGTGTTTTTTCCTGACAATCTAATAGCAATTTGGTTATTTCCCTGAAATGCGCTCAGTTATTACAATCTGTTATCTGTAATACTGCACATTTCACCAGATTTTAACCAGCAACCTCTGGGAGGTGAATCCTTATCACTAGGCCACACTGTCTTCATCTTCCCAAATACCTAAAGGACAGCACTTGAGGCTAATTTTGTCTTGCTGATGAGGTGTTAAAGTAGAAACACTTGTCCAAGTCTGAATCTTAAAATGCTGATTTTCATGCTCCATGTTGGAGTTGGTGCTTTTTGTTCATTCTAAAGGGACATCTCTCCACAATTTGTTGTAAACAGGTGTCTGTGGAATTTCATACAATGATTTGTGGAATCCCTTGGCTTCAGTCTATCCTCCTCCACTCGTGACAAAAGGGTCGATCTTGCACTCAGTATAAATGTTCCTCACACCACAACGCTTTTTGTTTCCTCTTACCACAAAATTCGCTTGTGGTTGGCATTCATCGTACATTCATCCCTCTGAGGTTCAGTAATACATTATGTAACCTGAGAGTTTATCACAAACATTTTTGTTGTTTACTGTGGTCTAAGGCCCAGAGTTGAGCTTGTACAAAAGTCACCTGCAGGCCAAGCATTTAGGAGACTTCAGTGGATATTATTATACCATATACCACTGCTGGGAGACTTCAGTGGATAAGCACTAGCAGGCCAGTCCTGGATATTATTTGACAAAAAGGTCTCGTCATAAACCCTTCTGCATTTGTTAGGGCTGACAGAGGAGCTCAAAGGTAGCATATTTACCTTCGAGCTGTCTAATCTGGGATTTATTCCCAGCACTGCAATTAGAAACTATCACCTTGGTGCTACATGGACCGAGGGTGTTTGTATCAATGACCACACCATCCTTCCGAGGGATGTTGAGCTGTATTTGGCACTTGCTATGGTATACACCGGTGAACATTAAATATCTCGGTGTGTATTTCATTAGAGTATGCCATTGTGTGCCAGCACCCCTGACCAAATTCCAAATCCTTGCGCCTAACTGTCACTGGGAATAGTAATAGCCAATCACTCAATAGCTTTCCTGCTTAGAGACGACTGCTTGGGCAGCGCAAATATAGATGTTGGATTCGATTTGATGCAGGGTTTCATGATGACAATAAGCTTGCCTGATGTTTCATATTCCCATGCAGATATTGACGAGTGCTCCTTTGACCGTGCTTGCGACCACACGTGCATCAACTATGCTGGGAGCTTTGAGTGCCGCTGTGACCCGGGCTATACGCTATATGCTCTCACACACTGTGGAGGTGAACCATGCCATCAAACATATTTTCTTACCAATCCACATTAGTCTATAGAAATGACATCTGTGCTACCAGTGAAACAGGAAATTCAAAAGCACATGACCATGACCATTAAGCAGCTGTCGATGCTATTCTACCTGCACCTGGTTTGGAATTCACAAGCTGTATAAATGTATAATGCACAGATGAAAAAGGTAGGTACATGGAAAACATTTTGCTTTAAAACTGGTCTCAGAAAGATGTGGAACACATTTATTATTTATTTGATTTGAACAACTGGAGGAATGTTCAAGGCACTGATGGAGGTAAAAAGGATTGTTGAAATGAAATTGTTGAGAATTGTTGAAATGAAAAAAAAAAGTTCAATTCCAAAAACCCTTGAATGGCTAGAGGCTTGAGTTTTATCAAAGTTTCCATTTCACATTGTTGCTTTGAAAACATGGCGTGGAGAGTAAATTCAACTTCATTCAATCTTCTATGGAAGCGGAGCACACATCCCTGCCCAGTGTCAAACACATATACGGTCGTGCGGTTGATTGATTCTTCATTCGTTTAAACAAAATGTTCAAGTTCATTCAAAACTCAAAAGTATTACAATTTTTTTTTAACCCTGTGTCTTGTAATTATACTGTTGCAGGGTGTGTCAGTGCACTTCACACTTTCATAAGAATAAAACGCAATTTATTTCAGACCATGAGGAGAGAGACTTCGTCATCTCAAAAGCTTTTCAAAATGCCATTGTGTGATGTCCATGGTGCTGCTGTTGTTACCTCCGCCATCGAAGGTGAAGGAGGTTATGTTTTCACCCCTTTCTGTCTGTCTGTCTGTCTGTTTGTGTACAGGATATCTCAAAAAGTTGTGGATGAATCCGGATGAAATTTGGTGGACAGGTTGGGTGTGTGACATGGACAAATTTATGAGATTTTGATGAAGATCCGGATCCGGATCCAACTATGAAAATATGTTAAGTGATTCTTCACCATTGAGAGATTGAGCTAAACTAATATATAGCACGATATCTCAAAAAGTTGTGGACGGATTCGGACGAAACTTGGTGGACAGGTTGGGAGTGTGACCACGATAAATTGATTCGATTTTGGTGAAGATCCCAATCCGGATCCGGATAGGAGAATTGTTTAATTTTTTAAGTTATTCTTCACCATTGAGAGATAGGACCAAAAACGATATATCTCAGGGTATTTCAAAAATTGATTGGACCCAATATGTTGTGAATCAGGCATTACCTGGCGGAGGTATACGCTCTACCGAGTGCCCTTCTAGTTTTGTCTCTGCACTGCCACAATTACTGCGAGCTGAGCTTTGTGTAAAAATATAATCTATGTATAATGTAGCAAATTAATGTATGTATGTATGTACGTACATTTCATGTACTCCTCCAAGAAGATATGACCGAGTAAGGAGAAACTTTCAAGGATTAGTGAGGGCGCCCCGAAGTTGTTCATGTGCAAGTGTCGTTTGAATCGATGATGTTTTGAAGAAACAAAAATTTCACCCATCTTGGCATTTTCTTCCTTTTGGGGGAGGGTGAATGCAATTGGAATTGTCTGAGCTATATAATCACGATGTATTATTATATATGCACATAACCAGTACGCATGTTTTCGCTTAATATACATAACTCGGGTGAATTATATTTTCAGGAGCGATCGAGGCAGCGGTCTGTTTCCTAAAAAACGCCCAAATAAAGGGATGTGTCAGAAGAACGCGTTGCAAGCTTAGAGCAAGATCGATCACCCATAGGATGGGTATTCTGCTATGGTATTAAATAATCATAAAGATAATAACATGATCTGCCCCCCCCTCCTTTCCACCACCCCTTCCCTCCACCCTCGGGAGCTCCCTGAGGGAGAGGGTGCTCCGAGTAAAACCAATTTGTGACTTTGGTGACGTGTAAATTCATGTTTGTCTCTACTTTAGTTTAGACATTTGCTTTTGTGCAAATACGTGCGTCGTGATCTTCAGTGAAACATGCAGTTCGGCCTGCACGTTGTGGATGAACCAAGCTGGCGATGTGGTTTGTGCTGTGAGTCGGCTCATTCACTGTGCAAACTGCCTCATTTTACAATGGAGTACGGTAGCAGGCTCAATATGTTGGGGGAGTTTAATTTTGACAGATGTAGGAATCATGAAATTATTTCAATCGATGAACGTTTCGGCCATTGGATAAAATGACCTAAAAATGACAAGAAAAACAGCAACAGCTGCAACATTTAGTTTGCATGACAAGCCATTTTTTTTTAGCTTTTTCACCAAGACCACATCCCCAGCATGAGTTAGCAATTATTTTTTATTATTATTGAAAGGGTGAAGTACACCGCAATGGTGTTTCTTGGTCTACTAGTTACATTTAAAACAATGGAGGCCCATACTTTTGTCAGAGCTTTGGCTCTTGGCTATTCACAACAAATCGAGAAACGCTTCAAGGCTATTGAACCAGTCACAGACAGATCGCCACTCTGTTGCAGGATAGTCAACTGAAAGTGGCAGGAATTTCGAATTTAGCCTGGGGCAGAGATAACTAACCTCCCTTTCAGAAAAAAATACGGTTGGATCATTAATGACCGACCACCAATGCAACCAGTGCTGGCAGATGGGTCCTCTGGCTTAACGTGAACGGTGCACTCACCGATACCTCCACCCGCATGTCAAACACCAGGTTGACAGGTTATAGCTGTGAGGACATCCTCCCAACCTCTAATTAGATTTCGTTGTCAACTTTGTAATATGTTCTTGCAAACGTAAAACATGATAATTTCAAAATGAATTTGAACAACTTCACACCCAATCGTGTTCTACTCATGTGTGACGTTCCACAGATATTTGTGGTCTTGACGAAGCTGGATATGTCTGCTCTCTTGAAAATTACTGGAAATTTCACCAAAGCTCCATATACTGCTTCAGAGGGCATTTTGTTTCACCCAAGGATGTAATGCTAAATATATCACCATGATCAGATAAAGTAACAATGCGTCAGAGTGACGATCCCACTCGCCTCTGAGCCATCTCGCCTGGGTTTGAATCTCAGCCCAGCTACAAACTGTCATCCTGGTGTCTCACAGGCAGAGTCAAGCATCAATGAGTGGTCCCATTCCTTGGGTCAATGTTAAACTGAGAGTCCTGTCTGCCAACAGCCCTGTTGGTGGATGTTAAAGATCTCATGCTGTCCTTTGCAAGGTGTGGGTGAGCTATCGCCAGCACTATCTGGCCAAATTCTGAATTCCTGCTCTGGCCTACAGTGGGTGTTGCACCAGTGGCACAGCCGCCCTCAGCCAATGTTGCGACTCGCAGGCATGTGCTGCACATGAAAGAAGAAGAAGCAGTAGACGGAGTGACCTCTCACCCAGGATTATAAGCCCGAGCCAAGATTCTGCTTTGGTAGAACTGAATAATAATTATATATATATATGTACTGTATATAGTAATGATAAGGTTGTTTTTTTTAAACTTTCACTTTCTCAACGATAGCAAAACAAACTAGAAGGACACTCGGTAGAGCACATACCTCCGCCACACAATGCCTGATCCACGAGAACATATTGTGCCCAATACATTGTTGAAATATCATTCTATATATCGTTTTTGGCCCCGACTCTCAATGGTGAAGAATCACTTTAGGAATGAAATAATTCTCGTATCCAGATCGGGACACAGGTCTTCACCAAAGTTGAATCAATTCATCCTTGTCACACACCCAGCGTGTCGACAAAGCTTCCTCGGAATCCGTCCACAACTTTTTGAGATATCCTGCGCACAAACAGACAAACAAACGGAGAGGGGTGAAAACATATCCTCCTTCACCTTCGGTGGCAGAGGTAAGTATACTTAATTCAATGATTGTAAACGGAAAGTTAAGCTGTATTAAAATCTCATCAATTGGATCTTCTTATTATATTGCACACAACTATGTGATTAATTCACAACAAAAACAAACAAACAGAAAACCGTCATGCTATGACGCCAGTTACTTCAATTTCTACCAATTATTGTGCAACCACACAAGTGTTGAGTCAACACAGACAAAGACAATATTGACAAGATAACAAGCAACAATTACAGCATTATAGTCAATGCATCGAAACATTTAATACAACACAAAAATCACTTCAATTAGCAATAATATGCCATTTGTGTTAACATCTGTAGGTAATGAGGAACCTCAGTGGGAGATTTCACTTCCATGAACTTTCATTTCACAACCTGTCCAAACAGAACTGAGGATCTTGTGCCACCTTTCCACTGCAGTCAGGCTCGTGAGAACACCTGCTTATTGTTATTGCTCTTAATGGCTTGGCTCATGTTGCTTTTCCATGATGAAGCCTCATCAATCTTATCTTTGTTTATCGACCTCTGTAATGGAATGTACGATGACACAAAGCACTTGCACATACATGTGAATTTTACCACGTTATTGCTTTTCCTAACAAGCTTATCCACTTTTAAATTATTTTACTCCAGGCAAATTCTCTGCCAGGTATGCTAATTACACAAAAACTTGGAATTCGGAAAGGGGGGGAGGGGGGAGTAGTACAATTTGTTGGCCTAATATCAAGGCAAATCGTTTTGAAGAGGATGTGAGCAAAATTTTATTTCTCAATAATATTTACTCCTCCACAATATAAGGGAATGTCTTTTTTTCTTCTCCTCAAATTTATGAGTAATGTACATACTGTGCTTGCAACTGAAATTATGAGACCAATCCCCAAAAATATTTTTTCAAAAAATTATTTCCCTCTTCAATCCCAGTCTTCCCTCCAGGCCTTCAAAACAGTTGTTCACCACCACCTTTTATCTTTCCCCATCCAAAACCTCGATCTTTTCTACCCCCGCTAATCCACCCCAAACCCACCTCCTTCAAATTCCCTGCTTTCCTTCCTGAAAGTCCCTGTAATGTCCATGTTGTATACCCTGTGTTCCCTGCCCCATCCCTCTCCCTTCCACAGATCTCCTAATGTCTCTGTTCCCCACTGTTTTGTCCTTCCCTCTCCCGCCCCTCTTGTCTCGTGTCCCCCTTGCTGTGCATTGTGTGTTCGCTCTTATACGAGCCTCGACAATGTGTACAAAAAAAAAATCTGCATTTTACTGACTCATGACACCATATCTATTCTGTATACTTGAAGGATGGGGTTTGACGGTAGTAATCGAGACATGCTCTCAATTTTTAAGGGCTTGGATGGGCCTCGGCAAGTCCGAGTCATGAAAAAAATTGGGAGTTATATAAATGACTTCATCTTGATGTACAGCTCAGTTATCAAAACCGTGCTGAAGTTGTTGACGGTTTCCTCAAAGAAACTCCATTATGTCTACCTGAAAGCTAAAAAGTTGGAGCACCTCCAAACGATTTTAGCACGTTTAAGTACATTATATGAAGCCACTCACAAATCATGGAAATGTTCAACAATAGGAAAAGTTGAGGTATGCTGACCCAACTCTTAGGGACACGCTATACTTTTCGGAGATTTTGATTGTCTGATCCTCCACCACAGCATTGAAAGCCGAATTACAACAACCAAATTGCCATAAAATATAATGGTATCTTGGTGTTTGTTCTCAGTATTTTCTTTCGCATTAACAACAATCTGTGTTCATTTTTTGTGATTATAAGCAATAGCTACAACAAAATAGTTATCTCTTCCCTGGTGGTTTGATCTTGGCCTTCTGCAACCAAAGCAGACATTTTATATTTATAACACCTCATATCCTTTTTTATTTTCATTCTCTCGGGAGAATGGTATCCTTCTCGCCTATGATTTAAACTGCCTGTGCACCACAAATGTTACACAAGGGAATATAATGCGATCCAAAGTACAATCCTCCTGAAATAAGAAGAGGTGCTTTTGAAGCAGTCTCTTCCAGAAGGATACCCTGAAAATTTTGTCATTGCCTTCCCAGACACAGTAGAAAACATCCCTCTTAAAAAATGTATTTTGTGCCAAAGATTGTTCGCTGATTTTTCTGTTTACCTTCTCAAATGATGATATATTTTTTTATTAGAAGTTATCATTTTTAACTCCAGGCTGATATTATGCACTCAGCGAATCAAGAGCAATGCCATTGACCTGAGTAATGTTGGGCCATTGGGGATTTGACTGTGGATGATGAGCCGATGTCTTGTCTGCTAGCAATCGGTGGTAGATATCAAAGATCCCACGGTGTCTTTTGCGAAGAGTGGATCAAGTTATCGTCAGTACCCTGAAATAATTACTAATTCTTGTCACCTTTGGTTAAACATCAAGTCAGTCGGTTCGTGAAAGACTTGGGCCAAAAACCCACTTTCTGACCTCATAAGAAGGTGGGAATAACTGAGGACAATCAAGAAGTAGTAGTAAAAGTAGTGTGGTTGTGACTGAGGTGCATGTCCACAAATTCACTTTGTACAAATCAAATAATAGTCTCTGTACTCTTTCTCTACCCTGAAACTTATGTTGTTTTACAGTAATTATAGTCTTTATTTTACAAATGCTATAACACATCTATAATTATAAAAGGGTGTGTGTGTGTGTGTGTGTGTGTGTGTGTGTGTGTGTGTGTGTGTGTGTGTGTGTGTGTGTGTGTGTGTGTGTGTGTTTTGTTGCTGGTTGTTATCTCCATATGGGGGTTTCAGAAAGTGAAACAGAGCCCTCCCAGGTTTCAAACTATGTGTGTGTGTGTGTGTGTGTGTGTGTGTGTGTGTGTGTGTGTGTGTGTGTGTGTGTGTGTGTGTGTGTGTGTGTGTGTGTGTGTGTGTGTGTGTGTGTGTGTGTCTTTGATTGGTATTTACATATGCAAGTTTCAGAATGTGGAATGGAGTCCTCCCATGGTGGGCTGAAAGTATCCACCTTCATTTCAGTAAGGGGTCACGATTCAGGGACCAAGCTGTGAAGTTTTCTGGTCTAAGTTTTGTGGCGAGGGCTCTCTTCAGGATCGTTACTGAGCCCCAAACAGCTTCCGACTGTAGTTCGTTTGTAATAATATTCCCAGGGATGGTTTTTAATATCTCTATGAAGTTCTTTGTCATCATTCCCGTCGCTCCAACTATCACTGGTACAACTTTGACATTATTCAGCTTCCAGGATCTTTTCACTTCATTCTTGAGGTCTTGGTATTTCGTCATTTTCTTGATTTCTGCATTGTTTCATCCAAAGTCACTGGTATTAACTCCTCACGTACCAATGCCTTCTTCTCTCTGTTTTTAAGTATGATGTCTGGTTGAAACGCTTTGTTTTCGACGTTCAGTCTCGATGGGATCATCAGGTCGTATGTGAGTGGTACTTCCATGTTTTCAGTCCATGCTTTTGGTTGATGTTCCCACAAACTTTCTGGAACTGGGATGTCAAAGTTATTGCAGATGTGCCAGCAGATTACTTTACAAACTCTGTTGTGTCGTTGTGTGTACAGCTGTTCTGACACGAGTTTTTTTTTTTTTAATTTGTGTTCAGTCATTAAGCATCACATATCACTCTCTTTGCTAACGCCACCTCCACCCCTCACCTATCTCTTTTTTTCCCCTCCTCCCCCCCTCTCTCTGTTTGTCCCCTCATCCCTCCCCCCCCCACCTCCGAATATAATGCAGCACTCTCCTCCCACACCTCTGTGTCTCTGTCTCTCTCACACACACCCCTCCCTCCCACAGTGTATAGCAATGTTTCATAAGGTATTGCTCTCCCCACCTCCACCCCCTTCCTCACTTTTCTCCCCTTCCTAGCTTCCCCTTCTTCACCCACTCATCACTTCCCCTCCATCCTCTCCTCGCCCCTCCCTTCCCTCCATCCTCTCCCCGCCCCTCCCTTCCCTCCATCCTCTCCCCGCCCCTCCCTTCCCCCTCTCTCTTTCTCCACCCCCTTCCCCTTCACACCTCAGTCAGCAAAGTGACAAGTTGTATTTGCTCGTTCATTATAGTAGGTTAAGATGGGGTAATATGGACTCGTGGTGAATATGAACCTCAAGGAATTTGTTGCAAAAGTAAAAATTATTTATCACTTTCCTTCTCAATACTACCTCCTTTGTTCTGCCTTTCTTAAATAACTAATTGCTTCTTCTATTCAAAACTTTGAAATTACATTTTAATATAATTCATCTCCCTCTACTGCCTTATCCATTCTTCATATAATTCCTGTTTCATTTCTAGCAAGCATGCGAGACGTGTGCAAGACAGCAAACCTAGACGTGTGCTGTCCCTATGATCTTACAGTGCAACTTTCATTTAAGCTCTCAATAACCCTTCTTTTCAGCCTGGTCATGTTGTTCATCTTTGTTTGACAGACTTGGGGATCCACATGAGAAAACTGATCTGCAGAGAATGTACTGGCTCATCATCCCTTTCCTATCTGTATCACTGATGCACCTGGCCACCCACCCCATGCGCCCCACAGCCCCAACCATGCTCCCTAAAGATACCACCTTGCACCCTGCTTCCCCCACTGTACAAGCTGGAGCCATCATTGCATGTCATGCTGCCCCTATTGAGCTCCCAAACCCTGAGCCCCACCATTCCCTCATCTCCTCATCCTCCTCCCCTAACAGTGTGGACCAACAATATTTTAGGTCTCCATTCTTCTCTTCCAAATTTGGACATTCACTTTAGTGTTGCTGCTCTGGAAATTGTATGTTTAACGCAAACGTTCCTATCACTGGATGTCTCCAATTCCTCCATGTCTCCCTGACTATCGTCTTTTGTTTTGACAGGTGTCTCTCTCTCTCTCCTATTCCATAGATTGGGTTGATGTCTATGTCATAGGCTCCATTCCTTATTATCCACTGTCCTCACTAACCCCTCTGAGCCTTTTGGAATACATCCATTTTCACATACCTCTTGACAACCACCTCATGTTTGTCTCTGTTATCCCATCCACCCAGTGATGACGACTCACTGTATACCTCAATTTCCTCTGACATGGATCAACTCGTAACCATCCATCCAAACTCTCTGTTCCTCATCTGTAGAAATTACAGTAAATGTCACATTCAAGCAGGCTGTCTGTCAGTTCTGCAACAACCAGTCATAGCATTGTAACTAAGACCTTATGTGTCTCCTTTGGTTCTAACACAATCTGTAAACTTCCCAACCTGGATTTATGCAAATGCTATGTCCTCCCCACTGCACCTGGTAATGACTAACTTTTCATCCAACCTCTCCTACTCCTCCTCTGCCCCTCTTGGCTCCTCTGACCATGTTCTTGTCAAAGCCCATATTTATCTGGCTATTGTAAGGGAGTAATCTCAACGATGCTGAATCTAGCTTTTCAGACAGGCTAACTGGCAGGACTGCAATCTACCCTTTCACAAAAGGATTGGGCTGCCATTTTTACATAGCATCTCATATTGATTCCCCCTGAGAATACCATCACAGTAATAACTATAAGGGCACTCAGTAGAGCGCATACCTCTGCCACGCAATGCCTGATCCAGGAGGACATATCGGGCCCATTACATTTTTTAAATATGCGATACAGTACGATATCGTTTTTTGGCCCTATCTCTCAATGGTGAAGAATCACTTGAAAAATCAAATAAATCTCGCATCCAGATCCGGATTCGGATCTTCACCAAAATCAAACCAATTCGTGCTTGCCACACACCAAACCTGCACACCAAGTTTCATCCAAATCCATCTATAGCTTTTTGAGATATCCTGCAGACAGACTAAGAAACAAATAGACAGACAGGAGTGAAAACATAACCTCCTTCACCTTTGGTGGCAGAGGTAAAAATGTAATGGGCCTGATATGTTCTTGTGGATCAGGCATTGCTTGGTGGAGGTATGCGCTCAACCGAGTGGCCTTCCAGTTATTTTTATTTATTTATTTATTATTATTCACGATGCTTTCTTTATACAGAGCATCGGTTCTGCCGAAACCGTTTCTTGGCTGGAGTTACAATCTTGTAGGGGTCGCTACTCCGACGTGGGATACTCGACTGAGGATGCAGGAATTTGGAGCTTAGCCAGGGCACCTAACGGTGATAGCTCACCTCAATAGAGTTATATAGATAAGTACAAGGCATTGACATTATTTACAAGCAAAAGGCTAGATCACATGAATTATGAAAATATAATATTAATTTAAACGCAATAACTTTCAAGAAACTCAAACACAATGTATTGGCGCATGCATTGGGAGGCAATAAGATCATTCACTCATAACATTTTGTATCCCAACAGCCCAAACACGTGGGGCATGGCCCAGGAGCAGCCAAACTGTGATTAGCCAAATTTTATCGGAGGAGGATAAACGCATCTTTGCCAAAAACCCAAAGGCCTCCGATATTCCCAATGGGCACGATTATATCAGAGAAGATGTCCCCATACTGGCAATTAAACATTTAGCTTAAACAATAATTATATTAGCAAGCAATAGTATATCCATTTATAACATTGTAATCAATATATAATTGTATCAGAGCGAGTTGTGTTTGTGTGAAGTCTTTTCTTTGATTTTTATACAATTCCATTCCTGTGGGGCAATTGCCCTATTTTTATTCTGTACCGCATTATTGTAACATGTTAAGTCAGCATCACAATGAAAAAACAAACTAGAACACCACTCGGTAGAGTCCATACTACTGCCAGGCTAAACAGTTTATATTTTGTATCCCACTGATAAACCGGATCCCAATTTGGATCTTCACCAAAATTGAATCTATTTGTCCTGTTCACATACCCAACATGTCCAAGTTCCGTCTGAATCAGTCCACAACGTTTTGAGATATCGTGCTACATAATGTTTTTGGCCTTGTCTCTCAATGGTGAAGAACCACTTAAAAGATTTTTTTTTTAATTCTCGTTTCCAAATCCGGGTCTTCACCAAAATCAAATCACTTTATGCTTGTCACACACCGAACCTGTCCACCAAGTTTCATCCGAATCCGTCCATAGCTTTTTTAGATATTCTGTTATATATCGTTTTTGGCCCAGTATCTCTTAATGGTGAAGAATCACTCAAAAAAATTCTCATATCTGGATCCGGATCTTCACCAAATTTGAATCAATTCTTCCTTGTTGCACACCCAACTTTCGGTGGCAGAGGTAAAAATTACAATTCTTAATCAAATTGATGTTAACACCAAAAAGAACGCCACTTTGGCCAGTCAAGCCTCACCTTGGCAGGGAGAGGGGCAAAACTTGGCTTTTGCCTCGGCTCTTCCACGTCACATTAAAAGGTGAATTATATTTGTCGGGAATCCAACCAATTGCATTTAAGTATATACACTGTATATTCCGTATGCATAATGGAAATCAATATACAAATGGTCCATAGTTGCCACAGGACTATACTGAGTGCAAGTGGTCAGAGTCATCACACAAAATTAGAAATGAGGCCATTTGGTCCATTATTGCCATGGTACACTCCCAGGTTAATTTTTGATACATCTTTAAACATCAGTCTTATTGATGGTTTACTAAAGTCCAAACAACCTGACCTTAATCGGGTGACCCAACTTGTATACTGTATATGTGATGTAATATTTATGATGTAATACATAAGAATAATAATAGAAACGAGGATCAGCACAAAAGTATTGCCTCTTATTTTTCAGTTTTTAACCAAAGTGCCGTAAGAAAGTGATGTGAGATCACAATGAATGGTTTGTATCACTCATTTTATGTTGAGCGGCACTGTGATCAGTCACATGACAACATCACACCACGCTTTCACAATGGCTTCCCCATGAGATATGCGAATGAAGCAGGCAACAGTTATTGAATTTCTTACTGAATAAGTGGTTCCTCCAGTGGATATTCACAGGTGTTTAAATAATGTGTACAGTGACTCTACCATTAATGTGAGCATCATCAGACGTTGGGCAAAACATTTCAAGAGTAGGGAAACCAATTTCGACGACGAGCCCACAAGTTGGTCAAACACTTGGAATATATTTTTCATTCAATGAAAAATCCCACACATTCAATCTCTCTCCTGGGAAGGACTGTATGGCAAACACTCCCATCTACTCTCTTAACAATCCTCTCAAAGAAGTTCAGTCACTCAAACTCTTGGGTCTCACTCTCAGCCATGATCTCTCTTGGGTTAAGGTTAGATTCTGACCCGATGGTCTTTGGCTGCATCGAACAGCATGCATCTTTCGCAGGCAAGGTAGGGAAGAATCATAATCATAAATATGGAGGGCGGATAGAGGGGAACAGAGATTTGTGCAATGTCTCTGTGGCTCCTAACTATATAATATCTGAGCTCACATGTATATTCACAAATCGCAGGACAGAGACATGACATTGTGCTTTCAGAAAACATATGCATAGAGGGGTCTCCCACTCCTTCCAATGCAGATAACATACACTGTATAGTATATACTAGACAGGAAGATCAATATTTATTTAGTCCCCTACCAGTATCACTGGAGGGGACTATAGGTTTGCTCTCTGTCTGCCAATCTGTCTATCCCACCTGTGGTTTTTTTTTCCATACCCTTCAACATATTCAACTGAAACTTGGTACATGGCTTTTTGATCTGTTACAGAACAAGTTTGAGTATCAGGGCGTTTCGTCAATTTTTCACAGCGTTATGCCCTTTTCAGGTGAAGAAAATATCACACATTATACATTTGTCTGTGTGTAGCTGCCCTGACTCCACCCCACTGTTTTACACCCATTGGCTGGACAGCTGGCCTGACTCAAACCCAAATAAAATGATGTGCTGCCATTGCATGAAGCAGCACAGATTGGCAGGCCTTAGGCATGGGCCATAACCACGATGTATTGTATACAGCATGCACATAAGCTGCATGCATATTTTTCTTCAAGTATGTAAATCGGTTTATTTTCAATATGAAATAAGCAAAGCCAACAAACGAACGAAAAACAATGGTTAGGGTTTCTTCTTCTTCATTTTGGTTCTGGCATCGGCTCGAGCGTGCGTTAAAGCAAACTAATTTTTCTCTCCGGTTTGTTATCCTAGTTATCTTTATTGCTTTCTAGTTTTCAAAAGATATCAGTAAATGAAAATTGCTTTTCCTTTTATTTTGCCAGCATTAGGGAGTTTCGTCTTTTTCATATTGGTTCCAGTATCAGCTCGAGTGTGCGTTAAACGCAAATAATTTTTTTTATCTCCCAAACATTCATTTGGACCAGAAGGGGAGATGCATTGCAAAGCAATTCTCACTCTTGTTGATTATAAAAAATACTGATATTTAATTTCACGTGAACATATTTCAAATGCTTTGTGTATTTTTAGCCCTTTAGATGCAAATGCTTTGTGTATTTTTAATCCACAAGTGTGAGGCTCATGGAAGAGCAAAGTTAAATTGACAGTGGGGTACCAGGGCAACAATGTAGCACAACTGGAAAGGGGGCAGAGACCGATACAGAGACAGAGGTGCAGCTGCTGTTCTGCCAAGTGGAGGAATGGGGGTGCTATATGACACAACATGGATTAATCTGCAAAAAGGAACAGAGGGTTTTCCAGAGCATCGGAAAACTCTGTCATTAATATACAGGGTGTCTGAAAAGTAACTTCCCATTTTTAACCTATCATGTATTTATTGACAAACCATGATGTTACTTTTTGGCCATTTAGTGCTTCCATCAATGCCATTTCTTATGGCAATAATTAAAATTCCACATAAGCGCCTGCATTTCTTACACACTTTTGTAATCCCACTGATAGGTTCTCTAATTGACAGCTTGGCAAGCAGAGCAGGACTTTTCCAAGAAATGTCTCGGAACATTGTCAAGAACGTCACAAATTTTGTTTTCAAGTTAATGTGTCAAGCCACTTTCTCAGGATGCCTGTCTCACTGATTTGATGGACTTTGGGTGAACTGTCTTGCACAACCTGTACAATTGCTGGTGAACGTGATGTTTATGGTCTCCCAGATCATTTTGTATCTTTTACCGAACTGGAAGTTATTAACTTCATATTACAGTTTTCAATGGTCTGAGGATTAAAGACTGAATTTCTGCCACGCTTTTTTCTTCTCCACTTTTGAATTTGAACAACATACCTCATACCTTAAAGCAATTTGTGCCCGTTTTCATAAACTCAAATTTTCAGCCATCATGATTCCATCCATCCATCCATTGGGACCATACTCTCTGCAGAGCGTTGGTGCTGCCTAAACAGTCTCCTTGGCTATTGGGCACAACCTTGAAAAGGTCGCCACTCTGACAAAGGATACCAGCATGCTGGTACTCATTTTGCCGACCTCGGAAGGATGACAGGCAGAGTCAACCCCACCTGGTATTAATTCAACAGCTGAGCGGGATTTGACCTCAGGATCCTGGGACTGCAAGCCCATCACCCTAGCCATTAAGCCAACTCTAAGCATATCATAATTCACTTGCAAATAAAATAGAATGGAATTGGTAAAGAATACAATATTAAATGGAAAAATGGTAAATAATAACCATTGAATATGTGAAAACCCGAGTGCAAGAGCTGCTTTATACTTGAGCAACGATAATAAAAATAGGTACTTGCTTTTCCGACACCCTGTAGATGAGAAACAAGACTTTGAGAGGGTTCCAATGATGTCAACACATTGACGGTGTGTTTGGAGGAAGTCACAAATCTAGGAATGAATGGCCATGCCACAGGCAGAGAGCTGAGCAAGCAAAGCAGGCTGCCAGACTGTCAAATGCCCAATACATGTCCAGGAATATTGTCCTAACATCTTGTTTTAGATGGAAGGCCTCCTACCATTGCTGAGAGAGTTGCAGAAGCATGTCCAACAGAATTTAAACGATCATGTCCATGTCCACAAGCATGTCCAACAGATCAACCGAGTGATCAGAATAGAATCTCAACTGGTGATCGTAGATAAGGTTTTTTGAAAATATGGACGATTTGACATCAGAAGCAAAGGTGGAATCTTTGACTTTGATTGTAATTGGAAGCAAACTCACTGGACTGTGATTGGTAAGGTCTGTTTTTGCACCCTTCTTGTGGATGGGAATGATATTTGCTGATTCCCATGCATAGGGAAGGTGGCCAAAAGAGGACAAACTGAATATGGCAGATAGGGTGGAAGCAAGAATGGCTGAGTATGATTTGAGAACAAGGGTGCTTTCATATTTAATGAATATCTGACAATTGGCTACCAGAATAATATAACAATTAAATCATAATTTTAATAAGAAAACAAATAATTCTCAAAATATACCTCTGAACTCATGCAACACATTTAAATGCAATCAGTATGGTTAACGACATATATATATATATATATATATATATATATATATATATATATATATATATATATATACATACATACACTGGCGTAGTGAAGGGGAAAGGGGGGGGGGGGAACAGGGCAACCGCCCCGAGCGGCACTTTTGGAAAGGGCGGCAAATTTGTTTTGTTGCATCTATCATCTATCTATCACTGTCGACACTTCTGAGAACAATTTTCCCATGGCATGTGAAAGCGCAAGTGCAGGGAGGGGTTGAACTGTGCAAATGGCCTTGCTCTCCTATTTGCTGACCAATGGTTGCAGCCAACGATGTCTCAAAGAGAGGGGGCGGGTTAAAATGAGCGTGCGGCATGCTGGAAAACTAAACTCGAAGACAAGGCAGCGAGGCATTGTCGTCTCATTCCAGTTCACCATTCGCATCTCATTCCTGTGTTCGTAGCTCATTCCAGTTCGCCATTCTCATCTCATTCCTGCGTTCCCATCTCAACAGAGACTTACCTAGAGACTAGAGTATTTGGCACCCAGGGCCAAATTTGGCACCCGCCCCTCACATGAATAATTTAAAAAAAAATCAAACACACAGAAAACATATCATGTGCGCAAGTAAAATTTGAAGCAGATTACAGTTCTGTACCTGTTGAAAGGAAATTGGAAATAAGAAAATAGGTTTTAATTGGTGCAAACTGCTTCAATAGTACCAGCCAAAAGTTTGGACACACCGACTCTTTCAAGGGTTTTCATTATTTTTCCTATTTTTAGCTCGCCTGTTCGAAGAACAGAGAGCTATAGTGATACCCCCGGCATGAGCGTGAGCATGAAAATGTTTAAGTTTTTGGTGCAAGTTATTTAGAAGCTTGCCATTCATTTAATGTGTACTAGGATGCTGATATTTGGCATGGAGGTTCCTTTGGGGTATATTATTGATGTAGTGAAGTTGAAATTAAAAAATAATTTCAAATGTTTTAAATTTTTGACCTGTTTTGAACTTAACTTTTTTGTAGCACATCAACGTTAAAGTTTTTGGTGCAAGTTATTTAGAAGCTTGCCATTCATTTAATATGTGTACTAGGATGCTGATATTTGGCATGGAGGTTCCTTTGGGGTAAACTATTGGTGTAGTGAAGTTAAAATTAACAAATGATTTAAAAAAATTTTTAGCTCGCCTGTTCGAAGAACAGAGAGCTATAGCGATACCCCTGGCGTGAGTGCCAGCGTGAGCGTGAAAATGTTAAAGTTTTTGGTGCGAGTTATTTCCTTTCTAATGTTTTTATCTACCACACTATTTTTTACTGATTACAATATACAAATACATATATTGCTTTAAAATTATTTGGATCAGACTTCACTGCAATGCTTTATAAAAAATATTATTAGACGTCTTTTAGAATGATAAATGTATAAACAGGCGAGAATTGGGTGGCTTTGACACCAACTCTCTGGTTTACATTGTAGAATAATAGTGGTCATCAAAACTATGAAATAACACATATGGAATTATGTAATAACCAAAAAAGTGTTAAACAAATCAAAATACATTTTATATTTCAGATTCTTCAAAGTAGCCGCCCTTTGCCTTGATGACAGCTTTTCACACTCTTGGAATTCTCTCAACCAGCTTCATGAGGTAGTCACCCGGAATGCTTTTCCATTAACAGGTGTCCCTTGTTAAAAGTGAATTTGTAGAATTTCTTTCCTTCTTAATGCATCTGAGCCAATCAGTTGTGTTGTGACAAGGTAGGGTTAGAATGCAGTCAATAGCTCTATTTGGTAAAAGACCATTATTTTGTCTTTATTGTCATAGTCCATATTATGGCAAGAACAACTCAACAAAGCAAAGAGAAACGACAGTCCATCATTACTTTAACACATGAAGGTCAATCAATCCGGAAAATTTCAAGAACTTTGAAAGTTTCTTCAAATGCAGTTGCAAAAACCATCAAGTGCGATGAAGAAACTGGCTCTCATGAGGACCACCACAGGAAAGGAAGACCCAGAGTTACCTCTACTGCAGAGGATAAGTTTATTCGAGTTACCAACCTCAGAAAGAACCATTAACTGCACCTCAGATTGCAGCCCAAGTAAATGTTTCACAGAGTTCAAGTCACAGACACATCTCAACATCAACTGTTTAGAGGAGACTGCGTGAATCAGGCCTTCATGGTCAAATTGCTGCAAAGAAACCATGACTGAAGAAGACCAATAAGAAGAAGAGACTTGCTTGGGCCAAGAAACACGAGCAATGGACATTAGACCGGTGTAAATCTGTCTTTTGATCTGATGAGTCCAAATTTGATATTTTTGGTTCCAACCGCCTTGTCTTTGTGAGCCGCAGAGAAGGTGAACAGATGATCTGTGTGGTTCCCACTGTGAAGCATTGAGGAGGAGTGATGGTGTGGGGGTGCTTTGCTAGTGACACTGTCGGCGATTTATTTATAATTCAAGGCACACTTAACCAGCATGGCTACCACAGCATTCTGTAGCAATATGCCATCCCATCTGGTTTGTGCTTAGTGGTAGTCATCGACTTAGTGGTAGTGGTACTAAAGATCAACTTAGTAGTAACTTAGCTTAGTGGTAGTGGTAGTCATTAGTGGTAGTTTGGGATCATCATTTGTTTTTCAACAGGACAATGACCAAAAAAAACGCACTTCCAGGCCGTGTAAGGGCTATTTGACCAAGAAGGAGAGTGATTGAGTGCTGCATCAGATGAGCTGACCTCCACAATCACCCGATCTAAACCCAATCGAGATGGTTTGGGGTGAGTTGGACCACAGAGTGAAGAAAAGGCAGCTAACAAGTGCTCAACATATGTGGGAACTCCTTCAAAACTTGGAAAAGCATTCCAGGTGACTACCTCATGAAGCTGGTTGAGAGAATGCCAATAGTGTGCAAAGCTGTCATCAAGGCAAAGGGTGGCTACTTTGAAGAATCTAAAAAATATATATATATATATATATATATATATATATATATATATATATATATATATATATATATATATGATATATTTTGATTTGTTTAACACTTTTTTGGTTACCATGTAATTCCATCTGTGTTATTTCATAGTTTGGTGTCTTCACGATTATTCTACAATGTAGGAAATAGTAAAAATTTTGAAAAACCCTTGAATGAGTTTGTCCAAACTTTTGACTGGTACTGTACCTTTTCTCCTTCCTTCCATCCGTCCTTAAAAAATGAAGAAGAAGAATACTTCTAACGCACCGTGTTTCATTCGATAATAGCTTGTTGTTGTTTCATTTTTTGTTATTGTTTATTTGCATTCGGACAGTAAGGTCACCCCGCCTGTTGGAGAAGTAACCGTCAGTCCGCCATACGGCCACTTTTTAAGCAGTGTAGCTGGTTCACTGCACAACTTCCTTCCGACAAGGTGC
>NC_140965.1:92106487-92113987 GCF_056783735.1 Eptatretus burgeri | reverse complement strand
GACGTGAAGGTCGTGGCGGTTGTGGTGAAGCGGTGGTGTGGTTGGTGGTTGATGTTGTGGTTGTGGTGGTAATCATGGCGGTTGGTCCAAAATAAAGATAGTAAAAGAAAAACGGCTATCCTGAAGAGTCGCAGCACGCATAAATGACATGTATTCCCACTAGACAACGGGTTTGGGCCTAACTACACATATACTTGCCGAGATACCTCACCTTAGGGACCTGAATGGTGGTTTGCGAATTTGGTAACCACAACAATATATATGTATGTATGTATGTGTATGTATGTATATATATACATATATATATATATATATATGTATGTATACATACATACACTGATGAGCCAAAACATTATGACCACTGACAGGTGAAGTGAATAACATTGATTATCTTGTTACAATAGCACCTGTCAAGGGGTGGGATATATTAGGCGGCAAGTGAACAGTCAGTTCTTGAAGTTGATGTGTTGGATGCAGGAGAAATGGACAGGAGTAAAGACTTGAACGTCTTTGACAGGGGCCAAATTGTTATGGCCAGCCGACTGGGTCAGAGCATCTCTGAAATGGCAAGGCTTGTGGGGTGCTCCCAGTCAGCAGTGGTGAATACCGACCGACAGTGTTCCAAGGAGGGACAAACCACAAACCGGTGACAGGGTATTGGGCACCCAAGGCTCATCAATGCACGAGGGCAACGAAGGCTATCCCATCTGGTCCGAACCGACAGAAGGTCTGCTGTGGCACGTCACAGAAAATTTTAATGTTGGTCACGGGACGAAGGTGTCACAATCCACAGTGCATTGCACCCTGCTGCATATGGGGCTGCGTAGCCGCAGACCGGTCAGAGTGCCCATGATGACCCCTGTACAACGCCGAAAGTGCCTACAATGGGCACGCGATCACCGGAACTGGACCTTGGAGCAGTGGAAGAAGGTCGCCTGGTCCGATGAGTCCCATTTTCTTTTTGATCATGTGGATGGCTGTGTACGTGTGCGCCGTTTACCTGGGGAAGTGATGGCACCAGGATGCACTGTGGGAAGACAACAAGCCGGATGAGGGAGTGTGATTCTCTGGGTAAAGTTCTGCTGGGAAACCCTGGGTCCGGCCATTCATGTGGACGTCAATTTGGCATGTGTCCTCCACCTAAACATCGTTGCAGACCAGGTACACCCCTTCATGGCAATGATATTCCCTGATGGCAGTGGCCTCTTTCAGCAGGATAATGCGCCCTGCCACACTGCACACATTGTTCGGGAATGGTTTGAGGAACATGATGAAGTGTTCATGGTGTTGCCCTGGCTTCCAAATTCTCCAGATCTCAATCCGATTGAGCATCTGTGGGTTGTGCTGGACCAACAAGTCCGATCCACAGTGGCTCTACCTCGCTACTTGTAGGACTTGAACGATCTGCTGCTAATGTTTTGGTTCCAGATACCACAGGACACCTTCAGGGGTCTTGTAGAGTCCATGCCTCGGCGGGTCGGCACTGTTTTGGCGGCACACGGAGGACCAACAGCATATTAGGCAGGTGGTCCTAATATTTTGGCTCATCAGTATATATATATATATATATATATATATATATATATATATATATATATATATATATATATATATATATATATATATATATATATATATATATATATATACCATTGTGTGTGTGTGTGTGTGTCTATCTGTCTGTCTGTCTCTATATCTCTCTCTTTCTGGCTTTTTTCCTTGTAAATGGCCACATCTTTTAAGTTACAAACTCTAAACTCGGGGTACAAATACAATTTTGTGTGAGTATAACAAAGGCTATGTGCCCACGACTTCATGTGAGGCTGTGGGGGAGGCGTAAATTCTCTTTGTAAATGTGTACCGTGTTGCACCACCTGGTCATGGTGGCCGAGGGTATTACAATTTCCTGTTTTTACCTGGGCAACACTTTGGTTAAAGCACCCTTTACACAGGTAAATTTGTCCTCCCTCCACCCCCCACCCAACTAAAACGAAGGGGCCTGTCAAAACCTGTTGTAGTGTGTGAGACATTCCTAGCAGGAAGGGACATCAGAATGAATGGGGGGGGGGACAAAGGGTGGGGGGAGTAGGACGGGAGTTGGGGTGGGGTTGGAAGGGATGAAAGTACTCCATGCACGAGTAAATTTGTCTTCCTTTCTTTCTCCTTCTCACCCAAAATGGAGGGGCCTGTCAAAGTGGGAAAATATTAACCAGAGGGAGCCAGGGGCATAGTGTGAGGGAAACATTTCTATCAGCAAGGGACGTGCGGCCGGGGTGAGGGGGTGGTAAAGGAGGTGGGTGAGGGGGTGGGAAAGGATGTGGAGGCTCGAAGCTCCAAACTCAGGGTATAGATACAGCTTTATACAGGCTACGTGGCCATGGCCTCAGAGGTTGTCTTAAGTCTGTAAAGTGATGCCAAAGCATCCAATATCGCAATTTTTTTGCAAACAGGACAACTAATCGGTCCGTCAGCGAAGTGACAGGTAGGCTGTGATAGTAAAGAATAAAAAGCAAAAGGTTTTCAAATCAGTTATAGAAGTGTCTAAATTGGCAGATGTGAAGTGAAACAAAAAGTATGTTTCAAAGTAAATATTTTTAACGGAAGGCAGTAGATCACTAATCACTACAAATAATTCCATAAGATGATGTATTTCCAGTTATGTTGCACAAAGCCTTTCAGCAGTGAGCTCATATTGCTTTCCTATTCAAGAATAGATTATATTCAAATCAGCTTCGTTGTGTAGAAGTTGTATATTTGGAAAGTACCCTCAATCATTAAAATGCAACTATTATTAAAGATCGTTGATGAGAAATACAAAATCGCATGCACAGCCTTTTTGGGGAAAATGCAACGCTGCTCAGTGTATTTTTTGTAGTCTTTGTTTATCCTAAGTGTGCAAATGTGTATTCTTTTCCATTATTTGGCATACCACGGGTGCCCAGTGGACTCATTGTGAGCCCAGGGCTATATATTCAGTTTGTCTAAAGTTGGATGTCAGCCTCTTGGACAAACAAACATGATCGCTGATGAAATGGCTACAGATGCCTGAACCACTCAAAGCCTGGATGTAGAGCCAAATTGAGCGTGAGCAAGTTGACCGAAAGCAAAATTCCAAGCAAGTTATTATGAGCCAGTGAATGTTTCCAAAAACACTTGTGACCAAAACCAACATTTGGTTTAGACCTTTTTGGTAAAACAACGGAAATAAGTTTTGTTATGGTGTCATGGGCAGCGGCACTTTATATTTTCCTTTCTAAATTTCCTTTTCATGTAATTGGTGCTTGAAGTCTTTTCATTTGGCACTCCTGAATAAACAACAGTGATATCATTATTTGAGTCATTGGATAGCGTTTCATTTGGAAAAACCATGCCTCTTCTTTTAAGTTATGTCCAGCTTACAGAATAAAAATGTTCTGTTGTTGGATTCTATTCTGTGCTGCATGATGTCAGAGGTCACGGCAATGTGATTGCTTGCTCTTTATTCGGCAATCAGTTCTGTCTGCATCAAATTACAAAATTGCTTTAAAAGCATTCACAGCACTCTGACCCATCTATGATGTGTGAGGGCCATTTCAGTCTCAGGGCATGACATCAAAATGCATGTGGAAACTAGTTAGTTTGATTAATGGTAGAAAATATTTTCCACTGTGTGTTTTTGTTGTTGTTGCTACTAATCAAGAGAAGACAGCTATGATCATCAAAAATGGCTTAAATTGCTTTACAATTGAGATACTGTGGCACCAATCAAGCCCTATTGTTTTCTATTTAATGAAACTTTTCATTTATGCTTTTTTTGTAACAAATCTATGCTCGTAGAAGAGCGAGTAGATTAAAGAGGATAAACTGGTGACATACTGACAGTGGGGCAATGGGATCACAGTTGGACATAATACGCAAGCGAAAAGACGAGCAGGTAAAAAGGAGAGAGAAACACTGTAACCTGTAAGTAAGAGGGTTGGTTTAGGTGGGGTTAATGGTGATATAAATGATCACAGATAGGGATGGGTAATGGCAATACATGGTGGTGCATTGCTTGCTTGAAGCAAGGAATGATGGGAGAGTGCGATTGAACAGTCTCCAGAAGGAGGTTCCACAAACAGGAGAAAAGATGAACAAAAGACTGAAGATTCGCGGAAAATATGGATTTTTGTAGTTGAACTTGGATGGGGTTATCGGAATAATGCGTACATCCTGGAGGAGTTGGGATGGGTTTCAAAGGGTGGAGAAAGCATAAAGAGCTAGCTGGAGGTGAGGCAGTAAAGAAACAGAGGCCACAACTGACCCATCTCTGAAGTGAGAGCAACAGGCCTTATGGTTTGGACTCATTTGGGAGAAGCCGTGCCCTGTAGGAAGGCAACTTGAAACTATACCCCTAGAGGAGTCCCATGCATCAGGTGATGAAGCCAATTGGATGGCTCTTACAGCCACATTAATAATTCCAAATGTATCAGACACATGGGCTCATGGCTATTGGAAAAGCATTGGTCTAAATGGGATACCTGCACAAGTGTGCAAAGATGCTGGTGCTCCACTGTTGTATGCTGGTCTTAAGTTGTTCACAGACTATTGGGTGGCCCCAAGCTTTCAGAGATGCTATGTTTGCATCAATTTCTAACCATAAAGGGAATCAACAGGGCAGCAATAATTATCAAGGAATTTCATTGCTTTCTATTGCTGTACAAAAATCCTTTGAAAAATGCTGCTTAAGAGATTGCAAACCATCAATGAAACTATCTGACCAGAAACCCAGAGTGACTTCCGAATTGGCTACAGCACAACTGATATTATCTTAACCTTCTATGAACTCCATGAGAAGGGAGTACCACAAAACATGCCACTGTTCATTGTCTTTGTAGATTTTTCCAAAGTCTTTGATTGTGTCTGCAATGACACCTTGTGAAAAATCTTGGCAAAGTATTGCTCCCCTCAAAACTCATTGCAGTGATTCGGAAGTTCCTTGACAGCATGCACACACACAAGTGGCAATATCAGGAGCAACCATCCCAATAATTCCCTGTAAATAATGGATTTAAACAGGGCTGCATACTTGCCTCCAACCATCTTCACTTTGAATCTGCCTGCCATCCTGGAAATTTTATTCAAATAAGTAGCTGAGGGACTATACCACACCTGTTTATGGTGAGGATGTTGAGGTCACGGAGAGATTTACTTACCTTTGCAGTGATATTCATGTCTCCGCTGGCTGTGAGTCAGAGGTCAATAGACATCGGGGTCAGGCTTGGAGTCATGCAGTCACTGGATCATAGGGTGTGATGCTGTCGGTACCTGTGCAGGAGGATGAAAGTCTGAGTCTTCAGGTCTTTGTTGCTTCCAGTCTTGCTCTACAGATGTCAGATTTGGACTCTGACCAGGGATCTGAGATGGAGACTTAATTCCTTTGGTACCAGGTCTCTTCAGAGAATCCTTGGCTATTGCTGGTCAGACTTTGTGTCCAACAAGCAGTTGCTGAAAGAGAATCAAATGAGATTTGTTCTCTGCATAGTCCTTGAATGTCAGCTGCGGCTGTATGGACATGTGGCTCATTTTCTGATGCTGATCCTGCTCACCAGATTCTCTCAGCGAGGGAGCCTCATGAGTGGAGGAGGTCAATGGGCCTACCACATGCCTCGTGGTTGCAGCAGGTTGATCGGCATCTCAAGGACATGGGGATGAGCCAGGCATCTGCCTGGGGGATGGTGAGAAGGAGGCCCCTGGAGTACTGGCAGAAAGTGGACGCAGCGACGCGCTGCTCCGGCGCATTCTCCCATACCTGATCTGACCTGACCTGGGAGTATACATTAACACCAGAAAGAATGGCCAGTTGTTCAACCTTCATCAACTTCACACAAAATCAGACGTCAACTATGTCTTTGTGAGCTACTGTATGGAGATGATACTGCCCTGATAGCCCTCAAGGAGACTGCCATTCAGGACCTACGATCATGAAGTTTGCAGACATCAGCACTGGTTTTGCTTTGTCTGTTAATATCACAAAGACTGAAGTCATGCATCGACCATCCCCTGATGCCAATTACAGAAGACCAGGTGTATCCATCAACAATACTCTTTTAAATGACTTGAAGAAGTGCACCTACCTCAGCAGCATCGTGTCAAATTACAACAGCCTTGATGCAGAGCTAGCTGCTAGAATTTCTTCTGCAGCAGGTGCTTTTGGCCACCTTAAGAAGAGGATATGCTCTCAAACATTTTACTAAATTCTCCACAAAATGCAAAGTATATGGAAATATTGTGCTCCCATGTCTCCTCAACTCATCGAGACATATACTATCCACAAAAGGCATGTAAACAAGCTAACTAATGACCAACTATGCCACCTTCATTCAATCCATGATAACAAATGGTATGGCTTTGTAACAAAAGCAGAGGTTCTGTAATGTACCAACATACCAAGAAGAGAGACTACTTTACTGATATGACAATTTAAGTGGGTGGGACATAGTTTGAATGGGTTGCCATTGCACCCCTAAAGCAGTGTTCTATGGAGAGTTCTCTTCATGTCACCATCACCAGGGTCACCCAAAGCTGTGATGCAAAAACTGCCTAAAATGACGCCTAACTGCAGCCAACATCCCCCTGGAGAGTTGGGAGGAAACAGCCAAGTGCAAATCGAATTGCCGTCATGCGGCTTGGCAAGGTGCAAATAATAATGAGTCCAAGCGGAACTTGTTAGCAGAGGCCAGTGGCAAAGATGGCAGAGGCCAACACCCAGTTTCAAACCACAGGAACAACACCCAGTTTTCCAGTGTGGCTGTGGTGGATGTATTTCCAGCAGAATAGGACTTTATCCACACCAACAGAGATGTAACCATCGGACTTCACACCCTCTTTCTTCTAAGACCAGACGTCATCCTCTGCATTGAGTTTTGTTTTCGGTAATATATAGTGTCCATCTATGGAGGCTTTTCTCAAGCACAAGAGACACAATATATTGTACAGTTGTATGATGTGTATTGTTATAGTAAGTTTATGTTTAATTACAATACTATAACTATAAATCTGATATATAAAGCTGAGTTTGTGTCCATACATCGTTGGGTGAGTCTATATGCATGTCCAAGGTGGAGTGATCTGATCAGAATCTGAATTGGTGATCTGGGTTGAGGTTGTTGGAGAAAAGGAAAGATTTCATATCAACCGTGATGATGGATTCCTTGACCTTGCTAATGATTGGAAGTAACCTGAAAGGTCTATCGTTAAGTGGATCGGTTTTTGCACCTTTTTATGTAATGCAGTGATATTGGAAGATTTACAAGCAGATAGAAGATGGCCGAGGGCAAATCATAGGGTGAAAACAGCAGAGAGAGGGTGTGCAAGAGCATTAGAGCAGGTTTTTAGCACATGTGAGCTGATGCTGTCTGGTCCAGCAGCAGAATCAGAGTTTTTGGTTGTCAGAAACTTCTCCACCTTCTGATGTGCAAAAGACAGAGTCCAAGAGTAGTTGGGTGTGACTTGGAAGGGTGGGAACAGAGAGTGTGGGGT
>NC_140965.1:92086487-92101487 GCF_056783735.1 Eptatretus burgeri | reverse complement strand
TTCCCCGAATCCGACGCGAGCACCCCCTCGTCCGCCTTCGCCGCCGCCGCCTCTCCACAGCTCCGTCCTCTTCACTCCGACTCCGCGAACTCCCAACTGCGAACTGCCACTTAAACTCAACTCTTCCTCCGCTTCCAACTCAACTCTTCCTCCTACGAACTGAACTGCCTCGACTGACGAACGCGGCCCCTTATATCCCCCGTGGCCTCGCTCCTTCATCTTTGACCCTCTGCCTCCGACCTTTCAACTCTCTTGCTGGCTCCCCATTGGCCCGAGGAAAAGTGGGCGTGAATGCTTTTTGATCCATGAATTTGCATATAGCGACCGCCCTCCAACGCCCTGGAGGCGGGGCCAAATCGCCCCTCGCTCACCGATTGGACGGAACAAAAGTGGGCGTGAGTCGTTTTTGATCAGTTTTTCTGCGGAAAGTCCGCGATGCTTTTGAACACGCTGCTCGGTGCGCGCTCTACACGAGTCCAGCATCGGTGCCCACGAGTGGCGCGAGATGACGGTGATGCGATGGTGGCGAGTTGTGACGGTAAAGGTCGTGGCGGTTGTGGTGAAGCGGCGTTGTGGTTGGTGGTTGTTGTTGTGATGGCTGTTGAGACGTGGTTGGTGGTGGTAATAATGGCGGTTGGTCCAAAATAAAGATAGTAAAAGAAAAACGGCTATCCTGAAGAGTCGCAGCCCTCATGAATGACATTTATTCCCTCTAGACAACGGGTTTGGGCCTAACTACACATATACTTACCGAGATATCTCACCTAAGGGACCTGAATGGTGGTTTGCGAATTTTGTCAACCACAACACTACCCCCTCCCCTTTTTACAGACTCGTCCCGAGTCGTCAAATTTTCGTGTGCCATCATGTGTAGTTTTCCCCTAGTACATTTTACCTACGGATCCCTGAGTGCGACATTCCTGGTATTCGTGTCCCCAAAATAAATAACCTAAGGGCTGAGTAACTACCTAAACAAACTCACTCACACGGACGACTTAAATAAAATTGCCGGCGCTAAGACAAACATGCCGGGGGCGCACTCATATTTACAGTACATCTTAACCTTAACTTACAAATTTTACACTAAACCATGGTCCAGGATCAATGAACTCTGCAAAAGAAAAGCAGTTTGCAGGGAGCCAGGCTGCTCGCATGCAGTCTCTGGCTCAAAACAATGCAGGTGACAGGGAACGTGGCTGGCTGCTCACACGCAGTCCAAGGCCTTCCTTTTTGAACTGAACGCAGTGAACCACAACGGTGCATGGGCTGCACAAACGCATTCTCCGTGCCAGCTCAAGTGGCACACGCAATGAACACAACGAATGGATGGATGGATGGTTTGAATTGAACTCAGTGAACCACAACGGTGCATGGGCTGCACAAATGCAGTCACCGTGCCAGCTCAAGTGGCACACGCAATGAACACAACGAATGGATGGATGAACACAAACACGGTGCACGGGCCGCCACTGCAGGCCCGTGTTGTAGCTGCCAACAGGGCAGTTCTCGCAGCTTGCAAACTGTTGCCTTGCGGATGCTGGCGCACATGGAAATGAACAGGGGGGGGGCAAAGCAAAATTGAATGGGGCTGGTGAACGTGGGCAGTGGGCATGGCATGGCAAAGGCAGCAGGCAAACACAGCCCGCAGAAGAAGGCCGCTGCAGGAAAACACAGCCGGCAGATGAACTGGCTGGCACAGGCCTTGAAGAAAAACAGCCAGCAGATGAACTGGCCGGCACAGGCCTTGCAGCACAGCAGCTGCAGACGATCCAGCCGGCACAGGCCTTGCAGCACAGCAGCTGCAGATGAAGTTGGCCAGCCTTTGCCGTTCCGTGGAGGTTGGTGGAGGGAGTGCGGTGGTGCTGGCCACTTGGAAGGCGGGCTCGGACCTACCAGCTGTCTCCCTCCCACCTATCGCCTTTGCCTGTCACTGTACATACCCACTCCCTTAATTTGTCAAACCCCAATTTAGCCCCAACTTATTTTTTTGTTGTTTTTATTTTTACTTCCCCACTATAAATCGTCCCCTAACCCCCTTTATCCTCTTTGTTCGGCTAACCTATCCTGTCACCTAGCCTACTCCCAGCCCCTACGTTCCCTTCCCGGAGGGGAACAAGGGAGAGCTAACGTCCTGTGCCGAGGCCCAACGAAGCCTCAGAATGGCCTCCCCAGAGTTCAGCGATCTATAACCAAAGTGGGTCCAGCGGCCCACAACGAGAGCGAGGGGATGGATGGTGCGGAGGGGTACACTTCCTATTCTACCCTATCCATTTAACTGCTAAACTACCCCGGGGCTTTCAACAAGCGCCTCTCGCTTAAACTATTGGTTCTAACAACCCAGATTCCCGTCGCCTGTGTTGGTGTCCTCACAATTTCGGGCCTCGCCCCCCAATTTTCTCTCCGTGCCCTCACACGGTCTCCTGGCTGGGACACGTGGCTCCCTTTGGCAGGCACGACCCTCTGCCGAATCTCCCGCTATGGCACCCCCGGGCACTACACTGCCTCCGAGCCTACCAGTTCCCTAACACCGGGGAGTGCCCCCCATGGCACCTCCCCTGAAACGCACACGTGGCAGGCCGGCCTCCCGGGCCCCTTTCCGAGGGTCACCCGTGCCCACAACACTGCCCACGCGGCTAATGGCGCCCCGGGCCCCCGCACCAAGCAGGGGCACCCGTGCCCACTACGCTATCCCGGCCCCCCATGGACCCTTGGCCTACCACGGCCGACTAGCCTGGTGCCCGGGGTACCCACTCAGCGATACTCACCTTTCGCAGCCACGCTCCCAAGCCCGTCAACAGGGCTCCTGCACCCCTCCAAACGGGTTTCGAGCCTACATTCACACCAACAACAAAACGACCTCCATTTTTCAATTTGACTAACCCAGCTAGCTCACTTTACTCTGACCCCGGGGTCCCTTGGGCGGGAGTCACTCCTCCCCCCAATCACTCATCGCACCATGCATTCCCCATTCGCTCCATACACACAGACCCGCTGGCCTCACTCACTCACCAAGCCCATGCTTCCTCTTCACTCACCAACTCTTCAACACACACACCACTGAACTCTGCCATCCTTCTAACTACCTCCCCTAACTAACTCATGCTCCCACGTCGTCCCTTAAACTACAGCACGTTCCTTTTAACACTACGTAGCTAAACTACGTCCCCTCTACACATTCACAAGTCTGTCTCTGTCTCCAAATAAATCATTTTATTTCCCAACCTAAATCTCGCTACAATCCCTCTCACTAATCCATTCCACGGACTCCATGAGGACTTACCCCTGCCCCATGAAGTCGGTCAAGCTAAGCTAACCCTTCCCCCTAACTAGTTTCCATCCTGTGCCCCGGGGTCAAGGGGGTCTTCCACCCCTTGCCCAGGAATCCTGTGCACCCGAAAGTGAGGCTTGTTTTTTTTTTTTTTTTTTTTTTTTTACCTGGACAGCACCAGCGCGGCAACTCAGAGCTCGCGCACTTTGCACCTGCCCGTGACGTCATGCAGCTGCACGTGTTCCTCGTCCCTCCTTGGACGGTACCATCCGGCAGGGATACCCCTCCTGCCGGATTCCAACCCCACATGCAGCCATGACGTCACCGTGCGCATAAAAAAAAACACAAGCCCCACGTCTCGAGGGGTTCCCCACGCGAACACATGTGCTTTGCCCGTTGGAGCTTAACACACACGATCGTGTGGAGAACCCATCCGGTCCAAATCCGTAATCCTGCCTAAACTTTGTCCGTCCGCGGGATCGGCAAATCCACCGCGTGCGTTTCCGGACCGGGACTTCACTCTCGCAAGCGAGCACGTGGGGGTCTCGTGCGTTGCACAGCACGGACCTCGTGCTCACTGCTGGGTGAACCCGGCACGGTCCCCGAAACAACTACAGCCGCTACTCGGCTTTCTTTCTTCACATGTCGTCGTCGCCATTCGACCCACGCACACCTGCGTGTTACGACGCTCACACTCCATTCCATTACATTCACACCGGGAGACGCGGCTGCGTGCTCACACATGCCAACCGACATCTCCCTTACATACCGCTCTCTCACACACACGGTCTCCCTTGCACACAGCGACCTTGCACACGGCCGTTCACTCACGCATGCGGGGGAACTCACCCGCGGTGCCTCATCCACACACGCGGGGACACTCACCCGCGGTGCCTCATCCACACTGGCCGTTTCATCCACACACACGGCCTCACTCACACACGCGGGGGCACTCACCCGCGGTGCCCCATCCACACTGGGCGTGCTGGGAAGCACGTACTCCGGCACAATCGCCACCACACCACTCACACACGGGGTCGCTTCCACACACGGGGACGCACTCACACCTTGCACCACACACACAGGGACAACCACACTGGGGACTTGTGTCCCCACAAGGGTCTCCGGGGCCTCTATACCCCCCAAGCTTTCCGTGCACCCGTTCGCAGCACTCGTCCCCTCAACCTCGCAAAGCACGACCGAGCTCACCTGGTCGTGACTCGCCTCAAGGGGGCATACTCCCTCCCCTCGTTCCTGGAGGAGGCCACCCAGCTGCTCGCACTGGGCCTCCACCCAGTCAGCCAGCTCCCCCTCATGGTCCTCCACTACATCTGTGTGTGTGTGTGTGCGTCACTAACCTTGTCCAATTCACCCTCTATCTCCCGTGTCTCTATACATTTTATTCTTTCTGTCGTCTCCTCTTGTCTATTGGTCTCTGCTTCTTTCTGGCGTCTTTCCCTTATCTTTATGTAGGTCAACCTTGCTTTCTCCTTCAGTCGCTCCCGTCCTTCCCTGTTTTTCACTCCTTGCTCTTTCACGATCTCCGCGTACCTCATTCTTGCTTTCCGTCTTAATTGTTCTCTTCTCTCCCTCGCAATT
This sequence comes from Eptatretus burgeri, assembly GCF_056783735.1. Lineage (NCBI taxonomy): Eukaryota > Metazoa > Chordata > Myxini > Myxiniformes > Myxinidae > Eptatretus > Eptatretus burgeri. The sequence goes on along the minus strand of NC_140965.1, from coordinate 92,096,620 downwards.
CCTTTCACCTCGTCTCTTATCTCCCGTGTCTCTATACATTTTCTCTCCTTGTTCCTTATTTCTGTCTCTTCCTGGTTCCTTTTTACTTCCCATCTGAGTCGTTCTTTCTCTCTGAGCCCCATTAGCTGTTCGTTCTCCCTCCGGAGCTCCTCAATCTCCGTTGACTCCAGTTTCGCTCTCCGTTTTAGTTCAATTTCACACTCATATAGTTGTTGTTTTCTCTCCCACTGTCCCTCTTTGTTTTCCAATCTCATTGTTTCTTTCAATTGGCTCATTTCCTTCCTGTGTTTCATTCGCTGTTCTCTCACTACTCTTCCTCGTTTCCTCTCCTGTCCTTCCTTCTCCAGTTTCATGGTTTTCTTCATTTGGTTAATCTCCTTTTTGTGTTTCATTTGCTGCTGTCTAATTACTCTTCCTCGTTTCCTCTCCTGTCTTTCCTTATCCAGTTTCATGGTTTTCTTCATTTGGTTCATCTCCATTTTGTGTTTCATTCGCTGTTCTTTGTCTATCTCCTCGTACTCCAGCCTCAGCTTTTCTTTCAATTGGTCAACCTCAGATTCATGTTCTTTTTGTTTTCTATTCCATTGTTCCTCTCGTTCTTCCCTCTCCAATATCCTTGTGTCCTTCAATCTCCTGATTTCTCCTTCCTGCTTCATTCCTTGCTCCTTCAACTTCTCCTCGTATTCCAACCTGTTTTTTTCCTTTTGTCGTTCAGTTTCAAATTCATACACTTTCAGTTTTTTATTCCACTGTCTCTCTTGTTCCTCATTCTGCAATCTCGTTATTTCTTTCAGTTGGCTGACCTCCTTCTCCTGTCTGATTCGTTCTTCCATCATTACTCTTTCTTGCATCTCATTCTGCAATCTTGTGGTTTCCTTCAGTTGGCTGATTTCCTTCTCCTGTCTCATTCCTTGTTCTTTCAGTACTCTTTCTTGTTCCTCATTCTGCAATCTCGTTATTTCTTTCAGTTGGCTGACTTCCTTCTCCTGTCTGATTCGTTCTTCCATCATTACTCTTTCTTGCATCTCATTCTTTAATCTGGCCTTCGCTTCCAGCTGTTCGATCTGTACAGTGTGGTTTCTTAAAGTTTCATTTTCCGTTCTCTTCCTTTCCTCTTTTAACACTCTCAGTTCGTGTTGTAGTTCCCTCTCTTTGTTCTGGTGTTTCTGTAACTCAGAAACTTTCTTTTCCAATTCCTTTCTCATCTCTGCACACTCCGACTTTGCTTTGGCTTCTAATTGTTCAATCTGCTCAGTGTGGTTCCTTAACGTTTCATTCTCTGCTGTCGTTCTTTCTTCTCTCACCATCCTCAACTCGTTTTGTAGTTCCCTCTCTTTGTTCTGGTGTTTCTGTAACTCAGAAACTTTCTTTTCCAATTCCTTTCTCATCTCTGCACACTCCGACTTTGCTTTGGCTTCTAATTGTTCAATCTGCTCAGTGTGGTTCCTTAACGTTTCATTCTCTGCTGTCGTTCTTTCTTCTCTCACCATCCTCAACTCGTTTTGTAGTTCCCTCTCTTTGTTCTGGTGTTTCTGTAACTCAGAAGCTTTCTTTTCCAATTCCTTTCTCATCTCCGCACACTCCGACTTTGCTTTGGCTTCGAATTGTTCAATCTGCTCAGTGTGGTTCCTTAACGTTTCATTCTCTGTTCTCTTCCTTTCCTCTTTTAACATCCTCAGTTCGTCTTGTAATCCTCTTTCTTTGTTTTCGTGTTTCAGTATCTCAGAAGTTTTTGTTTCTAATTCCTTTCTCAATTTGCGTGCTTCTTCACTCATTTCATCTCTTCTTTCCACCGCTTCCCTCCTCAATTCGTCCCTTTTTTTACTGTATTCATTTAGTTTTTTCTGCCATTCCTTTCCCATTCTAATCTCCCCTTCCAGGATTTCTCTTTTAAACTGGCTTGCCCTTACCTCTCACTTCAGTAGTTCCAATTCTCCATCTTGTTCGCGTTTTTCCTTTTCGAGCTTTGTTTTCCTTTCTCCTTCCTCCCTCAATTCTCCCTGCAGTTCTTTGAACTGTTCTGACTTTTCCAGCAATTCCTCCGCCCTTTCCTCGAGCTGTCTCTCTCCTCTTTTTATCTTCCATTCTAGGCTTTCTCTTTCCTGATTGCCTGTTCTTATCTCTTCCTTCAATTGTTCCAACTCCCCATCGTGTTCACATTTTTTCTCCTCCAACTGTATTTCCCTCACTCTCTCCTCCAGTTCTTTGAACCGCCTTGCTTGCTCCAATAATTTTTCCATTAATTGTTTTACTTCCAAGTCGTGCTCCTTTTGTTTCTTTTCGAGCTCGGTTTTCCATTCTTCCTCCCATTGTTTCCTTTCCTGGGAGATACCAATCTGCTGTTCCTCTATTCTTTTGTTCAGTTTGCTCTTCGCATATTCCAACTGACGGGTATAAAACACTACCAAATTCTTTTTCCCACGTAATTTGTCGACTCTATTGGCCAAGTCATGTTTTTGCCACCGAATTCGTTCCAGTAAATCGTCCAATCGCTGTGTCCCCCCGTACACGTAATTTTTCTGAAGCACGTCTGCGTGCCGTTGTGACTCGTCCACTCCACGTTGCACCTCCTCGATATATTCTTCATAACGCTTCACCTTTTCCAAGACATCCCCCAATTGTGCCTGAAGCCTGCCAATGCTCGCATAGTCATCCTGCCACGCCTGCCATGGCACATGCCGTGACCACGTGCCTTGAACCGGTGACTGGGAGCTCACGCCTCGTGCTGTGCCATTAATATCAGCCCGCTCCGTGCTGCCATTGTGCGACTCCGTTTGCCGGCAAAGTTCGTGCTCAAGCCGCTCCCACTGACCACAGTTAGTGGTGGGGTTATAATTATAAAAAGAACCGACCTGGGCCATGGATCCTACATGACGACACATACCTAATACCCCCGGCTCCCGCTCGCCTTGAGACGCCATCTTATTTCTCGTAAAGGGTTAATTTAGCTCGCTCGTAATTTGGAGGGAATCGGGGGTCGCTTCTCTCACCCCTGGACCGATTCCCGTGAATTTAGCTGGAGACAGGAGAGCCCGTTTTCCCGTTCTCCGTTACCAGTGCCGTGAGGAGAGCGATGGGTTTATATCGCACGACCTGACACCAGTGTCGCGGATTCGCGCCCGCCGGCGTGCGAACGGCCACGTAACTCGAATCGCGGCACGTCGCCCACCGGACGGACAATCCAGTCGTGACCCTCTCGGACTAACGCCGGGAACCAGTCACGGGTGGACCTTTCGGTCTCACCGCGATCGAGCCAATCGGCCCCCGCGTGGGATAGGGTTGCTCGCCAAATTCGACCTACCTAAGTACCCACACGGAGGGTAGACCGGGCGATCGCACCTCGCCGCAGGTCGACTTCGGACACGGGCCACTTAAGCGACCCGTTCCGTACTATCGGGATAACCGAGCTGTGTTATTCGTCGACCTCGACGGTTCGATTAACTATCGGGCGTCTTAACCCACGACCAACCCTTTACGTGAAGCAAGATGAGGATTCAATGAAAGAAATGACGAAGCGAAGCGGGAAAACAGTTCAATAATAAGCACATTTATTTCGCGATGAACGGAAAGCACACATATACAATTCCACCAAAAGCACATGGAAAAGAAGACAAAAAGCAGATGCAACAATGCAGATCTAATACCGACTACGCGAGCACACGGCAACACTTATACAATTTTACTTCACAGACGGCGCCGACAACACATATTCCCAAAGCAAAAGAAAAGAGAACCACCCTCCAGGATGAGGGGGTAGGCGGGCCTGGGGCCGAGACCGTGTCGGGCCTACCCGTCTGATGATGAGATGCGGAGCGGCGGTGGTGCCTCAACTCCGCCGGCCTCGCGGACGGTGTCTGGTAGGGGGTGGGAAGGGGGCCCCCTTTTGTCGCACTATCTCAGCGCGGGGGGAAACAGGAGGGGGTTGCTGATGCTCGGGGAAAGGAGGATTTCAGAAGAATCTCGGGTCCCGCGACGAGCGTCTCCACCACGACCTCGGTCGCGCCGCCGGCCTTTCTCTCCGCAGTTCCCCGAATCCGACGCGAGCACCCCCTCGTCCGCCTTCGCCGCCGCCGCCTCTCCACAGCTCCGTCCTCTTCACTCCGACTCCGCGAACTCCCAACTGCGAACTGCCACTTAAACTCAACTCTTCCTCCGCTTCCAACTCAACTCTTCCTCCTGCGAACTGAACTGCCTCGACTGACGAACGCGGCCCCTTATATCCCCCGTGGCCTCGCTCCTTCATCTTTGACCCTCTGCCTCCGACCTTTCAACTCTCTTGCTGGCTCCCCATTGGCCCGAGGAAAAGTGGGCGTGAATGCTTTTTGATCCATGAATTTGCATATAGCGACCGCCCTCCAACGCCCTGGAGGCGGGGCCAAATCGCCCCTCGCTCACCGATTGGACGGAACAAAAGTGGGCGTGAGTCGTTTTTGATCCGTTTTTCTGCGGAAAGTCCGCGATGCTTTTGAACACGCTGCTCGGTGCGCGCTCTACACGAGTCCAGCATCGGTGCCCACGAGTGGCGCGAGATGACGGTGATGCGATGGTGGCGAGTTGTGACAGTAAAGGTCGTGGCGGTTGTGGTGAAGCGGCGTTGTGGTTGGTGGTTGTTGTTGTGATGGCTGTTGAGACGTGGTTGGTGGTGGTAATAATGGCGGTTGGTCCAAAATAAAGATAGTAAAAGAAAAACGGCTATCCTGAAGAGTCGCAGCCCTCATGAATGACATTTATTCCCTCTAGACAACGGGTTTGGGCCTAACTACACATATACTTACCGAGATATCTCACCTAAGGGACCTGACTGGTGGTTTGCGAATTTGGTCAACCACAACAATATATATATATATATATATATATATATATATATATATATATATATATATATATATATATATATATATATATATGGGTTTCCCAAAAAATATACAACTTTTAAAATCCTTCGTTTGATCCTAAAAAAGCAGTAATTTTGTCACTAATGCTTAACTTTTTGTTGCAGAGACCCTGAAGTTTATTTTGATACCAAGCAAGTGCCAGAAAAATGCCAAGACTGACCATACAACAACGGACGAAAATTGTTGAACTTTGGCAACAGAAGAAAAGTGTCATACAGGTGCAACGTCTTTACCCGAGACATTTCGGTATCCACTTGTGCCATGCACCAAACTTTCGGACAATGAAGTGCGCCATCGCAAAGTTTACCAATGTGGGAACCATCTGTGACCTTCACAAGGGTCACAGTGGTCGGAAGAGGACAGGTCGTAGTGAAGAAAATGTGGAAATTGTGAGACAGGTGGTTGTTCAGAGTCCAAAAAAATAGATTCGCCAAGACATTCATGCGTTTCCATACAAAATTCAAACGGAAATGGTGCTTACTGATCAACAGAAACGCAAACGACTAGATTTTGCAAATTGGTTCTCAGGAAAGTTGGAGGAAGATGCAGACTTCCTCAAAAAACTTCACATGACGGATGAATGCCATGCTCACTTGTCCGGGGAGGTAAACAAGCAAAACTTTCGGTACTGCGGAACTGAAAATCCTGGTAATGCATCAACTGAACTGGTGCCTCGATCTGTTCTCAAAGTCACCATGTGGGTGGTGGTTGGTTGGTATGGGATGATTGGTCTATACTTCTTTGAAGATGACCAGGGACGCACTTGCACGGTAAACCAGAGGAACTATCACGAAATGATTCAGGAATTCTATCTGCCTGAGCTACGTACTCAGGCCCGTAGGAGAAACAACCTGATCCAGATGAGAACGCAGTGGTTCCAGCAGGATGGGGCACCGCCCCAAACAGCCAGGGAAACGAGGCGTTTTCTCAACCAACATTTTGAGGGCCGCTTTATCTCCCTCAACGAAGACGTTGAGTGGCCACCGTATTCCCCTGACCTTACTCCTCCAGACTTCTTCTTGTGGGGGTATCTCAAGGACAGGATCTATGGAAACCTTAGGCCTCAGACTTGATCAGCTGAAGGAAAACATCCACCGAGAAATCCAGAACATTCCTCAGGAAACGTTTCCCAAAGTGATGGAGAACATGACAACGCGTTTGCAGCCAGTGATCGGACAACGTGGAACCTAAGTCGAACATGTGGTCGAAAAGAAAACGACGATGCTATACCAAAATTTAAATTTTGGTTGCAATTTTGACATTGGTACAATAAACTTCAACCTTTCAGCTTTCTATCCAGCCATATATCTTTTTTTAAAATATGTTATGACCATCCTCTTTGCAGATGAAAAGTTGTATATTTTTTGGGACACCCTGTGTGTGTATATATATATATATATATATATATATATATATATATATATATATATATATATATATATATATATATATATATATATATATATATATGTATATATATATATATATATATATATATATATATATATATATATATATATATATATATATATATATACGTATATGTATATATATATACGTATATATATATATATATGTATATATATATATATATATATATATATATATATATATATATACGTATATATATATATGTATGTATATATATATGTATGTATATATATATATATGTATATATATATGTATGTCTATATATATGTATGTATAAATATATATATATGTATGTATATATATATATATGTATATATGTATAGATATATATATATATATATATATATATATATGTATGTATATATATGTATGTATATATATATGTATGTATATATATATATATATGTATATATATATATATATATATATATATATATGTATATATATCTTCTTCTTTCGGCTGCTCCCGTTCGGGTTCACCACAGCGGATCATCCGTATGATCCGCATAGTGATTTGGCACATGTTTTACGCCGGATGCCCTTCCTGACGCAACCCTGGTCGCCTCTTACGACCCAGGGATATGATACACCGGCCCAGTATCCTGGTACTCATTTCGCCAAAAAACAAAAAGAAAACGAATTTAAAACTGAACAACAAAAGAAGACAGCAAGGTTGGAGTACACGGAGATGGAAAAACTCCGGAAAGATAACGAACAACTCAAAAGGCTCAGAGAGGAAGAGCGACTCAAATGGAAAGGAAAATGGAGCCAGGAAGTAGAACAGCACAATAATATGGTATGTGTGATATCACCACAGGGAGTAATGTTAGTGGTGCGGGACTTGATTGACATCACTCGTCGGATGACATCACTATTAGAGCAAACCCTGGTGATGGAGACATTGAGGGAGCATACGGGGTTGTTGACGAATGGAATACATTTTGAGCAGGTCCAGCATATGGAGCTGACAGCCCCGGAGGAGTGTGGCGAATCAATGATGAGCAACCTGCTGGAAAGAAGCGACCGGACAGAGGTGACTGGAATGAAGCAGGTACATGGGTACATGCATACATGGTGCGGACGATGAGCTTAAGGTAGAAATTGAACTTTATGTTAACGAAGAGACCCTGTCTGATGGGGTGCACGTATGCGTGACCCCTGAAGGTGTGTGTGGAGTGCCTGTGAACGAATGCTGTGAGCCCACACTCCAGATGACAGCACCAGTATGTGCTGCCGAGGCCGAAACGTGTGTTGCTACTCACCTGGCAGTCGAGAATGTAACCCTGGAGTGCGAGGCAGTTGATCAGTACACAGGCAAGGTTGAAGGTGTGCAATGTCAACACATAACCTTGGAATGTGTGCAGCCTGCTGTGTGTGGGAGTCCTGAGCATGGAATGAGTGGTGACATAGGAAATAGGTTAGAGGTGCAAGGGGAAATAGAAATGCCACCAGGACAGAACTTGAGCCAAGGGACGGAAACCATAATGGACAGCTCCACAGGGGTTCTTACAGAGTTGGAGGTGCTGCATCCAGGAGTAGTTTTAGATTGGATTTTAGAAATCCAATTTAGAAATTGGATTTTAATTTCTCTATCAGCCTCACAGGAACTTTGGGGTAGAGCGCAGATGAGTGGCAGGTGGCACTGGCGTGTGTCACTTGGTCTTCAAACCTTTCTGAGCACACGAGGGGTTTGGCTAGCTGAATGGGGTTTATATGTCTTAAGGGAGTTATGGAGAAGAGGGGGAGGCCGCCTCCCTGATTGGGATTTACTTGATTTCCGTGAACACTGAACACTGGAGAAGAGGGGGAGGCCATTCCACCGATTGGGGTTTACCTGATTTCCGTGAACTCTGGAGAAGAGGGGGAGGCCATTCCACCGATTGGGGTTTACCTGATTTCCGTGAACCCTGGAGAAGAGGGGGAGACCATTCCACCGATTGGGGTTTACCTGATTTACGTGAACCCTGGAGAAGAGGGGGAGGCCATTCCACCAATTGGGGTTGACCTGATTTCCGTGACCCAGGGAGAAGAGGGGGAGGCCATTCCACAGATTGGGGTTTACCTGACTTCCACGAACCCTGGAGAAAAGGAGGGGGTAGATCACAGCCCCCTTTGAGCCGTGGCGGAAAGGCGGCGGGGTCATGTAATGGGAAATGAGGGATTCGTTCCCTCACTCCCCTTCCAATGAGCCAAAGAAGCAGGCCATATGGGGTTGTGAAAATCTTGATTGAGAGTTGTACCGAAAGTGATTGCAAATTGAGAGATGACAGAAGGCATAAGAGTGGCACGAGTGGATTTGGGTGATTATTAAAAAAGTGGTGGAGACATTACAGGCAGAGCATTAAACACACCTGAAACAAGTGGATGACAAAGAGTGGCTTGTTTGAGGAAGGATTGAAATGCCTGGTTAGAACCATGCAGAGGTTCATGAGGCTGGTGAAGAGATTTTGATGTTTCGTTTAAATTGTTGGAAATAAACGATTAGGGCAGTATGGAGGAGGCCAGCCGACGATGGACGTAGTGACAAATAAATTGGGGTTTGATAAAAAAAAGTGTACCAGTTAAATCTGATGACAAAGTGGGATCTGAGGGATTGGTGTGTTTTTGTTTTCACATAAAAGTAAAAGGTGTTGGATGGTGTTATGGACTGGGTGTGCGGCACTGTGGAATGAATGACCCAAGTGTTTGGGTGAATGACGTGATTATGCGAATGAGGAGAGAGTGCGAACAACGTACCCAGTCGGTAGGAGTCTCCGAACCAAGTTAGTGTAGGTTAGGGGGACTTAGAGGATTTGACATGGATTCTGGCTGCTCTTCCATTGTGTAGGTGGACTGCGAGGGATAGTTGCAGGCTGAGGTATGGGGATACTGGTTGGTAGTGTGACATGGTATGGGAAGTTGGTGAGTCGGGAAATAGGGCAGCAGGGCGTTGGGGGTTCCTGGCAGGTGAAGGCTGTCAGAGGTGCCAAGAGAGCACCATAGGGTTCAGTGCCATGAGAGCATGGTACGTTTTAGTGCCAGGAGAGCACAGTGTAGGTGCTATGAGAGCAGAGTATGGGTGCTATGAGAGCACAGTGTAGGTGCTATGAGAGCACAGTATGGGTGCTATGAGGGCACAGTATGGGGGCTAGAGAGAGCTACCCTTTGTTTGGAGCACCAGAAGCACGCTCAGGTGAACCCCGAGGTTGCTGGGTGTTCTCCACCCCCGACTGGAAGCAGGCAAAGAGGCCGAGTAGTTGTCACACTCCCCAGCCAGCGAGTTATGCCTGGCACCACCAAATGGAAAAAGACAAATAAGGGCCTTGCCCAGGTTTAATAGAATGGAACAGTGTGCCAGGTCAGGAAAAAATGGGTCATTAGGATCATTCTAGCCATTGCAGGGTTTGGTTCATTGTCCAGAGCTAAAAGTAAATGGTTAGGTTCGATGGACTCTTCTCCGCACCATTCATGTGTGACACCTGGTATGAATAGTGTTGATGGGAGAATTTGTTAGCAAGGGCCAGACTGGGTCACCCTCTCCAAGTGCCAGAGAGACCACCAGTATGTCATGAGCACACATCCATGAAGATAACAGTTGAGTAAGAAACACACCATCCTGTCTGTAAAAGGAAAAGAAAAAAAAAGAGGAGGGAAGAAAAAATTAAAAAGAGAGAGAACTTAACCAAAAAAAGTCAGGCAAGGAAGGTTAAGGGTACACTCCATCTCACCTGGTCTGAGGTCATCACACCCATTTGCATCCTCAAGAATGCCTCCAAACTGCATTTGTTTACCATCGATATCACCATGCCACCATTGCTGTGTCACCTG
>NC_140965.1:92076487-92078987 GCF_056783735.1 Eptatretus burgeri | reverse complement strand
AAGCTGGAAGGCAGGGCTGGCAGAGGTAAAGGGCGAAATGGAAAACGTGGTCCTGTATTTTACAAATGGGACCAGTACACTACGTGGGGAAATGACCGAGTCGAGGGGAAGTGTGGAGGCTGTTCGGACTGCGATGACGACGGGCAAAGTTGAGGTGACGAGTGACGCCACGATAATTAAGGGAGAAACCTGTAAACTCGGACAGGGGATGACAGAAATAATAAAAGAGATGCAGGAATTAGAAGAGGTGGATGAATTGTACGAAATTAAAGAGGAGCACACGCACATAGAACTGGTAAGGGACATTGGGGTTGAGTTTGTGGAATGTATTGGGACCCAATGCGAGGGTCGGATTGACCTCCCACAGGAACAAGGGGAGACAGTATGCTCCCTCGAGGCAGGCCGTGACGAGATGAGTCCAGTAAGGCCGTACGAGGTGGAGCCGATGCATGATGTGAAAGGGTACATGCCGAGCTTGTGGGGTATAGAAACCCCAGGATCTTTAGGGCTAACACGAGCCCCCAGTATGATTGTCCAGGAGTGTGTGCAGACTGCGAGTAACACGGCATGTGTGGAAATGGTACACGGACCGATCCAGACGGGAGAAGTGGGTGGCGAGCCAAATGAGACACACGGAACTATTTCGGGAACCGCACCGGCTTCGCGGGACATCACATGTGAGGTCCGTTCCGTGTTTTGCCAACGGCCCAAGCGCGCACGCTTGCGCGATCGGGACCTGGCGCCGAAACGTTCCACGCTTGGTACAAGACTGCGCAGCCGGCTAAAATGGAGGCGAATTGAATTGTTTGAATTTGGAAAGCACGGATCCACATGTGAGCACGTGTGCGGAGGCCGACGTGCTGCGCGGTGCGAGAGGCGTTCACGGTACGTGCGGAGCGGGTCCCCTGGCCAACACGGCCGAGCCCGTCTGCATGGCGACAGAGCGGTCCGTGTGCGAGTGACGTCATCCACGGGGATCGCGCGGCAGGAAAGCCGGGTGAGTAACGCACATTGGCTAGCATGGGGAATACCTCGAAAGCGAGCCATTAATGCAATTAATGGGGCGACGTTATGGCTTCATGTATCGGCCAAACGAAGGGTACGAGCGAGTTGTAAACCGCCACCCTGGAGATGCAAGGCTCATGGAGCCTTGCCCCAAGTAAACGATCCCCGGCCGGGAAGTGGCGAACATCCTCGTTGGGGAAAAGGAGCACTAGTTAGGGGAGGGGTTTAGCGTTAGTTAGACCGGCCTCATGAGTAGTCCTCCATGGGGCTGGTAACACAAGTTAGGGGATTTTTAGTTTAGAATTTGGAAATGGATTTTAGACATGGACAGACATGGTACGTGTAGTGGGGACATCGATTAGCTACATAGAGTTGAATGGAACGTGCATTAGAATAAGGGATGACGGGGAGCACGAGCTAAATTAGGGGAACGTCGTTAGCGTCAGTGTTGGAGTGAATTAAAAAGAAATATGGTGAGTGAATGTGGGTCAGCGGGCCTGAGTGTGAATGGAGTGAAAGTGGAATGCATGGCGCGAACGAATGATTGGGGGGAGGAGTGAATCCCACCCAAGGGAACCCAGGGTTAGTGTAATGTTATTTAGCGGGTTAGCTAAATTAACCAAAACAGATGTCGGTTTGTTGGTGTCGAACGAAAGCACGAAACCTTTTGAAGGGTGCAGGAGTCTATTGACCAGCTGGGAGCATGGCTGTGGAAATATGCATACTGAGTAGAGGGCACCCTGGGCACCGAAGTGGTCGGCCAGAGTTGTCCATGGGTCCAAGTGACAGAGTTAGTGTAATGGTCACGGGTAGCCCACGGAAACTGGACCTGGAGCACCAAAATGCCACGTGGGCATCGATGGGGTAGATGCCAGGAAGGGCATCCCCCACGTTCAAGTTGCAGTCACACCTTGACGTTTTAGCCAGCGTATGGCAACGTATCAAAATGTATGTAAAACGCTGGCGTACGCTGAACTATTGATGTTTTTTTTTTCAGTTTTTGGCATATTCATAACGAGTTGGATGTATGTGTAACGTACACAGAACGTTTTGATAACATATAGATAACTTGTACCAACGAATGCTTATCGTGTTGTTGGCGTTCACAAACTATGCCCAACGATAGTCTAACGTATGCATAGTGCGTGGCAGCGTATCGCCGATGATCACGGGGCGTAGCCTATTAAAAGGCTGCCGCTCGACGATTCAAATCATAACCGCACTAGACATCGAAGTGTCAAGGCCCTGTCACACCTTGACGTTTTAGCCAGCGCATGCCGACGTATGAAAAATTTGCCGAATACGCTGGCACACGTCGACTACATTATGGGTAAGTTTTGTATACGTTAAGAGCACGCTGAGGCATGCTGGCATACATCGTAGTACGCCGAGCACGTCGACGAATTTTAAGCATGCTCAAAATTTTTGACGTATGCCAGCGTACGACGCACACATTCCGCATACACTGGCCATAAGCTGTAGGCATGTTATGCGA
>NC_140965.1:91986487-92068987 GCF_056783735.1 Eptatretus burgeri | reverse complement strand
AAAACGCTCAAACTCGACTATTTTAAATAGACGCTGCCGATGGACAATTGGAATCATAGCCAAGCTAGACATCGAAGTGTGAACATCCTCGTCATGCTGAAGAAAAGTTTGAAGAATGCTGCAAATAAGTGTCCTGGCCGTGGCCGTGGACGCTGACGCAAGGACGATGCATTATACCGACGTCTTTCAGCCTATGAGTAACTTAAAAGTAACGTCTGTCGACGTGTGGCAACGATCGCGTAACGTGCCAACAACACGTTAATCATAGGTTAGAAATAAGTTTCGGGTACGCTAAACATTACCTCGATGTGTCTCAACTTATGATTAACTTACAAGTAGCATGTGTTGACGTCTGTCAACAATCGCAGACCGTGCCTACAACTTGTGGCCAGCGTAGCGGAACGTGTGAGTCATACGCCGGCATACGTCGTGAAATTTCAAGCATGAAAAAATTTGAGGACAACCGAAAAGTACAACGTTTAAAGCCAACGTACAACGACGTATGGCAACGTACTACGACGTATGCCAGCGTGCTCTCAATGTTATCAAAACTTACCCATAACGTATTCAACGTGTGCCAGCGTTTTAGAAAAAAAATTCAAAAATCGGCATACGTTGGCTAAAACGTCAAGGTGTGACCGGGCCTTAATGTTTAGCGTACCCGAAACTTATTTCTAACCTATGATTAACGTGTTGTAGGCACGTTACGTGATCGTTACCACACATCGACAGACGTTACTTTTAAGTTGCTCATAGGCTGAAAGACGTCGGTATAATGGATCGTCCTTGCGTCAGCGTCCATGGCCACGGCCAGGACACTTATTTGCAGCATTTTTCAAACTTTTCTTCGGCATGACAAGGATGTTCACACTTCGATGTCTAGCTTGGCTATGATTCCAATTGTCCATCGGCAGCGTCTATTTAAAATAGTCGAGTTTGAGCGTTTTAACACGTTCAGAAGAAACGCTTCAAATTTTCAAACCCCAGCGTCAAAAAACAAAGGCGAGTGACAGCAATTTAAATCGTTCATTGTAAACAATGAAACTAGCTGAGTGGTACCGTTTAAAAGTCGTTGAGTGTAAAAAAAATCCAATTGTTGAGCGCAAGCGTCTACTTTCAATAGTGGAGATGCAGCCATTTAAATTGTTGAGTGGCAGCCTATGAATAGCAAACCCCACGTCACCGGAAAAGATAAACTGCCGCACGATATGGATAAGTTAGGCTATCGTTGGGCATAGTTTGTGAACGCCGGCTTCACGATAATTATTTGTTGGTATACCGTATCTATAAGTAATCAGTGCTCTATGCACACTATTAGTTCATTGTGCATTTGTCCAACCCGTTATGAATAGACCTAAATCGTAAAAACAAGCCATAGCTCATTGTTGAAAAAGCCCCATAAAAAATTAGCCGCGAAGAACTTCGAACAATGGTGCAAAGATGTCTCCTACCCGTGGACACGCGGACGCAAGCACGATCCATCATAACCCACACCCTCCCCCTCACTCACCTACTACTGCCAACATGAGCAAACTACTACTAATACTAATACTGATACTGATACTGTTACTGCTGACATGGACATCGACTCAAAAAGGACTCGAAAACACTGTTGGGTTCCCCTTTTATGAGCAGCATTTTTATATACCAATTCCCAAAACCGCTGGGAACACGTCTTTATATGGCAGTTGTAAGCTGGAAACACGTTAATTTTTTTTTTTTGTCGACCGGAAGACGTCATTGGAATACGTCTACATACGTCGATGTGTGTTGGGACTACGTAAAGAATTGGTTCAAAGCACGTCAATCATAAGTTAGAAATAAGTTTCGCGTAAAAAAGACATTACCGCGACATGTTTTGACTTATGAGTAGCTTATAAGTAGCCTTTGTGGACGTGTGTAAGCGTCCACATATCGTGTGTAAAACTTATCCCCATCGCATGCGGAACGTGTGTCATACGCCGAGTACGTCGTAAAATTTTGAACATGTTTAAAATTTCTTGACGTACTCTACTTACTACGACGTATGATAGCATACTTTAGCGTTCTACTCACGTATACCAAACTTACTCATACCGTATTTGACGTGCCACAACGTTTTAGACACATTTTTCTTAGGTCGGCATACGCTGGCAAGATCGCCAAGGTGTGACCGCGATGTTGACACTTCCATTTCTACGGCAGTTATGATTCGAATCCTTGTGCGTCAGCCTTTTAATAGGCTACGTCACGACATCGTCGGCGATGCGTGCAACGCGCTATGCCGAAGTTAGACTATCGTTGGGCATCGGTTGTGTAGGCCAACAACAGGTTCAGCATTCGTTGGTATAAGTTATCTATAACACAACGAAACGTTCTGTGTCCGTTACCAATGCGTTATACATAAGACCAAGTTGCTATGAATACGTCCGAATCTTTAAAAAAAACATCAAAAGTTCAACGTAAGCCAGCGTTTTACATACATTTTAATACGTTGCCATCGCTGGCTAAAACGTCAAGGTGTGACCGGGCCTTAACGTAGAATGAGCCGAAACAATGGAGGCGGTTTATTTCTATAACCCAAAGATGGCGGTTCTAATCGCTCTACCGCAAACGGGATGAGGAAGGTGGCACGATTCACTTTTCACTGAGTTAATGATGTTTATTTCTCTAACCAGAAATAATAAGACTCGGCAAGAGGAGGGATCCGGGGCGATTCGACAGGATGGTGGTGTGGGTTCGGGCGTGGGGAAAACACAAACAATTCCAATGGATATACCAATCTCAAACCCTCTAAGGCGACAGGTACACACACACACACACACACACACACACACACACACACACACACACACACACACACACACACACACACACACACACACACACACACACACACACACACACACACACACACACAACGTAGCTGGTCCTGGTGGTCAGGCTGGCCCGTGGTGTGGACGCAACAGTCCCTGGATTGGCGTCGGTCGAGCTGGCGTTGCGCTCGTCAGGGGCAGGAGACACCGTGGTGCTGTCGACCTCCTGGTCCTGGCCCAAGTCCGCTCACAGCCGCCAGGGAACCAGTTCTGGCGCCAAGTTGGAAGCAGGAGAGGGAGGCAGGTCCGCCCGCCGTTCGACCCCGTACTCCGAGCCAGCAGAACCCCAGAGCCAACCAAGGTGAGGCACGAGGCACAGCAAGGCCACGAGACACGATCAAATCCAGGATTGAATCAGACCAACAACACAGCACGCTCCCAGCACAACAGCCTCCACCAGAACGGTTTTTCTGTTCCGATCTTCTTCCTCCTCACCTTTTCCCCGAACAGAGCCTTTTTATCCTCGAGTCCTCGTCACTTCCAATCGAGCCGTTTATTGGCCCTCTGCCGTCGCCTTCCACCAATCGTGATCACGGGGCGGAGCCATCCGCAGCACTGTCCTGTGACGTCACGGCAAGCCTCCGGGGAATACTAAAAGGGGTTTACGCAGACACACTTACCCTATCCCGTATCCCTATCTAATTACGTGACAATTATCATTTCCCCCTTGAAGAAATGGACATTTACTAGACAACTTATCACCACTGAATTGCTACTTATTACATCGAGATCCTGGTACTCTCGAATAGCATGGCATACCTAATTAAACATCCTAATTACCCTTTGAATGCATACCACCCCTCAGACGTAACAATATATATACACACACACACATACAAGGTCCGTCTAAAAAGTAACGGGACTGAGGCTCCTGTGTGTTCCACTTACACAACTTAAATTAACGGGTTGCGTCACAGTGTTTCGCAACATTCCAGCAATATATGTGATTGGTGATGATTGACTGCACTCATTGTGTGATTTTTTTTACAGGTCGTGCTTTGCACCTTGTCTCGTCTGAGCCGTTGTGCCATGATTCGTGAGCAGAGAGCCAATCTGAAGTGTCTTGCCAAGCTTGGCAAAACACCTTCCGAATCCTTCACAATGCTGAAGCAAGTCTACGGGGAAGAAATAGTCACGTACACGTGCATTTGAATGGCACAAGACGTTCAAAGAGGGACAGGAGGAGGTTGAAGACGATCCATGGTCTGGAAGACCTTCAATGAGCAAAACAGCAGACAACCTCGAGCGTGTGAAGAAGATGGTGCGCACAGATCGTCGACTCGCTGTGCGGATGATTTCTGAGGAACTTTCCATCAACAAGGTCACTGTCTGGGTGCATCATCACTGAAAACCTCAAAATGCGCAACGTGTGCACAAAGGTGGTCCCCAAGCTGTTGTCCGAGAACCAGAAACAGCAGAGTCACTGTCTCAAGACATTATCGAGCGCTTCAAGGACGATCCGGACCTGCTCGTGAGAGTCATGACTGGCGATGAATCGTGGATATTTGAATACGTTTCTGAGACCAAACAGCAGAGTTGTCAGTGGAAAAGTCCAGTATCACCAAGACCAAAGAAAGCAAGGATGTCGAAGTCGATGTTCCACGTGATGTTCATCGCGTTTTTTGACATTTTTTGACGTCCACTTCGAGTTTCTACCACAGGGTCAAACAGTGAATCAATACGTGTGCAAGGAGAACCTCCGGCACCTCATGAGATCAGTCCAGGACAAGAGGAGGGATCTGTGGGAGAACAACGCCTGGGTGCTCCACCATGACAACGCCCCTGCTCACAGTGCCCTGAGCATCCGGCAGTTTCTTGCAGAGAGGAACGTGCCAACTCTGGAGCAACCCCTGTATTCGCCAGACTTGGCCCCTTGTGATTTTTTTCCTATTCCCCAACGACCCCAAGCTCAAGGGGGTGATCAAGGGGACACCATTTCCTGATGTGGAGGCCATCAAAAGCATCGTGACGTGACGACGTGACGATTCCAGAAGACGTGTGCGGTCAAATTTTTCTGTGACTTCTGTGTGAAGTCAAATTTCTGTTTGTTTATATATATATATATATATATATATATATATATATATATATATATATATACATATATATATACATATATATATATATATATATATATATATATATATATATATATATATATATATATATATATATATATATTTCTTTTTATATATATATATATATATATATGTTTCTTTTTATATATATATATATATATATATATATATATATATATATATATATATATACTGTATATATGTGTGTGTATACATATATACGTGTTTATATATATATATATATATATATATATATATATTTATGTGTCTATGTATGTATATATATGTATATATGTATGTATATGTATGTATATATATGTATATATATATATATATATATATATATATATATATATATATATATATATATATATATATATACATACATTATACATATATATTGGAAAAAATTGGGGCAGTTGGGATTACACAGTTTGCGAGAGCTAATTTGATTACATTAGTTTTTGATTACATTAGATTACACAGCTAATTTGAGCAAAAAAGCAAGAGCAGACCCGGTCTCAGGGCAACGTTTCGCCGGCTTTACAGCCGGCTTCATCAGGCACAATGGAGCTGGCTGCAAAGCCGGCTACGAAGATGGCAGCAAGCCAAAAAACCACAGCAAGGGCACGCTGGAGGTGAGAAGAAAGTGTAGGCAAGTAAACGGCGGTATTGGAAGATGAAAGAGAAACATGAAGAGTTACACAAGGTCAAAACACATCTCAATTCACTCCAACTCTTATCACAGTTGGCCGAGCAGACAAGTGTAACAGCCCAGGTTTTGGTGATGGTGTTTGCGTTGGCCATGGTGGCTGTTTGTCTGGTTTTTTCTATCGTGGAGTGTGGTTGCCGGCATCCATGCGTGCCTGGGAGTTGTCCTCATCCTGGTTGTGGGTCGGCTATTCGTGGCCTTGTTCCACCCTCAGCCTGGCACACTCAGGAGATGTAGGTTTGGCTGGGTCCACTGGGCTGTGGGAATGTCTGCCTGGATTATCGCTGTGGCCACAGTTTTTCCTGGAGGAAGATACAGGCATCAATGCGGAGTGCATGAGAAAACTTTAGGTCTCCCAGATCCTAGAAGAGGAAGTAAGCATCGATCGGGACAGGATGCGAGAACTCCTGGTTTACCAGATCCAGAGGAGGATGCAGGCTTCTGGGGATGGATGGAAGATCTCTAGACCGACTAGATCCTGGAGGTGGATGTAGGCATAAATCGAGGATAGATGAGAGAACTCGAGGTTTACTAGATCCTGGAGGGGGGTGCAGACATCGATCCTGCTGCCTCTCGCAAGAATGTTTATAGACAGTTCTTGTGGCTGATCTGATTTTTTTTGTCACCTCATCGAGGTTGTGCTTGAAGACTACAATTGCACCCAAACATCAGCCACATTAGTCAACAAGATTTTGGAATAATAGACAAATATAGAAAAGAAAAAGGAGGTATGGTATCCAGGGAGATTAAAAGCACTGAATCCACAGGGGTGGATTGGAAGGGTGCAAAGAAAATTAGAAGGGGTGGATGACACTCTTAGACCCGACCAACCTGCGACGAGTTGCACTTAGGGTAAAGTGCCTTGGTGCTTACAGTCCCAAGGGTTTAGATTTGCTAGAAATTGGGACAAGGGAAATTAGGATGGAAGCAGGCGAGAGTGACTCAATGGTCAGTAAAGGGATCGGTTTGAAAATCAGAATTGTCCTGTGATGTTGATGTCTGCTATGTGTAAAGAATTGAATTGTGTTTGGAGAATGAATGCGGATTATAACATGTTAGCAGGCCATGGCAGTGTCGGAACATGATCACCATTTTGCATTGCAATGTTTGAAAATCGAATGGAAACAGGGTAGGAAATGAGATGTTGGATTGTGTGGGTGGGGAAGATATGTGGGTCCGCAGGAATGGATCAAGCTCTGGAAGAGCGGTGACTGTGGCTCCCCCTGAGGTAATTTGTCCCTGGAAGCTGGTGGTGTCTGGAAATAGGGACCCATCAAAGAGGAGGGCCTGATTTGGGCGCCCAGCAGTAAGGAAACCTCTGGCGAGACCCTATGAGGCCGAGAGAGGCTAGATGGTGAGGAGACCCTCCACGACGAGACGTACAGCAAAAGAGCTGTTTGGCTGTCAGGGACTGAATAGTTGAAGGGGGAGAGGGGCAAAGAAATCATAAGTGGGGCGACTTATTTTTTGACTGTGGGCACCACAACCGGAAGCGCCCCCACCATTTTTATTGAATGGTCCCTTCCCGCTGCCTTGTTGAGGGTCACACAAATGTGTAATAACATTTAAGCCATGGTCTTGCAGGCTTGGAATGAATGATTAATATTGGGTTTATGTATGAGAGTGTGAGAGAAAGGTCACTGGATCCATGTCACTAACCTGTATCAGAGAGACAGGACTCGTGGAAATTTGAAATCGGTAAATTGGGATGGCTCCGCAGGTCACGTTGGGTGTTGTGGCATCCACTGGGGAACACAGTCTTTAGAAGGAGGGATGTGTAAACGTTTTTGATTAAGGTATTCTCTTTCATAGTAGATTTGTTGTGTGTGCTTTCTGACATTTTCTATCTGCCCCAGGAGTTAGGAGTGAGGAACCAAGAGATTTAAAAATATTTTAATTGTTGTATTTAAGGGGTGTAGAACGTTAAGGAGAATAGATGCAGCTCACTTCCCACAACCCCTCCTAGTTTATTTCATAGGCTAATTAGGTGTGAGTCAGTATGTGGTAAGGCTGGAATGATAATGCCTGCATTGAACCTTGCAGGGGCTAGGTTCTGGGCGGGTGGGTGGCGGGTGGAGGGGGGGGGAGCTGTGTTACAGTTGTGGGGGTAGATAGAGAAACTTCATAGCAAAGTTAGTATAGTATAGAGTTGCTTGGTCCATGGGCATGTAGGAGACATCTCAATGTAAATTAAGTAGGGAAACTGTGAGGTTAAGTGTTACTTGACACGAAACTGTGAGCTTAAGTATTACTTAAGTGAGCTTAAGTGCTGTGTTAATTAGATAGGAATTCAGAACAATTTCCCCCAGTATGTAATTTCCTCCAGTATGTAATTTCCCCCTGTTTTTGTATTTACAAGCCAGCAATGAAAGAATTACATTTTTATAACAACAACCATAATAACATGCCGCACATCCAAGCAGGTGAGAAGCCCCGCCTTCCCAGTTTTCATGCCAACAAGCCACACCCAGAGGTGGATGATGAATGGGCGTGACGTCAGAGAGCGGGTAGGAGAAGGGTGAGGTTTGAAAAGCAGACAGTAGTTGTGAGAGGAACGTGGCTGGGATGGGGGATCTTGCTTTTCTCTCCTCTCGGCCCAACAAAACGGCTGCGTAATTCTCGTGTCATGGAATAAATTTGCCCGCATGCTGTGCAAGATGCTAGTCATTGACTGTTTGGCTGAACTGTGAACTGTGCAGGTTTCAGAAGCGAGGAGGAAGAGCAGTTGGTTTTGTGGGTTGAGTTGGGTATGAGGGATGCGGTCGAGAGATGACGGAGCCAGTCGATGGCGTGTAAGAACAGGGCATTATGGCTGGCTTTCCTTCGACGCATGAAGAAGACGGCACGATTCTTGTATTTGTGCTAAGGCGAATTGGCTCGCGTGGTGGAGCAAGACACTGGCCATTTACTCTTGGATGGGTTTTGAGAGACCAACCTCGAAGATGGGTTGTGAGAGACCAACCTGAATATCACCAAAGGGAGCGGCTCGGTGCCATTCTGCAGAGAGCAGCGGCGTTAGCAAGCGCAACAAATGAGGAAGCTGTCTGGCAGTTGGTGAGCCCAGGCGTTGAATATCGCCCCACAAATTACTTCACTTACTTTTTCCCCCCAGAGAGCGGCTTGGTGCCATTTTGGGCGCATCTTCCCATACGGGACGAAGCACCTCGATCCCTTAGTTCAATAGAGACCATCTCTGGACAAAGCGAAGTGCCAGAATAAAGGGAGGAATTTCTTTACTTTTGTTTTCCCCTTGTCGGAATTAAAGTCCGTGTGTAGAGGCACCTCGACTTTAGTCTTTAATTTACCTCACGTTTTATTGTTACATTCTGAAATATTACTCTTGTAAATATTCTTCTACATTCATTAAATTCCTGTGTTTATTATAAATAGCTGGTATCCGTGTATCTATTGTGGTTTCAAGTAGAAACACCTTGTGCTGTGAATCCATCTGCTTCGTCCATTCCGCCCTTCCCTTCCTGCGCCATAATCTCGGAGGATCACGTGTCTACCTCCAAGGAAAACCTCTCGGTGATCCAGCCTGGTCGGTATTAACCTCCCGTCCACCACAATTGGGTCGGGGGGAGTAAACGAACTGGCCATGGCCACAACACAATATATATATATATATATATATATATATATATATATATATATATATATATATATGTATATATATATATATATATATGTATATATATATATGTATATATGTATATATGTATATATATATATATATATATATATATATATATGTATATATATATATATATGTATATATATATATGTATATATATATATGTATATATATATATATATATATATATATATATATATGTATATATATATATGTATATATATATATATGTATATATATATATATATATATATGTATATGTATATATATATATATATGTGTGTATATATATATATATTTTTCTATATATATTTCTATATATGTATATATTTCTATATATATGAATATATTTCTATTTACTGCATATATATATATATATATATATATATATTTCTATATACTGCATATATATATATATATATATATATATATATATGTATATATGTATATATTTCTATTATCCCTGTGTCGTAAGAGGCAACCAGGGTTGCGTCAGGAAGGGCATCCGGTGTAAAATATGTGCCAAATCACTATGCGGATCATACGGATGATCCGCTGTGGCGACCCCTAACGGGAGCACCCGAAAGAAGAAGAAGAAGAAGATATATGTATATATTTCTATATACTGCATATATGCATATATATATATATATATGTATATATTTTGATATACTATATATATATATATATATATATATATATATATATATATATATATATATATATTTAGATATACTGCATATATATATATATATATATATATATATATATATATATATATATATATATATATATATATATATATATATATATATATATGTATACTGAAACGCAAAAGAAACTTACCACTTGTTTGAAATGTAATAAAATTGTAACAGTTCAAAATAAAAAACCAACAATTGCTAATTGAAACATTGGCATTTTATTGATGACATGTCAAGTTTTTGACCAAGATACACCATCTCATAAGTTTGTTCTACAGTACAGAACAGCACAGGGTGCAATGTCAGTCCCCTTTCAATAGCGTGTGTGGCCACCATTGTTTTGGATACAGGCAGTGCATCGTCGGCGCATACTGCCTACCAGTCTTTGGATGGATTGCTGCTGGATTCTGTCCCACTCAGTCCTCAATGTCTGAACCCATCTGACTTAGGACCATCTGCCTGTCCTGCCTTGCAGTGGTGACTCTTGGCCTCCCTGATCGAGGTCTGTCATCTGCAGAGTTGTGGAGGGTGTCTCTGTCCACCAGGGCCGATATCGTCTGGTGTGAACAGCCAAGGCGACGTGCCACATCACGGTAACTCAATCCGCCTTGCAGTATGCCCAAGGCACACTGCCGTTGATCCCTTGACAATTGTGGCATGTTAATTGAAATGCCCATTTTGCACTGGCCTTTTTAAAGCCAATATCAAGACATCACATACAGCTCATTAAAATCATCCCGTGCCCCTTGGCTAATCACTGACAGTCAAAACGGCTGTTCAACAGCTGTGCTATGAAGTGACCATTGAAGGTTCAAGTGACCATTCCGTGACCGTTTTGTCTGACAGTGAGGACACTATTGTCCACAAATAATTCACACATTTACTACACGCATTGTTATTGTTGATATTTGTAGGTTTAAAAGGTGGTAAGTTTCTTTTGCGTTTCAGTATATATACATATATATACGAGGTGTGTTCAAAAATATCCAACCTTAATTTTTCGTGCGTAAACAAATGAAGCTCGGGAGGTGTGGTTTGGTGCACGTATGTAGGCGATCCTAATTCATATGTGTGAATATTTTCCCACCTGCAGAAGCTGTCAGTCACCGACAGACCGCCGATGAGTGAGGAAGTGTAATTGAGCGCCGTCGGATTTTCGGTTTTGACAAAATGACGGAAAAACTTGAACAACGCTACTGCATCAAATTTTGGGTAAAGCTTGGCGATTCCCAAGTGGAAACGATCCGCAAGATTCAACAGGCCTTCGGGAACGAAGCAATGGGCACCACACAGATAAAAGAGTGGTACAACCACTTCAAAGATGGTCGCACATCAGTGGAAAGTGAAGCACGTTCTGGTAGGCCCTCAACATCCCGAAATGAGATCGTCATTGACCAAGTGAGGACCCTGCTGATGCAGGATCGTCGAATCACGATCAGAGAACTTGCAGACGAGGCAGGCGTCAGCATTGGATCCGTTCATTCCATTGTGACTGAGGATTTGGGCTTAAGGAGAATCTCAGCGAAGTTCGTGCCTAAGCTGCTAACGATCGAGCAGAAGCAACTCCGTTTGGAGATCGCACAGGACATGCTGGAGACTGTGAACAGCGATCCCAACTTCTTCAACACAGTGATCACTGGCGATGAGACCACAGTGAGCCATCATTTTGTCAAAAACGAAAATCCGACGGCGCTCACTTTCACTTCCTCACTCATCGGTGGTCTGTCGGCAACTGACAGCTTCTGCAGGTGGGAAAATATTCACGTATACGGATTAGGATCGCCTACATACGTGCACCAAACCAGGCCTCCCTAGCTTCATTTGTTTACGCACGAAAAATTAAGGTTCGATACTTTTTGAACACGCCTCGGATATGAATCTCACGGGGTATGCTTCCACATTGTAAGCAATAACGCGTTGTGATTCCCCATTGTTGTGCTTCCCCATTTATTTATTTTCTCCTTTTTTTTCATTCATTTATATTTTCATTTACAAACGCTTTCCGACGGTTCTGTGATTTTTTTTAGCGGTGTATCGGCTTCAATGTCCGTTGACCCACAAAATTATCGTGCTTGCCCGTTGTCTCGGGTCGCTGACCTGCATTTTTTTCATTTATTTTTTCCATTTACTTATCTTCATTGATTTATATTTTCATTTATGGATGTTGTCCGACAGTTCTGTGATTTCTTTTCCTGGTGTATCGGCTTCGATGTCCATCGGTAAGAAAAATTTCAGCTTTCTACGTCACCCGGAAGGTACCGATCTTTAATATGAGTCTGTGAGTGAGTCAGTAAATCAATGGTTAGAATGAGCTTTTTATATTACTGGTGGGGTGGGCTTACACATTTTGTAAGCATACAAACCGTGCTTCCCCATTGTCTCGGGTCGCTCAACTGCATTTGATTTTTCATTGATTTATTTATTTTCATTTATTTCTATTTTCGTTTACAAATGCTTTCCAATGATTCTGTGATTTTTCCTGGTATATCGGCTTGGATGTCCATCGGCACACAAAATTAGCATGCTTCCCCATTGTCTTGGGTCACTCACCTGCATGTTTTTTCAATAATTTTTTTTTTCATTTATTTATATTATCATTTATGGATGTTGTCTGACGATTCTGTGAATTTTTCCGGTGTACCGACTTCGATTTCCATCGACACGCAAAATTTCAGCTTTCTTCATCACCCAGATGGTTCTGATCTTTAATATCAGTCAGTCAGTCAGTCAGTCAGTCAACCAGTCTATGGTGAGAAAGAGCTTTATATGTATGTATATACTAGCAAATACCACCCATCACTTTGCTGATGGGAATACTGTACTGAGATAGGGAGGGGTGGGGAGAAAAAGAAGGTGGAGAGGGGTGGGGGAGAGAGAGAGGGGGGAGAGAGGGGGCGTGAGATTGAGAAGGTGGAGCAGGAAAGAGAAACGAGGGAGGGTGAGTGTGCAGGGGTGAGAGAGCAAGGAGAGGAGAAGATTGAGGAGGGGTGGGGGAAGGGAACGCAGCATGAGGTAAGAGGAAGGGAAGGCAGATATGTGATAAAGTCATAATTACAATTCATAGTATCATCAAAATCATTCTGCATCGAATAACAGTGAAGATGGAAACAAAATAGTCTGAAATCAATTTTCTACCCGTCATACTATAAATACTGTCCAGAAACAAACACCGCCCAGACACGTCCGGAGACAAAAACTGCCTAGACATAACCACCGTCCACACACGTATGGTGATAACCACCGTCCGGATATGTCCAGAGGGAGAGAAGAGAGAAGAGGTGTGGGAAGATGGTGCTGCACTGTATTAGGAGGGGGTGGAGGGAGGATTGTACAAAGAGAGAGAAGAGTGGGGGTAGGGAAGTTAGCAGAGAGAAGATGTTATGCTTTAAGAACACACACACACACACACACACACACACACACACACACACACACACACACACACACACACACACGTATTTCTTAGTGTCTATTAGCAAATACAACCCGTTGCTTTGTTGGTACAATATTGGGAGCAATATTGGGGGGAGTAAATAGGAGGGGAGAGGAGAGAGAGGGAGGGAGAGTGAGGAGGAGGGATATCGAGGTGGGGTGACGAAGCGAGGAAGGAGAGGGGAGCAATGAGGAGTGCGGAAAGGGAAGGCAGCATGAGGGGAGGGCAAGTTATAGCAGTGTGAGGGGAAGGTCCGACCAGACATAACCACCATCCGGACGATGGGTATACTAAGGGGTTGGGGGGGGGGAGAGAGAGGGGTGAAGGAGCAAGGAGGTCGGGAGACCAAGGAGTGGGTGGGGGAACAAGGAAGCAGGAGGGGAAAAGTAGCGATTAAGCAGGGAGGAGTGAGGAAGCAAGGGAGGAGTGAGGAAGCAGGGCAGAGTGAGGAGGGTGGGGGAGCAACGAGGGGCAAAAAAGCAGCATATAACAAATATAAACATTCAAATGAATTACTTCTTCATAAGTGTTGTCATGATTGGGGTTGCATACAGTACATATTGCTTGTAGCAGGCATATTCAGGTGCGGCAGGCTGTCCAGTTGAAGCTGAAGGCTCAGAAGATGAAATGGAGGCTGATTCGCTTTGGATTTAAAAAAAACTAATTTCATAATGAAGACTTGAGTGGCTGCCTTCATTTTCTGTTCATTGATAGACCACCTTGAAACACCTCAGGACATTATCCATCTCCCAATGCACCTTGGAACTTCTCATGCGGTCGGGATCATGCTCATTACGAACCACTCACTCAGAATGACGGAGCAAGAACCGCTTGCTAAGAATGACGGAGCATGAACCGCTCACTTGGGATGATGAAGCATGGAGCACGAACCGCTTGCTCAGGCTAACAGAGCATGAACCGCTCACTCAGGATGAGGGAGCATGAACCGCTCGCTCAGGATGACTGTGCACGAACCACTCAATGAGGATTATGGAGCATGAACGGCTCACTCCGGATGAAGGAGCATGAACCGCTCGCTCCGGGTGATGGAGCACGATCCGCTCGCTCAGGATGATGGAGCACGATCCGCTCGCTCAGGATGACAGAGCACGATCCGCTCACTCAGAATTACAGAGCACATTCCGCTCGCTCAGGATGACGGAGCACGATCCGCTCGCTCAGGATGACGGAGCACGATCCGCTCGCTCAGGATGACGGAGCACGATCTACTCGCTCAGGATGACGGAGCACGATCCGCTCACTCAGGATGACGGAGCACTATCCGCTTGCTTAGGATGATGGAGCACGATCCCCTCACTCAGGATGACGGAGCACGATCCGCTTGCTCAGGATAATGGATCACGATCAGCTCGCTCAGGATGACGGAGCATGAACCGCTCACTCTGAATGACGGGACATAAACTGCTCACTCCAAATGACGGGGCACGAACCACTCATTCTGAGTGACCGAGCATGAACCACTCGCTCTGAATAACGTGGCGTGGCAAAAGCGTCCGCAGTGAGTGAACGATTCGTTCAGAATGACGTAGCGCAGTTGTTCTTTTTTTCTTTGGGGGGTTTAATGATGATTTCAGAGCCTCAAGGCTCTACATAGGCCACACACCTAAAAACCTCGGAATAGAATGCTGGAGGTTTATATTCCGAGCTCCGTTTCTTTCATGAATTTTGAAAACTAGTACGTGCCCGTTGAAAATAAATAAATAAATAAATAAATATTCAAACCGCGAGCAACAAACAACAACCACACAGGCCGTTTCTTCGCTCTCGCGTGCCCGTACGTGCATGGCCCAGAACATCGCATATTATTCGCAGTTACGATTATTTGCAATTTATTTTTAATACCCAATTATTCAATTAGCGCCAACGTATTTTACCTTTTCGCAATGTCGTGGCAAGGAAAAACAAAAAGAGAAGAGAAGAGAGAAAAAAAAATTACTTCCTGGTTCGGAGCATACCGGCACTGATGTTACCGAAATTTATGCACCGTCTAATATGAAAACGATCATAACTTGGGGCATTGTGTTTATCTATAAATGTGCATAAGAAATCGAGAAATTATTAGAATACACGAAGTCATCACTCTCCGGAAGCCCATACGTTGTAACCCATAATGGGGAACGCGGCTGAGCTTCCCTTCCCCATCAGCCACGCCCACGCAACAACATGTCTTGTCATTGGTTTGGTAAATAAATGGCCATAACTTGGGAAGCACTTGTCCGATTAATATCAAACCTTGGAAAGGCACATCCTCAGGTCCCGAGCAATATACCTGGCAAGTTTCAATTAGATCGGACCAGCGGTTGTCAAGAAACAGCGGTCACAGACACACACACACACACACACACACACACACACACACACACACACACACACACACACACACACACACACACACACACACATTGCTGGAATTATAGATAGATGATCGATAGAACTGGGGGTGCTTCAGAATCAGATGGCAAAACGCATTTGGCAGGCCTGACCACGTGATCCCCATGACATGGACAGAATGTAGTAGACGCGATCTGGGCTCATAGTACTGAGGGCAGAGCAAAAAAACGTGAACATAACCCTCGGGAACATTACACCAGTCAGACTACTGTGCGGTATGCCCCATGCCCCCCCCCCCCAAAAAAAATTGTGATACAAAACCTGTGAAGATAGAGATTGAGGGAACAATGCCCGCGCAGTTGTTGCTGTTGAATTAAATCTGCGCTGCAGTGAAAATGCGTTATCAGAACGCGCTCGACCTTGCAGCAACTGCCGACATTACATCCTGTTTGGGACAGGAACTGCACACCCATCCACTGTGAAGTGCTCAGCAAGCGGCTTAAGCACTCAAGCAAGGACTCCAATTGAATGGTTTGCAAGCAATAGGTCAGGTCAGGTCAGGTATGGGAGCATGCGCCAGAGCAGCATGTCACTGCATCCACTTTCTGCCGGGACTCCAGGGACCTCCATCTGGTCATCCCCCAGGCAGATGCCTGGCCCATCCCCATCCCCTTGAGATGCCGATCAGCCTGCTGCAACCACGAGGCACGTGGTCGGCCCATTGGCCTCCGCCACTCACGAGACTCCCGAACTGAGAGAATCTGGTGAGCAGGATCAGCGTCAGGAAAATGAGCCCCATGTCCATACAGCCGCAGCTGATGCTCACGGACTATGCAGGTAACAAATCTCATTTGAGTCTCTCTCAGCAACCGCTCGTTGGATACAAATTCCGACCAGCGATCGCCAAGGATTCTCCGAAGAGACCTGCTACCAAAGGAATTAAGTTTCCGTCTCAGATCCTTGGTCGGAGTCCAAGTCTCGCATCCATAGAGCAAGACTGGAAGCACCAAGGAGCTGAAGACTCGGACTTTCGTCCTCCCGCACAGTTACCGGCAGCGCCACACCCCATTATCCAGTGAATCCATGACTCCCCCACGCCCGACCCAGACGTCAATTGACCTCTGACTCACAGCCAGCAGAGACATGAATATCACTGCCAAGGTAAGTGAATCTCTCCACGACCTCAACATCCTCACCACAAACAGGCACAGACAGGACAGCAGCATCCAAGATGTCATTGAAAGCCTGGATCTTAGTTTTGACCCAGAAAACCCGTAATTCCAGTGGTTCCGACGTCTCATTCAGCACCTCGAGGGCCCCCAATAGGATATCTAAAGTCTCCGCAAAGATGACTGCATCATCTCCAAAATCATGGTCAGAAATCTTGACATTCCCAAACGATGCACCGCAGCTTGATCTCTCTGACGTCCTCCCTAGAATCCAGTCCGTACAAGTGCTGAAAAGTGTGGGGGACAGTACACACCCCTGACGAACTCCAGTAACAACTGGAAATAAGTCAGAGATGGTACCACCACATCTCACAGCACTCTCAGTACCAGAGTAGAGTTCAGACATCAGATCAATCAGTTTTGGTGGCACCCTACGAAGACCAAAAATCCTCCAGAGGGCCTCCCGATTCACTGAATCGAACGCTTTACTGAGATCAACATAGGCTGCAAGCAGCACCTGCCGAAACTCTCGTCTGTGTTCGGTGAGGACCCGAAGAGCAAGGATACGGTCAATCGTTGACCTCTTTGGTGTAAAGCCTGACTGCTCTGGATGCTGGTGCTCAAGCAGATGGTGGCGAACCCTATCAAGAATTAGCCGAGCAATGACCTTGCCCGGCACTGACAGCAGCGTCACCCCATGGTAGTTGTTGCAGTCTTGGCGATCACCCTTCTCTTTCCAGAGAGGGACAACAAGGCCCCTCTTCCAGTCAGTTGGGATGATGCCTGTGTTCCACGCAGAGCACAGAACTGCATGCAACAACACGAGTGCGGCATTTCCACCAGCCTTGAGAAGTTCAGCATGGTTGCCACAGATCCCTGGAGCTTTACCCCCATTTCAACCAGTTCACCGCAGCCTTTGTTTCCACAAGTGAAGTTGGACCACAGTTGATTTGAGGGTCAGCAACAGGGATTGTAACACCCCTGACGTCCAACTCAACAGCTGCTGGATTAGCCTTGTACAACCGCTCAAAGTAACCGGCCCAGCGGGCCTTCACTTCGGACTCCTCTGTCAAGAGCCTACCACCCTCTGCTTTAACTGCAATACACCGACGGATGGGCTTGGATGAACGCAATGAGCGAATTCCCCTGTAAGCAGGACAAGAATCCCTTGACCACAGGCGATGCTCTACCCCCTCACAGATTCCTCACACATAGGCCTCCTTGTCCACCCTTAGCGCACGTACAATTTTATGCCTCAGCTCCCTAAACAGCTCAGCTCTGTCATTCAGCCTGGCCCTGTGACTCTGGTCAATGGTATCCAGTGTCCTTTGAGAGACAAAATTCTCCATTGGCCTCTGGTGAGTTCCGGGACATCCACCGGCAAGCAATAGCGATGTGCAAATGTCCGAATTGGACAAATCATCACTTTTTTGGGGAGTCAGAACTGCTGATACTATCAAATCTAGATCTTAAATTTTGTAAATTTGCTTAATTTACGAGTTGCTTTTGGTTATTTATATGTGGAAGTAAAATATTGCCATGAATGCTGGCATCTTCAGGTGTTATAAGCACTGCATTGTACCCAGTGATTTGTAGCTATGATTAACAGGCATTCGATAATATGAGTGAGGAAAATGGAAAAAAAAAACTTTCATTGTTGTTGCCTGTTCCATGTTAAGGCATGGTTGAGCATGCCAAAAAACATGGTGGCTTCAGACTCCAGCAAGATTACCCAGGAAATTATTGAAGACTCCAGAGAGTAAGGTGGCCAAGGATCACCTGACGAAGGATATAATTATCTACGGCCATTAATTATCTTCAAAAGGAGGGTTTTAATTAACCCAAACACCCAATTTTCAGTCATGCACTTCTTTGGAGTTTTCTTTGTAAGGTTGTTAAATTTCAGGCTGCTCGGTTTTATGGTTTTGGAGTTATGGAGCAAACACACTGATTCATTCTCTCTATCTCTATCTCTATCTCTCCTCTCTCCTCACTCCTCACTCCTCACTCCTCACTCACACTCCTCACTCCTATATATATATATATATATATACATATATATGTATACATATATATATATATATATATATATATATATATATATATATACATATATATATATATATATATATATATATATATATACATATATATGTATATATATATATATATATGTATATATATATATATATATGTATATATATATATATATATATATATATGTATATATATATATATGTATATATATATATATGTATATATATATATGTATATATATGTATATATGTATATATATATGTATATATGTATATATATATGTATATATGTATATATATGTATATATATATATATATATATATATATGTATATATGTATATATATATATATATATATATATATATATATATATATATATATATATATATATATATATGTATATATACACATATGTACTGTGAAGATTTTGCCATCTGATGGCAAAATCGTTATGGCGTTTTGCCATCTGATTCTGAAGCACCCCCAGTTCTATCGATCATCTATCTATAATTCCAACTGTGTGTGTGTGTGTGTGTGTGTGTGTGTGTGTGTGTGTGTGTGTGTGTGTGTGTGTGTGTGTGTGTGTGTGTGTGTGTGTGTGTGTGTGTGTGTGTGTGTGTGTGTGTGTGTGTGTGTGTTTACACACATTGACATTTATTAGTCTAAGATATAGATGAATATGATATATTCATATCCAATGTACCATATGTCATCCTTCTGGTTAGGCTGTTTCTGCGAAGCAGTTTCTTGTCCAAAGATCAAATTTGCTGGTTTGCCATCCCTCTCCCAGAAGTATCAAGTTGGCAGGAATTTGGAATTTAGCCATGGTGTCGGCAATAGTTCGCCTCCTTTCTACATAGGACACCGTGCGCTGTTTAACTTCCACCAACAAATGCTAGCAGACAGGATGCTCGGTCTAATGTCCATCCGATGGATGGCATACGTTGATGAATCATCATACGAGCCTGTGAAACTCCTGGATGACAACTTATTGCTGGGGCCAAATACAAACCCAGGCTTGACAGCTTTGAGGCATGTTTTCGTACCTTTAGGACATCCTGTATACATATACAGTATATGAAATTATGATACATAACGCTGTTTCACAACATGTTGGCTGGTTCAATTGCAAGATGAACACTATGTTTCAACCCATTCAGCTCACTACCTTTAAATTTGCCACTGGCTCAACAGTTGTTATTGCTTTTCTGCTATTAAGATTGTACTCCTGAGAGTCGTGTCAAAAGGGAGGGTTTGACGCAGTAATGTGTACCATTTCTCAAAGTCGCAATATTCGCTCGCTTGCGCTCACTCATATTTCTTCTTTTCAAACTGGAACACATTACTGTGTCAAGCACTTCCCTTTTGACACTACTCCCCTGCTGGGGGCTGGGCTTTGCTTTCCTTTCACATGATCATTTCTTTAATCAAAATGAGTAGTCAACTAGACATCCGATAAATATTTGTGTTTTATTTTCAGGAGTGACTTAATTTATCCATCAATTTTAAAAAAAAATGCGGCGGCAGCCTGTTTAAACCCCCAACCCCATTTTTTATTCATACTTTTACTTTACCCATAAGGTAATGTATTTATTCCATCACTCATTACATATCTTTTATCATCAAATGCTGTTTGAGCTTTCTTACGAACAGTCTCTGAGAATAATTCATGTTTATAATTTCTAAGAAGATTAATCTCTCGAAACATCCTTTCTCTTCCATATACATTCAAGGTAATGTTGAAAGTTCATGGTCTCTTTTAATACACTCTTCTTTTGACCTGTAAGTTTCTTTTGACATTTGAATTAATTTAACACTCTCTTGAAGTATTTATAAGCATATGCCTTTGATCTAACACCGACAAATTCACTTTGTATCTTTTCACCGAATACTTGAATCATTAATATCTTCATCTTCTTTCATATCCTTATAAACATCATCTGTAGTTATCCCAAGTATAAAGCTATCCATATCCTTATATAACAATACAATATTCTCACCATATCTTTTCTTTATATTATTATAAAAGTAATCATACATTAAAAACTTTGAAAGATCGAAAGCAGATGTTCCCACATAAATCGGTTTATCCATGTTTATACTCTCTTTATTCAAATGAACAGCACAAAAATTATCTGTAAATATTTCTACTCTTTTAAAGTTTGGTTTATTTATCCACTTCTCTGCCTGGTCCCAAGTTTTAGCAAGTCTAACATTTTGTCTATTCCTTATATTTTCCATTGTTTTTCCAAATACAGAATTATTCATCAACTTGTAAAAGCCCTTCTCAAAATCATTATTAACCTCCGCCATCGAAGATCGGAGGTTACTGTTTTCACCCCTTTCTGTTTGTTTATTACTTACGAAATCTAAAGATTTCGTAAGTATATTGATCAGTTACGTTTCTCTTTGTTTGTTTGTGTGTTTGTTACTTACGAAATCTAAAGATTTCGGAAGTATATTGATGCCTTCCGTTTCTGTTTGTTACTTACGAAATCTAAAGATTTCGTAAGTATATTGTTGACTTCCGTTTCTGTTTGTTTGTTTGTTTGTTTGTTTGTTTGTTTGTAGGCACGATAACTCGAGCACGGAAGAAGCTACCAATGTCAAATTACACCACGTGATTCAGGAGGGTGGTGGCTAGTGCTGATTAGATTTTGGTCAAAATCGGTCAAAGGTCAAGGTCACAGTGAGGTCAAACATAATTCCATAAATTCATGTGGAGAAATGGAGATGTTTTGCTTCGCTCGACGTTACAAGTTTGTTTTAACTTCGATTTTAATTTTGTCTTCATTTTTTGCGATCGCTTAGGACGCTTTAAACTCGGTTGTCGAAATTCTGGTAAAAATCGGATGTTTTGGAGACGTTTTAAGATTGTATAAAAAATACTTCACTCGACGCATCACGGGTCGTCCAATGATGCAGTGCGCTCGAGCAGACGCGTCGTTGAGTTACGTTAAGGTTTTGCGTGGAGAAATGGAGTATTTTTGCTTCGCTCGACGTTACGATTTTTGATGGTTTGATCCAGAATCATCATAGAAACTTCTGGTTTGCTTTGCTACCTTCTCGAGAGACAGCTTTTATTTTGACAAGGTCAGAGGTCAAGTTGACGATTTCGTAAGTACCAGTCTATGATTGCTTGTTTGTTTGTTTGTAGGCATGATCACTCGAGAACGGAAGAAGCTACCAATCTCACATTACACCACGTGATTCAGGAGGGTGATGGCTAGAACTGATTAGATTTTGGTCAAAATTGGTCAAGGTCACAGTGAGGTCAAACATCCAAAAAAAGGTTATAACTCGAGAACGGAAGAAGCTACCAATGTCAAATTAGACCACGTGATTCAGGAGGGTGATGGCTAGAACTGATTAGATTTTGGTCAAAATCTGTCAAAGGTCAAGGTCACAGTGAGGTCAAACATACAAAAAAATTATAACTCGCGAACGGAAGAAGCTACCAATGTCAAATTACACCATGTGATTCAGGAGAGTGATGGGTAGCGCTGATTAGATTTTGGTCAAAATCGGTCAAAGGTCAAGGTCACAGTGAGGTCAAACATTCGATTTATGATGGTTTGGTACAGCATCATCATAGAAACTTCTGGTTTGCGTCGCTACCTTCTCCAGAGACAACTTTTATGAGACAAGATCAGAGGTCAAGTTGACTTTCGTAAGTACCAGTCTATGACTGCTTGTTAATTACGAAATCGAAAAATTTCGTAAGTATATTGATGACTTCCATCCTCTGTTTGTTTGTGTGTGTTTGTTTGTGTGTTTGTGTGTTTGCTTGTAGGCACGATAACTCGAGAACGGAAGAAGCTACCAATGTCAAATTAATGCACGTGATTCAGGAGGGTGATGGCTAGTGCTGATTAGATTTTGGTCAAAATCGGTCAAAGGTCAAGGTCACAGTGAGGTCAAACATTCGATTTTTGATGGTTTGGTACAGAATCATCGTAGAAAATTCTGGTTTGCGTCGCTACCTTCTCCAGAGACAGCTTTTATGAGACAAGGTCAGAGGTCAAGTTGACAATTTCGTAAGTACCAGTCTATGACTGCTTGTTTGTTTATTTGTGTGTTTGTTTGTTACTTTCGAAATCTAAAGATTTCGTAAGTATATTGATGACTTCCGTTTCTGTCTGTTTGTTTGTTTGTGTGTTTGTTTGTGTGTTTGTTACTTACGAAATCTAAAGATTTCGGAAGTATATTGATGACTTCCGTTTCTGTTTGTTTGTTTGTTTGTTTGTTTGTCGGCACGATAACTCGAGAACGGAAAAAGCTACCAATGTCAAATTACACCACGTGATTCAGGAGGGTGATGGCTTGTGCTGCTTAGATTTTGGTCAAAATCCGTCAAAGGTCAAGGTCACAGTGAGGTCAAACATCCAAAAAAATGATAACACGAGAACGGAAGAAGTTACCAATGTCAAATTACACCACGTGATTCAGGAGGGTGATGGCTAGTGCTAATTACATTTTGGTCAAAATCGGTCAGAGGTCAAGGTCAAAGTGAGGTCAAACATAATTCCGTAAATTCACGTGGAGAAATGGAGTATTTTTGCTTCGCTCGACGTTACGATTTTTGATGGTTTGATACAGAATCATCGTAGAAACTTCTGGTTTGCGTCGCTACCTTCTCGAGAGACAGCTTTTATTAGACAAGGTCAGAGGTCAAGTTGACGATTTCGTAAGTACCAGTCTATGACTGCTTGTTTGTTTGTTTGTTAGTTTGTTTGTTAGTTTGTTTGTAGGCACGATAACTCGAGAAGGGAAGAAGCTACCAATGTCAAATTACACCACGTGATTCAGGAGGGTGATGGCTACTGCTGATTAGATTTTGGTCAAAATCGGTCAAAGGTCAAGCTCACGGTGAGGTCAAATATTCAATTTTTGATGGTTTCGTACAGATAACTCGAAAACGGAAGAAGCTTCCAATGTCAAATTGCACCAGGTGATTCAGGAGGGTGATGGCAAGCGCTGATTAGATTTTGGTCAAAATCGGTCAAAAGTTATCACAGTGAGGTCAAACATCCAAAACATTTGATTTTTGATGGTTTGGTACAGAATCATCGTAGAAACTTCTGGTTTGTGTCGCGACCTTCTCTCGATACAGCTTTTATTAGACAAGGTCAGAGGTCAAGTTGACAATTTCGTAAGTACCAGTCTATGACTGCTTGTTTGTGTTTGTTTGTTTGTAGGCACGATAACTCGAGAACGGAAGGAGCTACCAATGTCAAATTACACCACATCATTCAGGAGGGTGATGGCGCCTGATGATAAGATTTTGGTTAAAATTGGTCAAAGGTCAAGGTCACAGTGAGGTCAAATATCCGATTTTTGATGGTTTGGTGCAGATAACTCGAGAAGGGAAGAAGCTACCAATGTCAAATTACACCACGTGATTCAGGACGGTGATGGCTAGTGCTGATTGTATTTTGGTCAAAATCCGTCAAAGGTCAAGGTCACAGTGAGGTCAAACATTCAAAAAATGATAACTCGAGAACGGAAGGAGCTACCAATGTCAAATTACACCACATGATTCAGGAGCGTGATGGCTAGCGCTGATTAGATTTTGGTCAAAATCTGTCAAAGGTCAAGGACACAGTGAGGTCAAACATAATTCCATAAATTCATGTGGAGAAATGGAGTATTTTTGCTTCGCCTGACGTTACGAGTTCGTTTTAACTTCGATTTTAATTTTGTCTTCGGTTTTTGTGATCGCTTAGGATGCTTAAAACTCGGTTGTCGAAATTCTGGTAAAAATCGGATGTTTTGGAAACATTTTAAGATTATTATAAAAAATATTTCACTCGACGCGTCACGGGTAGGCCCATGATACAGTGCGCTCAAGCAGACGTGTCGTTGTATTGAGTTACATTAAGGTATAATATAATTGCGTGGAGAAATGGAGACTTTTGCTTCGGTCGATGTTACGATTTTTAATGGTTTGATCCAGGATCATCGTAGAAACTTCTGGTTTGCGTCGCTACCTTCTCGAGAGACAGCTTTGATTTGACAAGGTCAGAGGTCAAGTTGACAAATTCGTAAGTACCAGTCTATGACTGCTTGTTTGTGTGTTTGTTTGTTTGTAGGCACGATAACTCGAGAACGGAAGGAGCTACCAATGTCAAATTACACCACATCATTCAGGAGGGTGATGGCGCGTGATGATAAGATTTTGGTTAAAATGGGTCAAAGGTCAAGGTCACAGTGAGGTCAAATATCCGATTTTTGATGGTTTGGTGCAGATAACTCGAGAAGGGAAGAAGCTACCAATGTCAAATTACACCACGTGATTCAGGACGGTGATGGCTAGTGCTGATTCTATTTTGGTCAAAATCCGTCAAAGGTCAAGGTCACAGTGAGGTCAAACATTCAAAAAATGATAACTTGAGAACGGAAGGAGCTACCAATGTCAAATTACACCACATGATTCAGGAGCGTGATGGCTAGCGCTGATTAGATTTTGGTCAAAATCGGTTAAAGGTCAAGGACACAGTGAGGTCAAACATAATTCCATAAATTCATGTGGAGAAATGGAGTATTTTTGCTTCGCCTGACGTTACGAGTTCGTTTTAACTTCGATTTTAATTTTGTCTTCGGTTTTTGTGATCGCTTAGGATGCTTAAAACTCGGTTGTCGAAATTCTGGTAAAAATCGGATGTTTTGGAGCCATTTTAAGATTGTATAAAAAATATTTCACTCGACGCGTCACGGGTAGGCCCATGATACAGTGCGCTCAAGCAGACGTGTCGTTGTATTGAGTTACATTAAGGTATAATATAATTGCGTGGAGAAATGGAGACTTTTGCTTCGGTCGATGTTACGATTTTTGATGGTTTGATCCAGGATCATCGTAGAAACTTCTGGTTTGCGTCGCTACCTTCTCGAGAGACAGCTTTGATTTGACAAGGTCAGAGGTCAAGTTGACGATTTCGTAAGTGCCAGTCTATGACTGCTTGTTTGTTTTTTGTAGGCATGATAACTCGAGAACGGAAGAAGCTACCAATGTCAAATTACACCACGTGATTCAGGAGGGTGATGACTAGCGCTGATTAGATTTTGGTCAAAATCGGTCAAAGGTCAAGGTCACAGTGAGGTCAAATATCCAAAACATTCCATTTTTGATGGTTTGGTACAGAATCATCGTAGAAACTTCTGGTTTGTGTCGCTACCTTCTCGAGAGACAGCTTTTATTTGACAAGGTCAGAGGTCAAGTTGACGATTTCGTAAGTGCCAGTCTATGACTGCTTGTTTGTTTGTTTGTAGGCACGATAACTCGAGAACGGAAGGAGCTACCAATGTCAAATTACACCACATCATTCAGAAGGGTGATGGCTAGTGTATATTAGATTTTGGTTAAAATCGGTCAAAGGTCAAGGTCACAGTGAGGTCAAATATTCGATTTTTGATTGTTTGGTACAGACAACTCGAGAACAGAAGAAGCTACCAAAGTCAAATTACACCACGTGATTCAGGAGGCTGATGGCTCGTGCTGATTAGATTTTGGTCAAAATCGGTCAAAGGTCAAGGTCACAGTGAGGTCAAACATCCAAAACATTCGATTTTTGATGGTTTGGTACAAAATCATTGTAGAAACTTCTGGTTTGCGTCGCTACATTCTCGAGAGACAGCTTTTATTCAACAAGGTCAGAGGTCAAGTTGACGATTTCGTAAGTACCAGTCTCTGACTGCTTGTTTGTTTGTTTGTTTGTTTGAAGGCACGACAACTCGAACTGAAGAAGCTACCAA
Organism: Eptatretus burgeri; assembly: GCF_056783735.1. Lineage (NCBI taxonomy): Eukaryota > Metazoa > Chordata > Myxini > Myxiniformes > Myxinidae > Eptatretus > Eptatretus burgeri. Next base: position 92,042,261 of record NC_140965.1, on the reverse strand, counting down.
TGTCAAATTACACCACGTGATTCAGGAGGGTGATGGCTAGTGCTGAATAGATTTTGGTCAAAATCGGTCAAAGGTCAAGCTCACAGTGAGGTCAAACATAATTCCGTAAATTCATGTCGAGAAATGGAGTATTTTTGCTTCGCTCGACGTTACGAGTTCGTTTTAGCTTCGATTTTAATTTTGTCTTCAGTTTTTTGCGATCGCGTAGGACGCTTAAAACTCGGTTGTCGAAATTCTGGTTAAAATCGGATGTTTTGGAGACGTTTTAAGATTGTATAAAAACTATTTCACTCGACGCGTCACGGGTCGTCCCATGATGCAGTGCGCTCAAGCAGACGTGTCGTTGAGTTACATTAAGGTATAATATAATTGCGTGGAGAAAGAGACTTTTGCTTCGGTCGACGTTACGATTTTTCATGGTTTGATCCAGGATTATCGTAGAAACTTCTGGTTTTCGTCGCTACCTTCTCGAGAGACAGCTTTTATTTGACAAGGTCAGAGGTCAAGTTGACGATTTCGTAAGTGCCAGTCTATGACTGCTTGTTTGTTTGTTTGTAGGCATGATAACTCGAGAACGGAAGAAGCTACCAATGTCAAATTACACCACGTGATTCAGGACGGTGATGGCTAGCACTGATTAGATTTTGGTCAAAATCGGTCAAAGGTCAAGGTCACAGTGAGGTCAAATATCCAAAACATTAGATTTTTGATGGTTTGGTACAGAATCATCGTAGAAACTTCTGGTTTGTGTCGCGACCTTATCTCCAGACAGCTTTTATTAGACAAGGTCAGAGGTCAAGTTGACGATTTCGTAAGTACCAGTCTATGACTGCTTGTTTGTGTGTTTGTTTGTTTGTAGGCACCATAACTCGAGAACGGTCGGAGCTACCAATGTCAAATTACACCACCTCATTCAGGACCGTGATGGCTAGTGTATATTAGATTTTGGTTAAAATCGGTCAAAGGTCAAGGTCACAGTGAGGTCAAATATTCGATTTTTGATGGTTTGGTACAGACAACTCGAGAACGCAAGAAGCTACCAAAGTCAAATTACACCACATGATTCAGGAGGCTGATGGCTCGTGCTGATTAGATTTTGGTCAAAATCGGTCAAAGGTCAAGGTCACAGTGAGGTCAAACATCCAAAACATTCGATTTTTGATGGTTTGGGACAGAATCATTGTAGAAACTTCTGGTTTGCGTCGCTACCTTCTCGAGAGACAGCTTTTATTCAACAAGGTCAGAGGTCAAGTTGACGATTTCGTAAGTACCAGTCTCTGACTGCTTGTTTGTGTGTTTGTTTGTTTGTAGACACGATAACTCGAGAACGGTAGGAGCTACCAATGTCAAATTACACCACATCATTCAGGAGGGTGATGGCTAGTGTATATTAGATTTTAGTTAAAATCGGTCAAAGGTCAAGGTCACAGTGAGATCAAATATTCGATTTTTGATGGTTTGGTACAGACAACTCGAGAACGGAAGAAGCTACCGAAGTCAAATTACACCACGTGATTCAGGAGCCTGATGGCTCGTGCTGATTATATTTTGGTCAAAATCGGTCAAAGGTCAAGGTCACAGTGAGGTCAAACATCCAAAACATTCGATTTTTGATGGTTTGGTACAGAATCATTGTAGAAACTTCTGGTTTGCGTCGCTACCTTCTCGAGAGACAGCTTTTATTCAACAAGGTCAGAGCTCAAGTTGACGATTTCTTAAGTACCAGTCTCTGACTGCTTGTTTGTTTGTTTGTTTGTTTGAAGGCACGACAACTTGAACGGAAGAAGTTACCAATGTCAAATTACACCAGGTGATTCAGCAGGGTGATGGCTAGTGCTGAATAGATTTTGGTCAAAATCGGTCAAAGGTCAAGCTCACAGTGAGGTCAAACATAATTCCGTAAATTCATGTCGAGAAATGGAGTATTTTTGCTTCGCTCGACGTTACGAGTTCGTTTTAGCTTCGATTTTAATTTTGTCTTCAGTTTTTTGCGATCGCGTAGGACGCTTAAAACTCGGTTGTCGAAATTCTGGTTAAAATCGGATGTTTTGGAGACGTTTTAAGATTGTATAAAAACTATTTCACTCGACGCGTCACGGGTCGTCCCATGATGCAGTGCGCTCAAGCAGACGTGTCGTTGAGTTACATTAAGGTATAATATAATTGCGTGGAGAAAGAGACTTTTGCTTCGGTCGATGTTACGATTTTTCATGGTTTGATCCAGGATCATCGTAGAAACTTCTGGTTTTCGTCGCTACCTTCTCGAGAGACAGCTTTTATTTGACAAGGTCAGAGGTCAAGTTGACGATTTCGTAAGTGCCAGTCTATGACTGCTTGTTTGTTTGTTTGTAGGCATGATAACTCGAGAACGGAAGAAGCTACCAATGTCAAATTACACCACGTGATTCAGGACGGTGATGGCTAGCACTGATTAGATTTTGGTCAAAATCAGTCAAAGGTCAAGGTCACAGTGAGGTCAAATATCCAAAACATTAGATTTTTGATGGTTTGGTACAGAATCATCATAGAAACTTCTGGTTTGTGTCGCGACCTTATCTCCAGACAGCTTTTATTAGACAAGGTCAGAGGTCAAGTTGACGATTTCGTAAGTACCAGTCTCTGACTGCTTGTTTGTGTGTTTGTTTGTTTGTAGACACGATAACTCGAGAACGGTAGGAGCTACCAATGTCAAATTACACCACATCATTCAGGAGGGTGATGGCTAGTGTATATTAGATTTTAGTTAAAATCGGTCAAAGGTCAATGTCACAGTGAGATCAAATATTCGATTTTTGATGGTTTGGTACAGACAACTCGAGAACGGAAGAAGCTACCGAAGTCAAATTACACCACGTGATTCAGGAGCCTGATGGCTCGTGCTGATTATATTTTGGTCAAAATCGGTCAAAGGTCAAGGTCACAGTGAGGTCAAACATCCAAAACATTCGATTTTTGATGGTTTGGGACAGAATCATTGTAGAAACTTCTGGTTTGCGTCGCTACCTTCTCGAGAGACAGCTTTTATTCAACAAGGTCAGAGGTCAAGTTGACGATTTCGTAAGTACCAGTCTCTGACTGCTTGTTTGTGTGTTTGTTTGTTTGTAGACACGATAACTCGAGAACGGTAGGAGCTACCAATGTCAAATTACACCACATCATTCAGGAGGGTGATGGCTAGTGTATATTAGATTTTAGTTAAAATCGGTCAAAGGTCAATGTCACAGTGAGATCAAATATTCGATTTTTGATGGTTTGGTACAGACAACTCGAGAACGGAAGAAGCTACCGAAGTCAAATTACACCACGTGATTCAGGAGCCTGATGGCTCGTGCTGATTATATTTTGGTCAAAATCGGTCAAAGGTCAAGGTCACAGTGAGGTCAAACATCCAAAACATTCGATTTTTGATGGTTTGGTACAGAATCATTGTAGAAACTTCTGGTTTGCGTCGCTACCTTCTCGAGAGACAGCTTTTATTCAACAAGGTCAGAGCTCAAGTTGACGATTTCTTAAGTACCAGTCTCTGACTGCTTGTTTGTTTGTTTGTTTGTTTGAAGGCACGACAACTTGAACGGAAGAAGTTACCAATGTCAAATTACACCAGGTGATTCAGCAGGGTGATGGCTAGTGCTGAATAGATTTTGGTCAAAATCAGTCAAAGGTCGAGGTCACAGTGAGGTCAAACATAATTCCGTAAATTAATGTCGAGAAATGGAGTATTTTTGCTTCGCTCGACATTACGAGTTCGTTTTAGCTTCGATTTTAATTTTGTCTTCGGTTTTTTGCGATCGCGTAGGACGCTTAAACTCGATTGTCGAAATTCTGGTAAAAATCGGATGTTTTGGAGACGTTTTAAGATTGTATAAAAACTATTTCACTCGACGTGTCACGGGTCGTCCCATGATGCAGTGCGCTCGAGCAGACGCGTCGTTGAGTGACGTTAAGGTTTTGCGTGGAGAAATGGAGATTTTTTTGCCTCGCTCGGCGTTACGAGTTCGTTTTAACTTCGATTTTAATTTTGTCTTCGATTTTTGCGATCGCTTGGGACGCTTAAAACTCGGTTGTCGAAATTCTGGAACAGCGATGAATAACATATATATATATATATATATATATATATATATATATATATATATATATATATATATATATATATATATATGTATATATATATGTATATATATATATATATATATATATATATATATATATATATATGTAATAAATAATGAGTTTTATCAGATTCTTCTGAAAAGGAATACACCTATTATCTGGCATATCCTGCTGTGACTGAATCACTTTTTTAAAAATAAAAACAAAAAAATGGAATTTTTAAAAGAAATCCAGTTTTTGTCTGGGACTGATTATCTGCAAACCACAGTGTAAAATTGTAGACCACAATGAATTCAGAATTCAAGCTCCCCTTGGGCTTCTGACTGATTCATGCTTTTATAAGACAAGGTGGTCAGAGGTCAAGTTGACGTTTTTTAAGTACCAGTCTCTGACTGCTTGTTTGTTTGTTTGTTTGTTTGAAGGCACGACAACTTGAATGGAAGAAGTTACCAATGTCAAATTACACCAGGTGATTCAGCAGGGTGATGGCTAGTGCTGAATAGATTTTGGTCAAAATCGGTCAAAGGTCGAGGTCACAGTGAGGTCAAACATAATTCCGTAAATTCATGTCGAGAAATGGAGTATTTTTGCTTCGCTCGACGTTATGAGTTCGTTTTAGCTTCGATTTTAATTTTGTCTTTGGTTTTTTGCGATCGCGTAGGACGCTTAAAACTCGGTTGTCGAAATTCTGGTAAAAATCGGATGTTTTGGAGACGTTTTAAGATTGTATAAAAAATATTTCACTCGACGCGTCACGGGTCGTCCCATGATGCAGTGCGCTCGAGCAGACGCGTCGTTGAGTGACGTTAAGGTTTTGTTTGGAGAAATGGAGATTTTTTGCCTCGCTCGACGTTACGAGTTTGTTTTAACTTCGATTTTAATTTTGTCTTCGATTTTTGCGATCGCTTAGGACGCTTAAAACTCGGTTGTCGAAATTCTGGAACAGCGATGAATAACATATGTATATGTATATATATATATATATGTATATGTATATATATATATATATATATATATATATATATATATATATATATATATATATATATAATAAATAATGAGTCTTTTATCAGATTCTTCTGAAAAGGAATACACCTATTATCTGGCATATCCTGCTGGGACTGAATCACTTTTTTAAAAATAAAAACAAAAAAATGGAATTTTTAAAATAAATCCAGTTTTTGTCTGGGACTCATTATCTGCAAACCACAGTGTAAAATTGTAGACCACAATGAATTCAGAATTTAAGCTCCCCTTGAGCTTCTGACTGATTCCTGCTTTTATAAGACAAGGTCAGAGGTCAAGTTGACGATTTCGTAAGTACCAGTCTCTGACTGCTTGTTTGTTTGTAACTTAGGAAATCTAAAGATTTCGTAAGTATATTGATGACTTCCGCTTCTGTTTGTTTGTTTGTATGTTTGTTTGTATGTTTGTTTGTTTGTAGGCACGACAACTCGAGAACGGAAGAAGCTACCAATGTCAAATTACACCACGTGCTTCAGGAGGTTGATGGCTAGTGTATATTAGATTTTGGTTAAAATCGGTCAAAGGTCAAGGTCGCAGTGAGGTCAAACATAATTCCATAAATTCATGTGGAGAAATGGAGTATTTTTGTTTCGCTCGACGTTACGAGTTCGTTTTAACTTCGATTTTAATTTTTTTTTCGGTTTTTGCGATCGCTTAGGACGCTTAAAACTCGGTTGTCGAAATTCTGGTAAAAATCTGATGTTTTGGAGACGTTTTAAGATTGTATGAAAACTATTTCACTCGACGCGTCACGGGTCGTCCCATGATGCAGTGCGCTCGAGCAGACGCGTCGTTGAGTAACGTTAAGGTTTTGCGTGGAGAAATGGAGTATTTTTGCTTCGCTCGACGTTATGAGTTTGTTTTAACTTCAATTTTAATTTTTTCTTCGGTTTTTGCGATCGCTTTGGATGCTTAAAACTCGGTTGTCCAAATTCTGGAACAGCGATGAATGGCTGATATATATATATATATATATATATATATATATATATATATATATATATATATATATATATATATATATATATATATATATATATATATATATACATATACATATATTAAGTCTTTCATCAGATTCTTCTGAAAAGTAATACACCTATTATCTGGCATATCCTGCTGGTACTGAATCACGTTTTTAAAAATAAAAACAAAAAAATGGAATTTTTATAAGAAATCTTGTTTTTGTCTTGGACTCATTATCTCCAAACCACAGTGTAAAATCGTAGACCACAATGATTCAGAATTCAAGCTCCCCTTGGGCTTCTGACTGATTCATGCTTTTATTCGACAAGGTCAGCGGTCAAGTTGACGATTTCGTAAGTACCAGTCTATGACTGCTTGTTTGTTTGTTTGTTTGTTTTTAGGCACGATAACTCGAAAACGGAAGAAGCTACCAATGTCAAATTACACCACGTGATTCAGGAGGGTGATGGCTAGTGCTGATTAGATTTTGGTCAAAATCGGTCAAAGGTCAAGGTCACAGTGAGGTCAAACATAATTCCGTAAATTCATATGGAGAAATGGAGTATTTTTGCTTCGCTCGACGATACGAGTTCGTTTTAACTTCGATTTTAATTTTGTCTTCGGTTTTTGTGATCGCTTTGGACGCTTAAAACTCGGTTGTCGAAATTCTGGAACAGCGATGAATTACATATATATATATATATATATATATATATATATATATATATATATATATATATATATATATATATATATATATATATATATATGTATATATACATATATATATATGTATATATACACATATATATATATATATATATATATATATATATATATATTAAGTCTTTTATCAGATTCTTCTAAAAAGTAATACACCTATTATCTGGCATATCCTGCTGGTACTGAATCACTTTTTTAAAAATAAAAACAAAAAAATGGAATTTTTATAAGAAATCTTGTTTTTGACTGGGACTCATTATCTACAAACCACAGTGTAAAATCGTAGACCACAATGAATTCAGAATTCAAGCTCCCCTTGGGCTTCTGACTGATTCATGCTTTTATTAGACAAGGTCAGAGGTCAAGTTGACGATTTCGTAAGTACCAGTCTCTGACTGCTTGTTTGTGTGTTTGTTTGTTTGTTGGCATGATAACTCGAGAACGGAAGAAGCTACCAATGTCAAATTACACCAATGATTCAGGAGGGTGATGGCTGGTGCTGATTAGATTTTGGTCAAAATCGATCAAAGGTCAAGGTCACAGTGAGGTCAAACATCCAAAAAAAAGTTATAACTCGAACGGAAGAAGCTACCAATGTCAAATTACACCACGTGATTCAGGAGGGTGGTTGCTTGCGCTGATTAGATTTTGGTCAAAATCGGTGAAAGGTCAAGGTCACAGTGAGGTCAAACATCCAAAACATTCGATTTTTGATGGTTTGGGACAGAATCATCGTAGAAACTTCTGGTTTGCGTCGCTACCTTCTCAAGAGACAGCTTTTATGAGACAAGGTCAGAGGTCAAGTTGACGTTTTGTAAGTACCAGTCTATGACTGCTTGTTTGTTTGTTTCTAGGCACGATAACTCAAGAACAAAAGAAGCTACCAATGTCAAATTACATCACGTGATTCAGGAGGGTGATGGCTTGCGATGATTAGATTATGGTCAAAATCGGTCAAAGGCAAGGTCACAGTGAGGTCAAACATCAAAAAAAATTATAACTCGAGAACGGAAGAAGCTACCAATGTCAAATTACACCACCTGATTCAGGAGGGTGATGGCTGGCGCTGATTAGATTTTGGTCAAAGGTCAACGTCACAGTGAGGTCAAACATTCGATTTTTGATGGTTTGGTACAGAATCATCGAAGAAACTTCTGGTTTACATCGCTACCTTCCCAAGAGACAGCTTTTATTAGACAAGGTCAGAGGTCAAGTTTACAATTTCGTAAGTTCCAGTCTATGACTGCTTGTTTGTATGTTTGTTTGTTTGTTTGTTTGTAGGCATGATAACTCGAGAACGGAAGAAGCGACCAATGTCAAATTACACCACGTGATTCAGGAGGGTGCTGGCTAGTGCTGATTAGATTTTGGTCAAAATCGGTCAAAGGTCAAGGTCACAGTGAGGTCAAATATTCGATTTTTGATGGTTTGGTACAGATAACTCGAGAACGGAAGAAACTACCAATGTCAAATTACACGACGTGATTCAGGAGAGTGATGGCTCGTGCTGCTTAGATTTTTGTCAAAATCGGTCAAAGGTCAAGGTCACAGTGAGGTCAAACATCCAAAAAATGATAACTCGAACGGAAGAAGCTACCAATGTCAAATTACACCACATGATTCAGGAGGGTGGTGGCTACCGCTGATTAGATTTTGGTCAAAATCTGTCAAAGGTCAAGGTCACAGTGAGGTCAAACATCCAAAATATTCGATTTTTGATGGTTTGGGACAGAATCATCGTAGAAACTTCTGGTTTGCTTCGCTACCTTCTCCCGAGACAGCTTTTATTCGACAAGGTCAGAGGTCAAGTTGACGATTTTGTCGGTATCAGTCTATGACTGCTTGTTAGATGCCGAAATTTTCATTTCGTCATCTTTGTCACTGTTCGGTTAAGAGTTTTTCTGTTTGTTTGTTTGTTTGTTTGTTTGTTTGTTTGTGTGTTTGTCTGTGCCACGATTTTCTTCAAGGTCCTTCGACAGATCTCAATGAAACTTTGGGACATGAGAGAGAAACATAACAGCAAGTGCAAGTTCGAAGTTGAAGAATCTAGGTCAAAGGTCAAGGTCACCCAAAACATCAAAAACACACTTTTGAGCGTAACTTCCTTCATAATTGAGCTATCGTCATGCAACCAACACCAAATTGTTCCTTGACGAAATACATTTCAGAAATGTCGTCTCAGATTTAGGTACTAACCTGTTCCATGGTCGGGTTGTCGGCGACTAAACCGTCTCCCCCACCAGGTTTTCTGGTGAGCAGGGTGTTTGGATATGGACACCCAGCAGGATTAAAAACAAAACCTGTCAAAGGGCGGAGGAGCTCCTTGTGAGCCAACGGCCATCCATATCTAGTGCCCAACTGTGTCTGCGGACATCCTCCTGCAGTTGGGTCACTTCTTTTTGGGAGGTTGGTGGCAGGATTTGCACTCCGGCCACCGTAAAACCCTTCATTCCGCAAAACGCAAAAACGCAAAAAAATCTGAAAACCCACTCCGTGGGAGTACCTCCTGTGCAGCTTCCCTTCGCAGGGCAGCTCACCGGATGACGGGATTGGGGCAAAGCCTTCGGGACCCCCAATCTTTGATAGGAGGGAAACCACGGGGTAACATCCCTGGGTCAGATTGCGGGAGAGTGTGGCGGAGTGGTGCTGAGGTGTCGTCCACCAGACGGCGGTCTCCTTGGGTTAACCTGAGGCGGTCCTTTCGGGTGGGTGCCTGGAATGTCCTATCCCTAAGAGAGGATGATCACCTGTCTCTGTTATCATCTGAGCTCAAGCGTTTTGACATCGGGATTGCAGCTCTCTCTGAGGTTCGGAGACCGGATTGCGGCGAGATAATGGTGGGTGGTTACACCTACTATTGGTCTGGTCGCTCTGATGGTTACCATACCCAAGGAGTTGCTGTAGCTGTGTCCAATAAGCTGACCCCAATGATAATTGAGTTAACACCGGTCAACGAGCGTATTATGAGATTAAGGATTCGTCACTCCTTAGGTGTCATTTCCCTGGTCTCTGTTTATGCTCCGACTGAGGCGAGTGATCTCACCGTGAAGGATGCATTCTACGCCACACTCGAGTCTGTGGTTGATCAGTGCCCCAGACGAGATACACTTATAGTCTTGGGGGATTTCAATGCATCGACTGGAACTGATAGGGACGGTTATGAGGTGTGTGTTGGTCCCCATGGGTCAGGAACTATGAACCAGAATGGCACTAAGTTCCTTGACTTTGCAAGAAGTCATGGACTTAGGGTGGCTGGTTCATGGTTTCAGCGCCCACAAGCTCATCGCTGGACTTGGTATTCCAACGCTGGCGGTGTGGCAAAGGAGATTGACCATGTCCTCATTGACAGTCGTTGGAGGATGATCCAGAACTGCAGGGCCTACCGGAGTGCTCAGTTCCTCAATACTGACCACAGGCTTGTTGTAGCAACTCTAAAGCTGCACCTTAAATCCTGGAGAATGGTACCATCCCAGCCGAGGCTGGATGTTGCCAAGCTCAGGGATGAGAGAGTAGCTGAGGAGTTTGCGAACAGGCTGAGTGGACACTTGGGGGGTCTGGGTGCTTTGGGGGGTCCTGAAGAGTTGTGGAGCGCCTTCAAGACCACCGTCCTTGATGTTGCCGGTGGATGCCTTGGAGCTCACCGCAGGGCAAAGAAGAATTTTGTCTCTCAAGGGACACTGGATACCATTGACCAGAGTCGCAGGGCCAGGCTGAATGGCAGAGCTGAGCTGTTCAGGGAGCTGAGGCGTAAAACTGTACGTGCACTGAGGGTGGACAAGGAGGCCTATGTGCGAGGAATCTGTGAGGGGGTAGAGCATCACCTGTGGACAGGTGATTCTCGTCCCGCTTACAGGGGAATTCGCGCATTACGTTCATCCAAGCCCATCCCTCGGAGCACTACAGTTCGAGCAGAGAGTGGTAGGCTCTTGACAGAGGAGTCTGAAGTGAAGGCCCGCTGGGCCGGTTACTTTAAGCGGTTGTACCAGGCTGATCCCCCAACTGTCGAGTTGGACGTCAAGGGTGTTACAATCCCTGTTGCTGACCCTCGAATCAACTGTGGTCCACCTACGCTTGTGGAAACACGGGCTGCGGTGAACCAGTTGAAACGGGGCAAAGCTCCAGGGATCTGTGGCATCCATGCCGAACTTCTCAAGGCTGGTGGAAATGCTGCACTCTTGTCGTTGCATGCAGTTTTGTGCTCTGCCTGGAACACAGGCATCATCCCAACTGACTGGAAGAGGGGCCTTGTTGTCCCTCTCTGGAAAGGGAAGGGTGATCGCCAAGACTGCAACAACTACCGAGGGGTGACGCTGCTCTCAGTGCCGGGCAAGGTCTTTGCTCGGATAATTCTCGATAGGGTTCGCCACCATCTGCTTGAGCACCAGCGTCCAGAGCAGTCAGGCTTTACACCAAAGAGGTCAACGATTGACCGTATGCTTGCACTTCGTGTCCTCACCGAACGCAGACGACAGTTTCGGCAGGGGCTGCTTGCAGCCTATGTTGATCTCTGTAAAGCGTTCGATTCAGTGAATCGGGATGTCCTCTGGAGGATTCTTGGTCTTCGTGGGGTGCCACCAAAACTAATCGATCTGATGTCTGAACTCTACTCTGGTACTGAGAGTGCTGTGAAGTGTGGTGGTACCATCTCTGACTTTTTTCCAGTTGTTACTGGAGTTCGTCAGGGATGTGTACTTGCCCCCACACTTTTCAGCACTTGTATGGACTGGATTCTAGGGAGGATGTCGGAGAGATCAAGTTGCGGTGCGTCATTTGGGAATGTCAAGATCTCGGACCTTGACTTTGCAGATGATGCAGTCATCTTTGCAGAGACTTTAGACATCCTCTTGGGGGCCCTCGAGGTGCTGAATGAGGAGTCGGAGCCGTTGGGATTACGGGTTTCTTGGGTCAAAACTAAGATCCAGGCTTTCGGTGACATCTTGGATGCTGCTGTCCTGTCTGTGTCTGTTTGTGGTGAGGATGTTGAGGTCGTGGAGAGATTCACTTACCTTGGCAGTGATATTCATGTCTCTGCTGGCTGCGAGTCAGAGGTCAATAGACATCTGGGTCGGGCCTGGGGAGTCATGGATTCACTGGATCATGGGGTGTGGCGCTGCCGGTACCTGTGCGGGAGGACGAAAGTCCGAGTCTTCAGGTCCTTGGTACTTCCAGTCTTGCTCTATGAGTGCGAGACTTGGACTCTGACCAAGGATCTGAGACGGAGACTTAATTCCTTTGGGACCAGGTCTCTTCGGAGAATCCTTGGCTATCGCTGGTCGGATTTTGTGTCCAACGAGCGGTTGCTGAGAGAGACTCGGATGAGATTTGTTACCTGCATAGTCCGTGAGCGTCAGTTGCGGCTGTATGGACATGTGGCTCGTTTTCCTGACTCTGATCCTGCTCACCAGAATCTCTCAGCGAGGGAGTCTCATGAGTGGAGGAGGCCAGTGGGTCGACCACATGCCTCATGGTTGCAACAGGTTGACCATCATCTCAAGGAGATGGGGATGGGCCTGGCATCTGCCTGGGGGATGGCCAGACGGAGGCCCCTGGAGTACCGGCGGAAAGTGGACGCAGCGACGTGCTGTTCTGGCACATGCTCCCATACCTGACCTGATTTAGGTGACGTCATCGCAAGTGCGTCAAAATGACGTCACAAGATGACGTAAATTTTCAACTTTCGACCTAATTAATTTTGATCATAACATTGTATAGAACTTACCTCATGGACCTCACACACCAAATTTGACGTCGATCGGACGCATTGTCAATGATCTCATCAATTCGGCATCTGCTCGCTCAGCCCTCAGCTGAGGGTTTTCATTTGTTTGTTTGTTTGTTTGTGAACAGTATTATGGAAAAACTCCTGGATGGATTTCGACGAAACTTGGTGGGGGGGGGGGCGTAGGTATGGTCCAATGATCATGCTTTTAGATTTTTGACTTGGTCCCCCCCCCACCCCCAAAAAAATTTTTTAGAGAGAAAGAATTTTTCTTTTTTTTGCATTTCTACATGTTTTGTGATTTCCAACCCCACCAAAAAATTGTTAGAAAAAAAATGTTTTTTTTTTGCATTTCTACGTGTTTTAAGTGATTTCCACCCCCCCCCCAAAAAAAAATTGTTGGAGAAATTTTTTTTTTTTTGCATTTCTACATGTTTTAAGTGATTTCCAACCCCCCCAAAAAAAAATTGTTGGTGAAAAAATATTTTTTTTGCATTTCTACATGTTTTAAGTGATTTACAATACCTCCCCCCCCCCCCAAAAAAAAAACATTGCGAGAAAAAAATTTTTGCAACTTTTTTTTCAACAAAATTTCGATTTCTTGTTTTTGCATTTCTACATGTTTTAAGTGATTTCCAACCCCCCCCCCCCAAAAAAAAATTGTTGGAGAAAAGAACTATAACTGTCAGCACTGTTGACATCATATTTAATGAATAAGATATAAGGTTCACTTGAGTGACCCAGCAGTATTGGCGGCGGAGATTTTGCACTCTCCCGAGTGCTCCCCCTCTAGTTAGCCTTTGTTCTCATCCTCGTATTATAATCAATATATTTACCTAACCAATGACTTTGACTAAACTTTCGTGCCCTATGTACCTTTTTAACTTGTAGTCCTGCTTCTATAAATTGCTTGAGATTTTGTTGATGTAAAATGTACTTCTCTTTATCAAACAATGTTGTTTGTAATTTAGTTGTAGGAATATATTTAAACTCATTTGAAGAACTAAAGAAATGTTGTTGATAACCACTGAATAGCTCTTGATTTGGGATCTCTTTTTCAGCTCCACAAGGAAGGTCTTTATATTTGTTATGAAGTTTTATAGGATAGTTTAAATCGACTTCAAAATAATACCCATAATGCCGTTCATCTAATTCTTCTTGACTTGTGGAGATTATATCATCAAAGATAGATTTGTGCTCGTATTAATTCACCCATTTAAAATTACCATTGGATTGAGATTCAAACATTGCCCAGCCATACAAGTTATTAGCATCAAAGTGCATCAAGTAAGATGTGGGCTTATCAGGTGAGAAGTCTGGAAGATATTTATTTTCCTTAGCATATCTCTTTCAACAAACTTGTGAAATTCCTCCTCTTTTAGCCTTCTAAATCATCAAGAGCATATCTACATCACTTAGAAAATCAAGGGGTTGTTTAGTCATTTTTAACAAAGCACTCCAGGCTCGTACAGGAGATGTATAATAATGGGCAGGATCAAGTCCATAGGAATCTTTATGAAAAAAAATTCTCTAAATTTCTCAAACACATCAGCAAGTAATAAAACATCAGTTATTAAATAAAGGTCATGATATTCACCAATATTCTTTATCTCAAACTATTTCCAAACTTGCTTTGCTCTTTCATATTCTTCACCTGTAATATGACATCTTCCTAACTTTTTTTTATAAAACAACAGTGGAAAAACTTGTCATAAAAACTGTTTTGTAGATGAGATATAATTTTGATCTGTATTAGGAATTGCTGTTATCTTTCCAGGAGTCTTACTTAGTTCTTTTGTAAAGAGATACATATCATAATGACAATTATTCTGGAGAAATACAGGTATGAATGTCAGGATTCTATCATTAAGATTACAATTATTATGAGCTGCTCCTCCATATTTCCCCATTATATGGCAATGATCTCTAACCCTTTTATCAGTTTTTACCAAAGCCTCTGAGCATATATGACAAATCCTTGCTTCTTCAACTTATTTTTCTTCATTTGGAGACAAGTCAAGGGGTTTATTTGTTGTTGACATAATTTTAATTAGCTCAATACAATCATCCTCAATCCTTTTAACAAATTCATCACCAGCATCAGGTCCTCGAAACAACTCCAACTTATCATATTTACTTCCTACAGATGATTTAATGTAACAACAAAACCCACAAGGGATATGCTGTTGATATTTTTTTAATATCATCAGTCTTTTCAAAGATGCTCTCAATATCAGCATATATTACAAATGGGTGTTTTATACATTTACTTGTTTCATTCAAAACAACTTTCTCTCCTGGTTCTGGCATCTCAACAACTGCTGCTTTATGATTAGAACAACACTTTAAATATTCATTAAGTCTTTGTTGAGATCGAAAGTATTTCGACATCTCTTACAAGGATATGATTTATGCTTTGATTTAAAAACTTGACTATTTACCAATCGAGAAAAGTTTTTGATATAAGCATGATGAGTGGTTTCTTTATTAGTGAACTAAAGAAGATCTACATGCTGGTCATTTGACCAATTATCATTGTATATAGTATTACTAACTCTTAGAATTTGGACTTTGTTTTTATCAGTTAAACCATAAACATTTATTGATAGGTTATTCATGTTCTCAAACTTTGTTATATCTTTTAAGCTCATGGGTTCTCCTCGAGAGATGCCTCAATCCCCATTTTCTAATTTACTCTCATATTTCTTATACTTTGAAACTCTTTCACAGTCCCTTTCCTGTGGATAAAGATGTGCTAATATACTCCAGAGAAAGCATTTATTTTCAGTATTTTTAATAATAATTATTGCCTTTTTATTATTTATATCCTTAGGTAAATCAATGTAAGAAGAAGCCTTTAGCAGAGTGGATATAAGAATATTAAGATCGACATATGAAACATTGCCAATATTGAACCCACTACCTTGTTGTTGTTCTTCTAATTCAAATCTAATAAGCTCTTCAAAGATAGGAGATTTAAAGAAGCTATCAATTGATGTAATAAGGTGTGGTGGATTCGTTCTCATATATTTTCCTTCAACAACATTATCTTCTCTTGAGAAGGTAAAGGTGGCTCCAAGATATATTTTGAATGATTTATGCTTCTTCAACATTCTATGAACAACCTTGATAATTGAATCCTTTGAGATATGAATCGCTTCCCAAATGGATATTACACTAAAATTATATCTTATAAGTTTTACCTCTATCCAATCTTTAAAATGTCTTTGAAGAGTTGTTATTTCAAATGGTTTTGGCTCAGTGACATCTCCCTTTCATCCAATTTTCTTCTTATTTCTCTTCAAGCTTCTCTCAATGTTGTTTATAGTCAGCAGGCCAAGACCCTCAAAAAAACTTTTGATGGCATTTTTTGTTCAAAGCTGGCAACCCTGCTAGAAAGTATCACTATGGTAGAAGGTTTCAGAAACACCCAGTTGCCAAAATGGAATTTGACCTTTAAGGTCAAATTTGGAGGTCAAAAGGTCAATTGAGGTCAAATTTTGTGTTTTCATTCTTTTGTCGTGTGCTTTCAACAAATGTAAGGTTTGGCAAGAAACATTGAGGAATTAAAGAGATACTAGGGTTTTAATTTGCAAAATAATTGGTAATTGTGAAGGAAATTAGGATATAAAATGCTCGTTACTCCATTATGGATCGGAATACACACAAAGTAAAGACTTGTTCCTTTAACGTCACTTCTTCCTGAAAATAATTCAGTTTCTTCATCAAGAAAGCACTACGATGGCTGAACATCATTTTCCTGGTGTCCCATTACCTTTGCCGATTAATGTTGCTGTTGAAATTCTTAAGATTGATCCAGACCATGTCCACTGCCTGCTGTGTTAAGGCATCCATCTGCATCACAACCACATGCAGGTATACATGGTTGCCCCTTCCGATGAAAAATGCAAGTGTGTGTGCGGCACTTAGTTTTGCATCCACAAGTAACCAACTCCAAACAGCTGCTTGGAACAGATGGCTTCCATAACCACACCACTTCTAACCATTTGTCCATTACCTGCCAACCTCCTGTCTCCTGAGGGCTTGGGATAACGACGTCAGATTTGTTTGCCTGCAGCCACACTTTGGCCTGGTGGTTAGCACGTGAGAGATGTAACTCCAGTGCGTCACTTGTTGGTGGCAACATTTTAATTGCCTTTTTTCCTTTCTGGAACAAGTCATGTCTGGCCCTATCAACACCCGACATAGAGCACGGTGCCTTGTACAACAGGCATACGAACTCTTCAACTTTGTCTAACGGGCCATCCCTACCAACACTTTGCAACAGCTCTGCATGTTGCAAATACACCCTCCAACACGATTTCTTCCCATGCCCAGCAAAGGACGAGACAGTATCGCAGCAGGTTATGGCATGGAAGCCAAGCACATTCTCCACTACTACTCAGGGGAGGTTGTCATTGATGATGTGCACTGGAAAGCATTCCTGCTCCTTGGAGGTGCCGCTCATCATCCACACTTGGCACAGTTTGTCCCTGGTAGAGTAAATGAGCAAGAGGAGGACGTCTGTGTCCCGGCACTTCACGATTATGCTTTCAAATCCAAAGCATCAATGGCTTCAAGTACATTTCGAGCAGGTGCGTGCATACATGTACCTACCCACCAAAAAGAGTTGAGTTGTGGTCTTGACAACAAACGGTACTTAATCTACACCTCAAGCTGTATTGGTGATACGTGTGCCCTTGAAAGTGTTTGCCTTGATACATGCATGCCCTGGAAAGCGAAGTGGGAGGGTATATCTCGTGACATGTGCCTACTTAAGACTTAGACTGGTGTGCAAGGGAGAAGTGGACACATTACTGAGAGATAACACACTCACCTCTAATGAAATTTGAAGAGTTTGGAATACAAACTATCCATTAAAAAAGTGAAATCTCGCCACGTGGCCATTTTCGTGCGGGGGAGGAAAGCCTGTCATGGCAACACACCGGAAACATGTGAACGAGGCTTTGTGACACCAGCGACACCTATTAGTGATGCCGGAAAACGCCTGTGAGAAAATGGCTGTGCGGCTAAAGCAGACCTTTATAATGGATAGTTGTATTGCAAAATCTTCAAATTTTGTTAGAGTGTGTTATCTCTTCCTAGATATTGACGGACTTCAAACTAACACAGGCAAAGTTTCATGGCGATCAAATTTGTAGTTTTTATTTGAGAAGGAAAAACCCATTTCCTTAGGATTCTGAATGGACAGTATGTTATTTGTTTTTCCCCTTGACCTTTTGACCTTATATATGACTGTAAAATTATGTTAATTAGGTCAATTGCACTTTCAAGTCCCTGGGAAAGTGCTCCATAATTATTCTTGTATGTTATCTAAAAGTCAAGTCGATAAAAAGTATCAGTCAGGAGAGGGTGTCCCAACTCCCTGAAAAACCAATGCATTAAAGAGAATTCAACATTTATATTCAAGGATTTCTTCATGTTTACCTATTAATATGGAATTTAAAACCCTTGTATTTCATTAATTCCTCAATATTTCATGCCAGACCTAACATTATTTGAAAGTACATGATAAAAGAGGGAAAACACAATTTTTGACCTTATTTGACTTTTTGACCTCCAAATTTGATCTTAAAGGTCAAATGCCATTTTGACAACCGGGTGATTCTGAATGCCTGGACCATAGTGATACTTTCTAGCACAGTTGCCAGCTTTGAACAAAAAATGCTATCAAAAGTTTTTTTAGGCATATTTCCTGGGCTTGGCCTGCTGACTATTACGTGTTTTTGTGATTGAAGGTGTTTTTTTATAACTCTCTTTTAAGACATCCTTAGAACAGACATCACAATGTTTTTTTTTCTCATTCAAATGGAGATATTTGTTTAAAAAGATTGAATGTGCGTTTGTTGGTATGAAGGTGTTTTTTTTTTTTTATAACATTTATATTCATGATTACAAATGTCACAGTATGTTGTATTCACCATATTTTTTTTAGAAAAACTTTGCTTCAAATAAAATTTTCTTGATGAAAATCTCACGGTAATTTAGAGATGCTTTTCGTTTAAACTAAAATTTTCTTGATGACAATTCCGTTTAATTTATAGGTGAATCTGTGATTAAAACCATTTTACCCACCAACTTTTTTTTACTTAATAAATACAATGAAACAAGACACAAAAGACAAGTTTAACTCAATCTCTACATTTGTAAAAGATACTGAGAAATATGTCGAGGATATAAAATTTAATAAAGATAAATATAACAACTCTTGGATAAAAACAATTATGGTTAATAATATGAGTTCTTCAATTTCCTTCAGTGGAAGGGCTTTTAGCATATCTGGAAAAACATCAATTAAAGTAGCTCTAACAAAAGTTTCTCCTCTCTTTCTGGCAATATATTCCAAACTAGAAAATGCAATGAAACAAAAGTATCAAAAAAGAAAAACCTTGTGGATGAAGCTTTAGAAAGAAAAGATAAGACCATCAGCAATAAGCAAGGAGAAATTTGTTTATTATTTCAACAACCCTAAAGATGTAAATCTTGATGAAATAATGGATGTTAATGGATCAGGTGAAATGACATTTCGTTCAGTTGTTGTTAAGGACCATGTTGAAATTACCTTTAAGATAAGAATTAGTTGAATCTGTTCATGAAAAAGTGTATATGATGGTAATGTTTTTTTCTGCAAATTAAATATGAGTCATTATTCAAGTGAAGATTTTGAGGATTATAAGAGTGATGATCGTATCTCTGTTGGAACAGAAGATAGTTATGATTCCGAGAGTTTGTGTTCAAACGATAGTTATGAAAGTAGTTTTATAGATGATTGTGAAAGCACCAATGAAAGTACCGACGATGACACCGAAGATGAATTTTATTTGAAGTAAAGTTTATATATATATATATATATATATATATATATATATATATATATATATATATATATATATATATATATATATATATATAATAGTATACAAGATCTTGGGCCTCTTGAATTCCCTGATTTTCTATCTGACAAATTTGAGAATTGTCCTGCATGTGATAGAGTGGGATGAAACACAGAGTCAAAAGCCCATCAACAATGTATATTCTGTGATTATCTTCTAATTGATGAAAATATAAATTTCAAAAGGAACATAACTGTTTCAAAATTACACCAAAAATGAATTACTTCACACGATTAATAAAAGAAATGAATGTTAAGTACGAGGGTGATAATACACCTTTTCTTACAAGAGAAGAGACTGAACAAATGATGGCAATGTTTCATGGATTGATGATGTATATTATTCCCGATTGTCATTTTCAGGGAAATGTCAACACAAGATATTGCCGAAATAAAATAATGGATGATCTTGAAATGAAACCTGAACTCAGGATAAAACATAGAGTTTGTAAAAAAAAAAAGCCAATAAAAATTTATATAATTTATTCTCTAAATATATAAATGAATGATTTTTTATTCATTTGGGAAAATAAGATAAAATTTAACAACCATAAAAATCTTCCAAATTCATTAAGATGTCTCATAGTTGGTTCAAGTGGATGTGGAAAAAACCTGCCTACTTTTAAAGATGCTTCATACTCCCAACTTTTTAGATTGTGATAATTTAATAATTTTCACAAAGTCAAGTTTTCAACCTGAGTGAGTATCACCGTCTCTCACAAGGTTTTAATGCAGATTTTCAAAAAGAAGACTTAATTGGTTTATTTAAACTTCAAAACAAACAAAATGACTATAACATTGAAGATATAATACAAATATTTTGTGAAACACAGAAATGTAAAAAGAAATCAAAACCTATAACTTGTATTCTTAGTGATAATATGGATGATATACCTTCACCCCAACATTTGGATAAATCATAAAAGAATCTCAATATCTTTGATGATTGTGTTAATGAGAGAAACCAAATGGTTATGGATAGTTATTACACAAGAGGGAGACATTCATCCTGTAATTGTATTTACATTAGTCAAACATACTTTCAACTCCCTCGTCACTCGATAAGAAATAATGCTAATACTTTTACTTTATTCAAGTTAACTTCAATAGATATTAATAATTTTTGGAGAGACAATTGTTCTACATTGTGTTGTAAAATATAATTTGAGGATTATATGAAACACATGACTGGAAAATATAAATGCATTGTTGTGAAACAAGATGAGATACTGAGGGATATTTTTTTTATTTTATAAACAATGACATGCATAAATGACAGTTGTTATTATTAATCTTGTGGGAAAATCTGCTTCTGGGAAAACTTTCATAAATCTAGGTTCTTGAACAGTGAAAATGAAAAGATTATATGTGTTTTTTTTTAAAATACCATCTGATACATATTGTATCCACAACAATCGGAGTCATGCGACCAGAAGTAGAAGGTGAAGAATATTACTTCATTTCATAGAGGAACATGTGCGATTGAGGAACGAAGTTCAAATATTTGAGATCTCTCTTGGTGCAACAAAATATTCACATTGTAAGAGAGAGTTAAAGAAACTAAAATCTGGTGGTCTTGGGATATTAGAAACTAATCCAGAAGGAATGAGACAAATTATTAAACATCTGAGTGTTAATGGAGTTAAGATTTTATCATTCGGTTTTGATGTTGATGAAGAAACTCAATGCCAACCTATGAAAAGCAGAGATACAAGTATTCGTGAAGAAGAAATTACAACTTGTATTAATGTTAATAAAGAATTTGATGAAATATTTAAAGAAAAGGATTTATTTGAACACATCTACTTTAATGATGAAGAAAAGGGAAAGTTCTCTATTGACCATTACAATTCATTGAATGATATTTTCCAATAAATAAGTGGATGCAAAAGCATGAACAAGATATAAGGAACAACAAAAGTTGGTTTCAAAAGTTGTAAAACAACAGGAAGACATAAAGAAGAAACGCAGACAGAAACTAACGGGTGAAGAAGCATTTGAAAGAAAACAATAGAAAATTTTTTAACCACTTTAAAAAAAAAACTCCCCAACAAATGTCTACAGTTCCAATGATAGAATACACCCCTAAAAACTTCAAATTATGAAATATTTTCATCAAATGATGGATCAATTACTAGTAGATATAGGAGAAATAGAATATGACGATGAAGGATTATTTCAACAAGTAGAAGAGATAAATCAATCCTCTGATTATGTTGTGAATACTCTCCCAAACAATGAATATTCAACAGATTCAAATACCATAGCAGGTCTCATTCCAACAAAACAACCAGCAATATTCCATGTTGTTAAAGAAAAGGTATATTGATATTTAATGATGAATTAAGGTTCTTGAGTTCTGTTCCACCACCTGTTAAAGTAACTCTGAGATTAATGTTTCTTCTTACAAAAGATGGAAGACAAGGTTCAACTGTGAGGGTGAATCAAGTTATTTCGATAAACCATTGAATATATAAAATGAGGATGATAGAGTATATCTTGATTTACTAAACTCGCTTGATTATGCAGTTTCTGTTGCTGGTAAAGGAAGGAAGAATGAAAAGGAGAAACACATTATTAAGGCTTTCAGTAGGTTTGGTTCAGGTGTTAGTTTTCTTCCAAATGACCCATCACAATTAGTTAATATACTGTTATTGTTGTTAGGTAGTAAGAAGCTGGAAATATCAATTGTTTTCATGAAGCATCAGCCATTTTAGACCAGTTAATAAATATGAAGATAATTAATAAATATCAATACAAAGATATTTTATCCCATGTTAAATGAGTTGAATTCTCTATCATGATGAAAATGAAAAAATATCATCAACTGTCGGTGCTAATGAGAATTAGTTTTTATTGTTGAAAGATGACAAAGAAGTATGTATATTTATAGATAAGGTAATGGGAGAATTACTGCGACTGAATGTTGGAAGAAAAATGATTTGCGTTATCTTCTTTTCAAGACTATTTAACAAGTGTGGTGTTTCAGAAAATAAAAAGAGAGATTTATAATAATTACATACAGACTTTTTTAAACTTATAAATGAGAAGCACAATCCTTAGTTTTAATTTCACAATGAGTGATCACACATCTTCTTTCCCATACCCACTGCAACTTAATGCAACAAAAGAATATGAGGCATCTTTATTGTCGACGGAAACTTATATTACCTTGTTTAATATCACAGAGAAAAATGACAAGTTTAGTTATACTCCGGGAAGCAATTACAAAACTATACCAGTTTCACCCGGAGCATACGAGATTTCTCAAACATCTTCCGAAATTGCTCGCCTTATGAAAGAACAGGCTGATGAACCAAAAATATTGTTACAGATATTACAGATGTTACAAAAACATACTTCAAAATCAATGATTAAACTTAAAAATTCCTACAAGGTTGATTTCACAATTGATAATTCATTTAGAGAGTTATTGGGTTTCTCCTCAAAAAAGATTGAGACTGATAGAACGTTTTACAGTGATTATGTCATTCAAATATCCTCAGGTATAAATTCGGTATTGATTCACTGTGATTTGATTGATGGTGCTTGTAATGATGGAATAAGAACAAATACAATATTTTCATTCAGTGCATACTCATCCCCAATTGGTTATATATTCAATATGGAACCCAAAAATTTGGTTTATCTACCAATGTCTGGAAAAACCATAAACAGAGTAAATTTAGGATAACTGACAAAGATAATCACATGATTTTTTGTAATGGAGAAATTATATCCATTAGAATTCACCTATGTGAAGTTTTCGAATAAATAAATACGTTGGTTATTGTAGGAAACACGAATTTGGAAAATCTATCTATAATTCCAGCAATGTGTGTGTGTGTGTGTGTCTGTCTGTCTGTCTGTCTGTCTGTCTGTCTGTCTGTCTGTCTGTCTGTCTGTCTGTCTGTCTGTCTGTCTGTCTGCGACCGCCGTTTCTCGACGACCGCCGGTCCGATCTGATTGAAACTTGCCAGGAATATTGCCGGGGCCCCGCGGATGTGCCTTTTCGAGGTTTGATATCGATCGGACGAGCGGTTCCCAAGTTACGGAAAAATTACTGCTTTTTCAGTGTTGAAAAGGTGTATATATGGCAGCTGAAGGTGTCATTCCACCATCTCACCTTATCATACCAATTTTTCCCAAATTATTAATAACTGGACGACCACCGGTCCGATCGGATTGAAACTTGCCAGGAATATTGCCGAGAACCCGCGGATGTGCCTTTTCAAGCTTTGATATCGATTGGACGAGCGGTTCCCAAGTTACGGCCATTTATCTGTCGACCAATGACAAGACACGGTGTTATGACATCACGAATGACGTCATAATTAATGTTTATTTATTTATTTATTTTTTGCACGATTGACGGTCCGATCTGATTGAAACTTGCCAGGAATATTGCTGGGGACCCGTGGATGTGCCTTTTCGAGGTTTGATATTAATCGGACGAGCGGTTCCCAAGGTATGGCCATTTATCTGTCAACCAATATCTGCGAGAGAGGGGGGCGGGAGAGGGGGGGATGAGAGTGGGGGCAAGAGAGAGGGGCGAGCGAGGAAGGGGAAGAGAGGAAAGGCAAGACTAGGGGGGAGAGAGGGGGGAGAGAGAGGGGGTGGGAGTGGGGACGAGAGAGAGAGAGAGAGAGAGAGAGAGAGCGAGAGAGGGGGACGGGAGAGGGGGTGTGAGAGGGGGTGGGAGTGGGGGCGAGAGAGAGGGGCGAGAGAGGAGGGGTGAGAGAGGGGGAGTGAGGGGGGAATAAAAAAGAGGGGGGGAGAGAGAGGAAAGAGAGGAGGGGTGAGAGGGGTGAGGCCGGTCCGATCTGATTGAAACTTGCCAGGAATATTGCTGGGGACCCGCGGATGTGCCTTTTCAAGGTTTGATATGAATCGGACAAGCGGTTCCCAAGTTACGGCCATTTATCTGTCGACCAATGACAAGACACGGTGCTATGACATCACGAATGACGTCACAATGAATGTTTATTTATTTATACTTTTTTTTTTTTTGCATGATCGACGGTCCGATCTGATTGAAACTTGCCAGGAATATTGCCCGGGCCCCGCGGATGTGCTTTTCAAGGTTTGATATTAATCGGACGAGCGGTTCCCAAGTTACGGCCATTTATCTGTCGACCAATGACAGAACATCGTGCTATGACGTCACGAATGACATCACAATTAATGTTTATTTATTTATTATTATTTCTTATGCACGATTGAAACTTGCCAGTAATATTGCTGGGGACCCGTGGATGTGCCTTTTCGAGTTTTGAGAGGGAGAGAGAGAGAGAGAGAGAGAGAGAGAGAGAGAGAGAGAGAGAGAGAGAGAGAGAGAGAGAGAGAGAGAGAGAGAGAGAGAGAGGCTGCACATACTGGCACGCCCCTACGGGCCCGCCCCTACGGGCCCGTACTAGTATACAATAATTGCAAGGGATGGGATGTTCCTTTCCCCATACTATAAGGGTGAAGGTATGTGGCTTGGTAGAGGATACTATAAACCAAAGAGACAACGGGGTGTAGGACATAAATTTAGAAATAAAGGAGATGGGATAATTGATACTCTAATGGGTATAGGTTCAACTATGCTTAAACATAAAGGCCTAATTGGTTCAACTGCTGAACTGCTTTGGAAAATGCAGTGAGTGCTATAAGGAGTACAAAAGATGCCCAAAAGGAATCCCATAAATTGCAAGAAATCTTACTATAATTCACCGTATGTCTGTCGATCTGTTCCCAGGTACCGCAAAAATGGCTGAACCGATCACAACCATTTTTGGGGTGTGTAATCTTGGGACCCCTTGGAGTAAAATAGGCATAAATATAATAACATGACCCCCTTGATGGCTCCCGTAGGGAGCGGATGCTTCTAGTAAAAGAAATTAAGAAAGTCAAAACTCAGTTGTCTCCCCAAGAATGACAGAAAATAATTCAAATACTTGGGTAAGGGTTTCAAAAGTTTTAACATTTCTTTTTTTAAATAAATAAATACAAGTATAAAAGCAATTGATAGTATCTATGATTTGAGTGATACCATTATCATCTCTAACTCGACTAAAAAAGAAGACTACTTCAAGGTAAATGCTGTAACAGGAACAGACTGGAATACAAATGGAACAAAAAGTTTTGAAATACATAAATAAACTTAAACTTATTTGAATCTTGCCGAAAGTTTCTTGTTGTGTAAATTTACATTCACTAAGGCTGCGAATAACACAAACGCTACACTTGTAAATGATTTCTTCTGGAAAATGTTTGAAAGTGTTCGTTTGTATATTGGAACACAAGAAGTTGAAGCGGTTGATTATGTCTCTGCTACATCTGAAATGATGAACTTTACACTGTTTTTATTTGGTGATAGAATGGGTAAGGTGGCTTTCGAAGGTTTTATTCCTGATATGGCAATGGGAACAAATACAGACCCTGGTTATCGTCAAAGAAAAGCAATGTATAATGATGAATCAAAAGCAGGTAGTAGTTTTACTGTGGCAGTTCCTCTTTAAGGTATATTTTGATTTTGTGATTATGAAAAAGTTCTGTACGGACTTAAAATTAGATTTCAACCACAAAGGAATGATAATGAAAATAGATTGCTTTTTGGTGTGGCTCATGCTTTTGGTGATCAGAATATATTTCTTATTGATGAAATAAGTTGGTATATTAGTGAATATACTCCTAATCATAAAACAGAAGAGATGTTGAATAGAAGACTTAACTCAAAGAAACCACTAAATATATCATACCTTAAAAGAAGATGTCAACACGTTAAACTGAACCAAACCACTTACACGTGGAATTTGGGTGTCCAAGAAGGAAAGCCACGATACCTATGGCTCATTTTAAAGAAACCAGACGGAGATACCGCTGCTGATAATATTAATGTGTTGAGTGATAATGCTGAGGTGAAACAACTTCCCCTTTCTCTGGATGGAACATTTTATCCATGAGATAGATGGGAAATTTGTTGGGAAAAAATGAGTATGCTGAAGCATACAAGTTTTACCAAAAGGTGTGTGAAAGCAATGGTAATAATGGACCGGTTTTGGATATGGTTGCATTTAAAAGCCTACATACAATCTATGCAATTGACCTGAGCGCTCAAAAGGAAACTGTAAAGTCAAATAGAGTGGATACTTTCCTTTTCATTGATAGAGCAGATGGTGAAGAAGTTGAGACATATTGTTTGCTTTTGGAAGAAGCAGAATTACAGATTAATACAGATAATGGTGTTGTGATTATTCTCACATAATTTTTTGATAAATAAATGAGTTGTAAAGTGCCAACTGGAGTTTATGTTAATCAAATCAATCTTAATAAAATATCATCTTTTATTCAAAATCAAAAGCCTTGCATGATTCACGTTAATATAATTCAGAGAAAAGGAGCAGTAAGAATTGATGTTTTACTCACAAGGGAACAGGTGAAAATCTTGAACGATACTGGCTCACTTAAAATTAATGTCAAAACCAATGTTGAAGAAATATTCAATAAGAGAGACGAGTGTAGGATTTCTCCCATTTCTAATTCCTTTATTTGCTGGTTTAAGTGCAGCTGGAGCATTAACAGGCGATATTTCAGCAGTGGTGAAAACTGCCAACAAAAGGAAGGCTCAAATACAAGCTCAAAAAGAGTTGGAAAGACATAACAATGAGTTGTAGAAACAAATTAGTGGAAGTGGTGTAATTGCAGATTTTGCTGAAAAACTTGAAAGCCTACCTGATAAAGCGAGATTGTAAGTTGGGAGATATGCTTTCTTCTGTTGCACAAGAAGGTGTAAAATTAACTAAAATGGGCAATGGATTACATATTTCTCATAAATAAATGATCATTGATGAGTGGTTTAAAGAATTTGGAAAGAATACATCAAATATAGAACTTGCCAAATATTGTTAGAAACTAATAATTGATAGTATGAAAGATGAGTTAACCAACTTGTCCAAGAATTCAAAGAATATTATTATGAATTTAGAAGATCATAATGGAAACGGTTCTCATTGGATTTGTAATTATAATAATCAGGTTAAATATTATTTTCATAGTTATGGTCTTCCACCACTTGTTGAAGTCATGAAATTCTTACAGAATGGTGTTTATCAAACATTTCAAGTAAAAGAATTAAATTCCAAGTGTTGTGGTCAATTATGTCGATATGTGTTATTTCAACTCAGCAAAAATACAAAATTTTATGTTATTTTTAATCTAATATTAATGACGTTGGAAAAGATGGTTCTACCTTTGGTGTATCCCAAGAACTGGAAATTAATTTGTCAAATTATTACACAAAAGCACAGGCTGAACAACAGAAATGTAGTACAACAAAAAATACTTATTTGAAAAATGCTTATAAATTAATAAATTATCCAAGTCTGACTGAGGCAAATGACTTGGTGAGATTAAGTGATTTATCACTATATATATATATATATATATATATATATATATATATATATATATATATATATATATATATATATATATATATATATATATATATATATATATCCCTAAATAAAATGGTTTTGTATTCCAAAGATACAGAAATGTTGATTTTTATCTCCAGGTCATACAGAATTCACAGTTCCAATTGAATAAAATTTTATAAAGAAGGGCATATCGTTTGTATGAGAATAGAACATTGGGGATATGATATGAATGATTTAGGGTATAATTGGTAATTTACAATAAACCTAGAAGACCTGAAAGAATTCAATCAGTCTCGTAAGGTAGAATATGATCCACTTGGTGCCGATACTGTAATGAGATTTGTGGAAGCACGATTAGCAAACAACAAATAAAACAATTTAATGAGGCTAAAATCAATAACAGCGTTGCCGTAGCTTATATAATGAAAACACAAAGAACAGGATTTTATATAGTAAGGGAATACAAACTGATTTAACTATGTGAAGATGTCATCATATTAGTCCATCATATATTTCTGATACATAACTGACAGCAAGAAGGCTTCAAGAACATTATCATTTCTGTGTCCAAGCATACCTACAAGAATAGGGTATTTTAATAAATATGTTCTACAAGATAAGAATGGTGTGTTTTTAATAAAAGATTGGCTTTATATTGATGTTGCGAAACCGACAACTTTGGATTTAACTAAAATGTTAAAGAATGAAAAGGGTTTAAAGTTGAGAAAATACAAGGCTCTTTTAGAAATTCAGAAGAAACTTTATTGGTTTCCTGTTGTAAAAACAATTATTTTGGTTACAGGAATGACAAGAAATCCTGATGAATATATGTATGATATTCTATGGGGTGAAAGTGGTTCAAGGGTAATAAGGGGTGAAAAAGGAGTTGAAGAAAATGAGGCAAGGGAGAAAAGAGAGAAGGAGGCAAGGGAGAAGAGAGAGGGAGGCAAGGGAGAAATGAGAGAGAGGGAGGAAAGAGAGAGAATGAATAAATATAAAAATATGGAAACCAGTGAGATTTTAAAAAGATTGGAGGTATTACAGAAAATAAATCTATCTCATGCACTGAGGAGGAAAAACAAAGAATTAACAAATCTAGCAAAAATATATGGATCAAGAGTATTAACAGCGATTTCAGGGAGAAGATTTAAATGAGAAAGTGGAGATAAAGAAGAGAGAGAAGGAAAATATATTATTGACGATGTTGGTATAATTGACTTGGTTAAAGTTTTACATTTTTTTCTTCAATAAATGGAGAGAGTGAAGACATTTCTAAGGATTATTTATGTTTTAAAATTTAAGATTCAAATGTACATGCTGGAAACCAAAAAGGTTTTTGCACTCTGAAAGAAGTTTTTCTCATAAATAAATGAGTTATTGTCTCAAATTTAAAAAGAAAACCAATACTAAAAATATCTAGTATGTTAAAAGTAAAAATAATAAGGTTATACAAAAAGTGGTATGTTTGGTGTGTGGCTCTAAAAAGAGTAAATTCATCTCTGAACAAAAATGTGGGAGAAATATGCAAAAGTTTTTATCAGGAAGTAAATTTACAACAACTGGTATAACAAGGGAATTACATCTACCAGGGAATTATTTCTGTGTTCCAGGAACAAACTTGGATAAAATATTAGATGAGGCTAACCATCCTAAACCTTGGTCTCAATCTAAAAACAGAATTGATGAAGTGTGTATGAAGCATGATATCGATTTTGGAAATAGCACGACATTGGAAGAAAAATACGATGCGGATCAAGAAATCATAATATAATGGGCGTAAGCCTGGAACTTCTAACACACTTTTCTCCGAACATATCCTGTTCATACTTCCGAAATCTTCACATTATGTGTTCCATGTATTTACACAGGTGATAGCGGATTCAAAAAATCGAATATAGATAGAATTTTCAAAGAGGGAATCAATGACGTCACTATCAGCAGCGTTCGGCGGCAAACCGCTGGCCGGGTCCCAGACGACATGCTTTACTTAACTAAGTCCATGAGTTCAGGATGTTTGTTCAACTCAGCATTTACAACTTTTATCCTGCCATGTTGGTAATCTGTTGATGGAGGTAATATAGAAATTATGAATATGTCAAATCGTTCGTGTTACTCATCTGGCACTACGTGTCAAGGCCAACAATCTAAAGCGACCCGACCAGACGCTACCATGGGCACCGAGACATGCCACCAATATGAACTGAGCTGTTGAATGCGGTGCAAAACATCCATAGAAACTACCGTAACCGAGTATTGTGATCCGTACTGTCCCCCATACCCGTCGTAGACGGGTATCTGCAAGTGTTGTATAATTTGTTTTTGATACAAAATCCAACCTTGAGAGAAAAAGTTGATAGGTTCATCGTGAAGAAGATGATCAGTGCTCAATTGAGAGTGGGGCTTGGAGATTCAAAAAACTTATAGGCTCCAATGATGTCATTAAGATTGAAGAGCAATTGGCTGATTAATTACATAAACCAATAATCACAAAGTTTCATAGAAGGAAGATTTATTCCAAAGAAGTTGATTATATCTGATCCGCTGACTTGATTGAACTCAATAATGACAAGGGGCACAAGTATGCTTTAACTGTAATTGATTTGAGGAGTAGATATGCGTGGGTTGTTCCTTTGAAAAACAAAAGAGGTAATACTCTTATGTTAGCCTTCCAACAGATATTTACCAAAAGCAAGAGAAAATCAAAAAAATTGTGGACTGATGAAGGCACAGAGTTCTACAACTAAACATTTATTAATTTCCTTAAAGATTAGGCCAAAAAAAAATGTTGCATTGGCGTAACGGGTCACTGAAAAATAGGGTAGGTCGGTCGGGATCTTTTTTTTTTTTTTTTCCTAATAAATCCCTCCCAAAATCTCCCCCGGCTCGAGTACCACCCTTTTTGTCGGCGGGTTCTGTCCGAAACACTTCCGGGTTTTTGCGATCGCGATCGCAATCAACAAGATACTTGAAAACGATAGCAAAACAACAAAAATAGCAATAAAATAGGGTCGGCAAAATTTTTCGATAGCAAAAAAAACAAAAAAAAAAACGTAGGGTCGGCGGAATTTTTAGGGTCGGGCGGGTTACGCCAATACAACATTTTTTTTTTTTGGCCTTACAGTATTACATTACACAGTACCTTTAATGAAGGAAAAGCGGTTGTTATTGAGTGTTTTAATTGCACTCTAAAGGAGACTATATAACAAATTCACTCAACTCAGTTCTCAACAATGGTTATCTTTAATTCAAGACATTGTAGAAAAGTACAATGATATGATTCATACCTCAACCAAATCCAATTCATCAGAAACATTTATGAAATTAGAATATGAAATAGAGATTAATCTGAGAAAAACGAAGTTCAAAGTTGGTGATATAGTAAGAATTTACAGGTAGAAATCTCATTTTGAAAAAGGTTAAACTAAAGGATGGATGAATGAACTTTTAAAAATCATTGATGTTGTAGATACAGTTCCTTGGACTTACAAATTATATGATTTAAAAGGAGAATAGATTTTAGGTTCATTTTATTCACAGGAATTACAAAAGACAATGAGAATAAATTTAAAATAAAAAAAATTCAAAAATAGATTTCACCCCATTTTTGACTCTGCCCACACAAACCACACCCAAGCAAGCTACACCCACACACCACATCCACATCTATCATATCCAGATCCATACACCACATCCACATCCATCATACAATGATTAGTTATTAGTTCCCCACACACAACGCGTTTAATGCAAAATTCACTCTACTCCCCTTCTTTGTCTCCACCCACACAAGCCACATCCACACAAGCCACACCCATGCAAGTAATACCCACACAAGCCACACCCATATACCCCATCATGCCCTCCCCTTGTGCACCCCCACCTTCCACCCTTAACCCACCTCCCCTTCATCCCACCCCAACCCATACAAGCCATACCCACACAAGCCACACCCATGCAACCCACACAAGCCACACCCATGCAACCCACACCCACACAAGCCACACCCATGCAACCCACACCCACACAAACCACACCCATGCAAGCCACAGCCACCCTTCCCATCCCACACAAGCCCACCAATATATCCCATCATCCCCTCCCCTTGTGTGCCCCTCATCTTTGACCCATTACACTCCTCATCCCATCCCCACCCTTCCTCATACACATGTGGAGGGGAGGGGTGGGATAATGGGGGCAATGGGTCATTGGGGGGTGCGCACCTTCCCCCCCCCCCTTCTTTTTTACACCTGCAATTTTTCTTTATCCTTTTTTGAAATTAAGAATTAAATAATTATAAACCAAACAGATATAATTAATACTTAAAACATACAATATATTATACATTGAAATATCGAGAACAGATTTTATTAAATAATGTTTGTATGAGTGAGAGTGAGGGTCTTGAATCATCTGAGTGTTTCTTTCCTATTAAAACACACACACACACAAACACACGCACACACACGTATTAAGATGACACACCTGTGAATACCTAAGGAGGTGTCGGAGTATATTGTTATGAATTCTGGCCCGCCCGGCGTGCGATCGGCCACGTAACTCAAATCGCGACGCGTCGCCCACCGGAACGGACAAGTCAGTTATGACCCTCTTGGAACTACCGCCAAGGAGCTAGCCACTGGTGGGGGGTTTAACCTCACCACAACACAGTCCGCATTCAACCCGCACGAAATAGGGTGAATCGCCGAATGTCGATATACCCAAGTACCCGCACGAGTAGCGTACCGAGGAGTTGTACCACACCGTAGGTCGACTCCGGACACAAACCGCTTAAGCGGCTTGTTCCGTGCTGCAGGGATAACCGAGCGGAGTTAATGTCGACCTCGACGGTTTAGATTATTTATTGGGTGTCTACACCCACTACCAATCCCTTACGTGATGCAAGATGGAACTTTCAAACAAAGGAAAGGACGCAACGAAACGGGAAACAGTTCAACAAGCAAGGACATTTATTATACAACACGTAAGCAGGCAAATAGGAACAAAAGCAGACAAACAAAATCAAGGGAAAGCACTATGACTGAATATAATTAATAAATGTACAGTCACTTAAGCAGTTTCTACTTTACAAGACACAGCGCCACAAGATCCATGCAAAACCCCAAAAAGAAAATGGTGACTTCCCTTTGGGCTGTCGAGTCCTCCCACGACCGTCGGCGTGGTCGCGCCTAGCCCCGACTCCTCTCGCGGTCTGCAAGCTCTCTCTCCGGCACTCCTCGCCCAAACACGCAGGTCCGCCACACCACCGCCGCTGCCACGTCTCCCGTCCGTACCTCCGTGGACAGGCCGCCCGCCAAACCGCGAGCACAGGACCAGAACGAGCCAAGACCCAGCCTCCACAGCTGCCAGAGCAGACGAGCGCAGAGGAAGGGGAAGAGCCAGCGAAGGAGAAGAGCCAGCGAAGGAGAAGAAACACGAATCCAGGACCAGGACGAGAGAAGAGGGAGTGAGATCCACACGGAAGGAGAAGAAGAAGAAAAAGAAGCAGCACCCTACGCGCGTCCGCCCTTTATGGAACGGGGCTCCACTCTTTGCTCCGCCCCGTTCTCGGCTCCACCTCTCTTCGGGGCGTTTCCAGAAAGCTCTCGAAGGGGGGCGTGCCCCCACTCCGACCGCCTCACGCCGTGCATCCACCAATCGGGAGCGAGCTGCCCCACCCCTCCCCTTCACTCCAAGTGTGGTGGGGGGGATTCAGGCGGAAGCATCAGGCGGGGAAATTAGGCGGGAAAACGCCACAGGGGTTGTTGGTTTTCTTCTCCACGTGCCGTACGCCCGCGTTCTCGGACCCTTTCCAACGCGGAAAGGGTCGTAGCGTGGTCCGTGGAGAATAGCGTTCGGAGTGCGGGAAGTTGCGAAGGTGGTGCTGTTGTAGGTTTGATCCAAAATAACGTTAGAACAGAAAAATGGCTAACTCAAAGCGTCGAAGCCCGGATGAATCACACATATTCCCTCTAAACAACGGGTGTGGACGAATTACACATGAACTTATCGATATATCTAACCTGAGGACCTTTCTGGCGTATTGCAAATTTCCACAACCGTAACAATATAGTATTGTCAATAAATAAATAAATCCTAACTCTCATATATTAGCTTCAGTCAGAGAGATGAATAATTAACCTCCACCATCGAAGATCGGAAGTTACTGTTTTCACCCCTTTCTGTTTGTTACTTACGAAATCTAAAGATTTCGTAAGTATATTGATGACTTCCGTTTCTGTTTGTTTGTTTGTGTGTTTGTTTGTGTGTTTGTTTGTGTGCTTGTTTATTTGTTTATAGGCACGATAACTCGAGAACGGAAGGAGCTACTAATGTCAAATTACACCACGTGATTCAGGAGGGTGATGGTTAGTGCTGATTAGATTTTGGTCAAAATCGGTCAAAGGTCAAGGTCACAGTGAGGTCAAATATTCTATTTTTGATGGTTTGGTACAGATAACTCGAGAACGGAAGAAGCTACCAATGTCAAATTACACCACGTGATTCAGGAGGGTGATGGCTAGTGCTGATTAGATTTTGGTCAAAATCGGTCAAAGGTCAAGGTCACAGTGAGGTCAAACATCCAAAAATTCATAATTCGAGAACGGAAGAAGCTACCAATGTCAAATTTCACCACATGATTCAGGAGGGTGGTGGCTATCGCTGATTAGATTTTGGTCAAAATCAGTCAAAGGTCAAGGTCACAGTGAGGTCAAACATCCAAAACATTTGATTTTTTTTTATGGTTTGGTACAGAATCACCGTAGAAACTTCTGGTTTGCGTCGCTACCTTCTCGAGAGACAGCTTTTATTGGATAAGGTCAGAGGTCAAGTTGACGATTTCGTAAGTACCAGTCTCTGACTGCTTGTTTGTTTGTTTGTTTGTGAACAGTATCACGGAAAAAACTCCTCGACGGATTTCGACGAAACTTGGTGGGGGGGTAGGTATGGTCCAAGGATCATGCCATTAGATTTTGGACCCCCCCCCAAAAAAATTGTTAGAGAAAATTTTTTTTTTGCATTTCTACATGTTTTAAGTCATTTCCAACCCCCCCAAAAAAGAAATTGTTGGAGAAAAAAAAATTTTGCAACTTTTTTTTCAGCAAAATTTCGATTTTTTTTTTTTTTTTGCATTTCTACATGTTTTAAGTGATTCCCAACCCCCCCCCCCCCAAAAAAAAAATGGAGAAAAGAACTATAACTCTGTCAGCACTGTTGACATCATATTTAATGAATAAGATATAAGGTTCACTTGAGTGCCCCAGCAGTACTGGTGGCGGAGGTTTTGCACTCTCTCGAGTGCTCCCCCCTCTAGTTAATTACGTGGGGTAGCCTCTGATGACTGGAACAAGAGGCAACATATCTGCGCTTTCTTCGTGATTATCACTATAAAAACAGGAAACACAGGCACTCATTTAACATCATTGTATTTTATTATGTGTAATACCATTCAAGAAAATCTTCAAAGAACGTTGAAACATCGGGTAAATTCTGTGATGTCGGAGGTCTCAAAGCTTTCCGTCATGGAGGCAGGTTATTAAAACATATATTGAGGTCGTGAAATTCCTGACGAACGAACTGGATTTCTGTCAGGACGTCATTCAGAGCTTTCCATTCCTCGTGGAGATCATTAGCATTTCAATTCACCTCGTGTATTAGTGAGTTTGAAATGCTGTAATAAAAAGGAAAATAAATAATTTGGTGTATAATTAGTCATATACAATCAAAATGAAGATCAATTACTGCACCATAGTTACAAGAAGGAAGCCAGACTTAACAGCACACACACACACACACACACACACACACACACACACACACACACACACACACACACACACACACACACACACACATACACACACACACACACACACACACATATACACACACATATATACACACACACACGCACACACACACACACACACACACACACACACACACACACACACACACACACCTTACCAATGTTGTGATGGGTCGTTATATTCTTCCTCAGATGAAAGATGGTTCATCTCTGTTGGGTCATAAAGCAAATTCTCATTCATCTCCATCGGTCAAATATTTTTTGAGTGAGAGAAATGCAGCCTTTTCAAGCACTTTTGAGGAAGTGAGAAACAGTGTAACTATTTCCATGAATTACTGTGCAGTTGAAAAACAGGAAAGAAAACAATGGGAGTAAGTCTGGGAAAATATCCAAGTTTAGAAATGCTGTTTCTCACTTCCTCAAAAATTTTAAATGTTTGTGTTTGAGAAAAGGTTCGAGTATGGAAAATATTTTGTAACAAACGTGTGTTACAAAACAATTTCATAAAAAGGACATAAACAAATATTTATTGACTCTCTAAATAAGTTTAATGTACATGAATGGTCTCAAAATATGCTCAGACAAGAGCATAAAGGGAGGTTTGTCATTTAAAGATAGTTAACGGAAAAGATGTGGCTGCTCAACAAAGATACCTAAAGGTCTAAAGAAGAGTGTATTAAAAGAGACCATGAACTTTCAACATTACCTTGAATGTATATGGAAGGGAAAGGATGTTTATAGAGAGATGAATCGTCTTACAAATTAGAAACACGAAATATTCTCAGACACTCTTAGTAAGAAAACTCTAACAGCATTTGATGATAAAAGATATATGTGTGATGGAATAAATACATTACCTTATGGTTTAAGGTATAAGTATTAATTTTTTTTAATGGGGTGGGGGGTTTTAACGGGCTACCTCCGTATTTGTTTTAAGTGATGAATAAATGAAGTTATTCTTTAAAATAAAACAAATATTTATAGGATCTCGATTTGAATACTGAATTTCATTAAAGAAATGATCATATGAAAGGAAGGCAAAGCCTTGCCCCTGGCAGGGGAGTAGTCAAAAGGGAGGTGTTTGATGCAGTTATGTGTTCCAATTTGAAAAGGAGAAATATGAGTGAGCTTAAGCGAGCGAATATTGCGACTTTGAGAAATGGGACACATTACTGTGTCAACCCCTCTCTTTTGTCACTACTCCTGAGCCTAATTGACAGCTGTGAAGCTCCTTGATTCAAAGTAATTTGTAAAATGTAACAACAATATGAATAATAATCTATATATCCATCCATCCATCCATCCATTGCGACCATACTTTGTGCAGAGCGTTGCTGGGTGCTACCGAAGCAGTCTCCTGGGCTATTGGGCACAATCCTGGATGGGTCATCACTCTGACGCAGGATACGAGCAAGCTGGTACTCATTTCGCCAACCTCAGAAGGATGACAGGCTGAGTCAACCCCACCTGGTATTAATTCAACAGCCAAGCAGGATTTCAACTCAGGACCCTAGGATCCCAAGCCCAACACTAGCCATTCTAGCCATTCTAGCCATTAAGCACTAGGCATAATCTTTATATAACTAGAACGGGCACTCAGTAGAGCGCTTACCTTCGCCAATGCTACATTTTGCCCCCCCCCCAAGAAACCGTTGATTGTGAGGGTATTTAATCCCATACCATATCTGCCATCTCATATGTGTTACGATGGCTTAAAAACATTAAATTTCCTGCTGTTTGACACTGATTCATGTACATTGTACAATTTCTGTATGAACTCCCTGACCTTTTTGGGTGTCTGTGTCAAGTCAATCTGATAACAGCTGGTCACATTATAAGAAATTATTTTCTGGCATTTTAGGGGCATTTGGCACACACGAGTTTCTGTTTTTCTAAATAAGTTATTTATTGTGAACAAACATTCATTTTCAGAAAGTATGACATCTGAAAGTACTAATTCAGCTGTGTGTACTATATGTAGAGTGTATGACATTATTCGTCAGGTCAGGTTCGATCTGTGACCTGCTACAGGTACCATGTAAACCTGTACTAACCTGTTCCATGGTCGGGTTGTCGGCGACTAAACCGTCTCCCCCACCAGGTTTTCTGGTGAGGAGGGTGTTTGGATATGGACACCCAGCAGGATTAAAAACAAAACCTGTCAAAGGGCGGAGGAGCTCCTTGTGAGCCAACGGCCATCCATATCTAGTGCCCAACTGTGTCTGCGGACGTCCTCCTGCAGTTGGGTTACTTCTTATTAGGAGGTTGGTGGCAGGATTTGCACTCCAGCCACCGTAAAACGCTTCATTCCGCAAAACGCAAAAACGCAAAAAAATCTGAAAACCCACTCCGTGGGAGTACCTCCTGTGCAGCTTCCCTTCGCAGGGCAGCTCACCGGATGATGGGATTGGGGCAAAGCCTTCGGGACCCCCAATCTTTGATAGGAGGGAAACCACGGGGTAACATCCCTGGGTCAGATTGCGGGAGAGTGTGTCGGAGTGGTGCTGAGGTGTCGTCCACCAGACGGCGGTCTCCTTGGGTTAACCTGAGGCGGTCCCTTCGGGTGGGTGCCTGGAATGTCCTATCCCTAAGAGAGGATGATCACCTGTCTCTGTTATCATCTGAGCTCAAGCGTTTGGACATCGCACTTGCAGCTCTCTCTGAGGTTCGGAGACCGGATTGCGGCGAGATAATGGTGGGTGGTTACACCTACTATTGGTCTGGTCGCTCTGATGGTTACCATACCCAAGGAGTTGCTGTAGCTGTGTCCAATAAGCTGACCCCAATGATAATTGAGGTAGCACCGGTCAACGAGCGTATTATGAGATTAAGGATTCGTCACTCCTTAGGTGTCATTTCCCTGGTCTCTATTTATGCTCCGACTGAGGCGAGTGATGTTACCGTGAAGGACACATTCTACGCCACACTCGAGTCTGTGGTTGATCAGTGCCCCAGACGAGATACACTTCTAGTCTTGGGGG
Source organism: Eptatretus burgeri (assembly GCF_056783735.1). Lineage (NCBI taxonomy): Eukaryota > Metazoa > Chordata > Myxini > Myxiniformes > Myxinidae > Eptatretus > Eptatretus burgeri. The sequence continues at coordinate 92,003,590 of NC_140965.1, read as the reverse complement.
ATTTCAATGCATCGACTGGAACTGATAGGGATGGTTATGAGGTGTGTGTTGGTCCCCATGGGTCAGGAACTATGAACCAGAATAGCACTAAGTTCCTTGACTTTGCAAGAAGTCATGGACTTAGGGTGGCTGGTTCATGGTTTCAGCGCCCGCAAGCTCATCGCTGGACTTGGTATTCCAACGCTGGCGGTGTGGCAAAGGAGATTGACCATGTCCTCATTGACGGTCGCTGGAGGATGATCCAGAACTGCAGGGTCTACCGGAGTGCTCAGTTCCTCAATACTGACCACAGGCTTGTTGTAGCAACTCTAAAGCTGCACCTTAAATCCTGGAGAATGGTACCATCCCAGCCTAGGCTGGATGTTGCCAAGCTCAGGGATGAGAGAGTAGCTGAGGAGTTTGCGAACAGGCTGAGTGGACACTTGGGGGGTCTGGGTGCTTTGGGGGTCCGGAAGAGTTGTGAACACCTTCAAGACCACCGTCCTTGATGTTGCCGGTGGATGCCTTGGAGTTCACCGCAGGGCAAAGAAGAATTTTGTCTCTCAAGGGACACTGGATACCATTGACCAGAGTCGCAGGGCCAGGCTGAATGGCAGAGCCGAGCTGTTCAGGGAGCTGAGGCGTAAAACTGTACGTGCACTGAGGGTGGACAAGGAGGCCTATGTGCGAGGAATCTGTGAGGGGTAGAGCATCACCTGTGGACAGGTGATTCTCATCCCGCTTACAGGGGAATTCGCGCATTACGTTCATCCAAGCCCATCCCTCGGAGCACTGCAGTTCGAGCAGAGAGTGGTAGGCTCTTGACAGAGGAGTCTGAAGTGAAGGCCCGCTGGGCCGGTTACTTCGAGCGGTTGTACCAGGCTGATCCCCCAGCTGTCGAGTTGGACGTCAAGGGTGTTACAATCCCTGTTGCTGACCCTCGAATCAACTGTGGTCCACCATCGCTTGTGGAAACACGGGCTGCGGTGAACCAGTTGAAACGGGGCAAAGCTCCAGGGATCTGTGGCATCCATGCCGAACTTCTCAAGGCTGGTGGAAATGCTGCACTCGCGTCGTTGCATGCAGTTTTGTGCTCTGCCTGGAACACAGGCATCGTCCCAACTGACTGGAAGAGGGGCCTTGTTGTCCCTCTCTCTGGAAAGGGAAGGGTGATCGCCAAGACTGCAACAACTACCGAGGGGTGACGCTGCTCTCAGTGCCGGGCAAGGTCTTTGCTCGGATAATTCTTGATAGGGTTCGCCACCATCTGCTTGAGCACCAGCGTCCAGAGCAGTCAGGCTTTACACCAAAGAGGTCAACGATTGACCGTATCCTTGCACTTCGTGTACTCACCGAACGCAGACGAGAGTTTCGGCAGGGGCTGCTTGCAGCCTATGTTGATCTCTGTAAAGCGTTCGATTCAGTGAATCGGGATGTCCTCTGGAGGATTCTTGGTCTTCGTGGGGTGCCACCGAAACTGATCGATCTGATGTCTGAACTCTACTCTGGTACTGAGAGTGCTGTGAAGTGTGGTGGTACCGCCTCTGACTTATTTCCAGTTGTTACTGGAGTTCGTCAGGGATGTGTACTTGCCCCCACACTTTTCAGCACTTGTATGGACTGGATTTTTGGGAGGATGTCGGAGAGATCAAGTTGCGGTGCATCGTTTGGCAATGTCAAGATCTCGGACCTTGATTTTGCAGATGATGCAGTCATCTTTATGCGGAGACTTTAGACATCCTCTTGGGGGCCCTCGAGGTACTGAATGAGGAGTCGGAGCCGTTGGGATTACGGATTTCTTGGGTCAAAACAAAGATCCAGGCTTTCGGTGACATCTTGGATGCTGCTGTCCTGTCTGTGTCTGTTTGTGGTGAGGATGTTGAGGTCGTGGATAGATTCACTTACCTTGGCAGTGATATTCATGTCTCCGCAGGTTGTGAGCCGGAGGTCAATAGACGTCTGGGTCGGGCCTGGGGAGTCATGGATTCACTGGATCATGGGGTGTGGCGCTGCCGGTACCTGTGCGGGAGGACGAAAGTCCGAGTCTTCAGGTCCTTGGTACTTCCAGTCTTGCTCTATGGGTGCGAGACTTGGACTTTGACCAAGGATCTGAGACGGAGACTTAATTCCTTTGGTACCAGGTCTCTTCGGAGAATCCTTGGCTATCGCTGGTCGGATTTTGTGTCCAACGAGCGGTTGCTGAGAGAGACTCGGATGAGATTTGTTAGCTGCATAGTCCGTGAGCGTCAGCTGCGGCTGTATGGACATGTGGCTCGTTTTCCTGACGCTGATCCTGCTCACCAGATTCTCTCAGCGAGGGAGTCTCATGAGTGGAGGAGGCCAGTGGGCCGACCACGTGCCTCATGGTTACAGCAGGTTGACCATCATCTCAAGGAGATGGGGATGGGCCTGGCATCTGCCTGGGGGATGGCCAGACGGAGGCCCCTGGAGTACCGGCGGAAAGTGGACGCAGCGACGCGCTGTTCTGGCACATGCTCCCATACCTGACCTGACATTAGCTAGTTGCACGATAGGGGGTTGACGTACTATCGATAAATAGAACTATAAGTTGTGAAATACGCCTCTCCTGGTGCCAAAGTCCCATTGGTTTGCATGGAGAGAACTATGTTTTTGCCTGCTAATCCGTTTTTATTACCTGCATCCTTACAACTGTAAAATGTGCATATCTTTTATTTTTTTAATATCTTCAAATTGCACCAGCAGCCGAAGGCATCATGGCACATAAGAATGACACATTTGAAGCACACAGCAGGTGATCGTGCTTTTTTTAGAATGGTTGACATCAGCTGGTTGTGGTTGCGCAATCCAAAAGTAATACGTCAGCTGGCTCCTAATTTATAAAAAGGAACATTTTTTGTTTAGTGTGCGTACGTGCCAGTAAGGTATGCACATTTTGTAAGTTCAGTGATACCCCCCCCCCCCCCCCCAATGCTTTAAACTCACCAATAAAGTCACTGTCAAATATTACACATCACAGGATAGGGAATTGAATTCTAAACATTTTGAATCTACTTACATGCAAATTGTATAAGAATTGACCGCGTTGATAATAAAGGTCGTTGACCCCCCTGACCCAAACCCAAAACCCTTTGACCCAAACTGCTAACAAAGGTCATGACGTCATTGTGTCATATCATATATCACAAGATTGGGCATTGAATTCACAACATTTTGGCATTGGTTGCATGCAAATTGGATAAAAATCGACCGCACTATGGCAAAATGACGATTTTGACCTTTTCATGACCTCGACCTTGACCTTTGTACTCTTAGTTTTGTAATTGGCATTAGAGTGTGGGGAACAGAACAGTCAACATTTTGGTGTTGGTTTCATGCAAATTGGATAAGAATTGACCGTGTTATGACTAAAACCGCACATTTTGCAATGTCGTGACGCCCCCCCCCCTGACCTTTGACTCCCAACCGCTAATAAGGGTTATTACGTCATTGTCTTCTTCTTCTTCTTTCGGCTGCTCCCTTTAGGGGTCGCCACAGCGGATCATCCGTATGATCCGCATAGTGATTTGGCACATGTTTTACGCCGGATGCCCTTACTGACGCAACCCTGGTCGCCTCTTACGACACACAGGGATGTGGTACACCTATTTTAACCGGGGGTATACACCGGCCCAGTACACTGGTACTCATTTCGCCGACCTCGGAAGGATGACAGGCTGAGTCAACCCCCTGGTGTATTAATTAATTCAGTGGCCCAACGGGGCTTGAACTCAGGACCTTTTGGATCCCAAGCCGCTGCCCTAACCACTGCGCCAACACCAGGCTGGTGATTACGTTATTACGTCATTGTGTCATGTCACATATCACAAGATGGGGCATTGAATTCTGAACATTTTGGCATTAGTTGCATGCAAATTGGATACAAATTGACCGCGCTATGGTAAAAAGACAATTTTGACCTTTTCATGACCTTGACCTTTGACCCGATCGCTCCCAAAATCTAATCAAATATTTCTCGGATAATAACCAATCATCCCACCAAATTTGCTGCGATTCAGTTCAATACTTTTGGAGTTATGCGAATAACAAACAAACAAACAAACACACATATTCACAAATAAATAAATAAATACACAGCGATCAAAACCTAACCTTCGCAACAAAGTTTGCGAAGGTAATTATGGAGCAAGTGCTTGTATGTCCGCGATATATACCCATTTGGTTGGACAGCTGGCCTGACACCACCCATAATTGTAATCTAAATAATACATACGTCCACCACTCTGGTGCTATGGCAAGCCTCAGAAATCTTCGGAATTGTCATACTCACAATCACCATGCCCTCCATATAAGTTTTCTGTTCAGTAGAAAACAACCTAAGCGACTGTTAAAAGGATCATCAAATATCGAAAGCTTGGAACCGATTGGCATCACGGGCCTTGTGAAGGCAATAGTATGTATAGGCCTCAGGCTTCAGGCATTAGGTTCCAGGTCTCTGATGTCAGCATATGAGCCAGTGAAATTGGAATTATCCAAGCTTTACAACCACAATGTATTTTACTGTATATGCAAGTAAGTAGTAGGCATGTTTTTGCTTCATGTACGTAACCCATATTATTTTTTATTTTCGGGTCTGATCAAGGCAGCAGTTTGTTGACTATACAACAGCCAAACAAAGGGTTGCGTCAGGAATGTGTTGCATGCATAGAACAAGATCGTTTGTAGGCTGTGTACTCTGCTCGTAAAAATCTATATGTAATGGAGCAAGTGTCTATATCTGCTCTATACCCATTGGCTGAATAGCTGGCCTGACACCACCCACAATTGTAACCTGAAAAAAATCATACGTCTTCCATTTTGGTGCATGTTAAGCCTTAGACATCTTCAGAAGTGTCGTCTTCACAATCGCCATGCCCTCCCTATAACTATTCCGTTCAGTGTAAAACAACCGAAGCGACTGTTAAAATGATCATCAAATATTGAAAGGTTGGAGCTGATAGGCATCATAGGCTTTGTGAAGAAGACAATACAAATAGGCCTCAGACTTCAGAATAATGACCATTGCTGTTCATGAAACTTGCACAATGTTATTGTCGAATAGCATTCCCACATGATTGTACACGGTGAGGTTCTGTTTGTTCAGGATGTACAAATGGAATGTTTAGATTCGGTTTCCCTTTTTCAATTGTGCTATCTGTTCACCTTATCCTAATGCAAGTGTAAATTGTAGAGCGAGAAACCAATCAATGTTGCATCATTGTTAAGAGCCACTTTTATGTTTATTTCTTGAACTACACCTTAGATCGATCATTGTTCTGTACACATTTGTCACCCTCCCTTCCCCGCCTCCGCTCCTCCCTCCCCACCAAATACTCACTCGAGCATGAACTTTATGAGTTCTAAAAAATATCCAGAATGATTGGGAATGTAGGTTTTATTGTGACACTTTATAAGTTCTAAAGAAATATTCAGAATGATTGGGAATGTAGGTTTTGCTGTGACATTTACCATAGCAAGATCGACATTGCGAACACATGCCTGCAGATATCAATGAGTGCAGCATGAACAACGGCGGCTGCCATCAACAATGCGTCAACTCTGCTGGTAGCTTCGAGTGCCATTGCTGGAAGAACTACCATTTACACTGGAACAAGAAGGACTGCATTGGTGAGGATTTCAAAATTTACTTTAAAAGTACACTCAGACATACACACATTTCTGGTACAATGAGCTGTGTTTAATCACCTGACATCAGTGTCATTTCATGTGAATATAACCTCATGCTATCTTGTAATTTTGCTCAAAGCTGATCATGTATTAGGTTTATTTGTTCAAGAGAATTGCAGAGTTGGTAATCATAACGTCCTAACAAAAGAATTTAAACTGCTTCTGCAGTTTGCTGCACTGCTTTTCTCATGATATTCAAAAGCCGCTGAACTGAACCCAACATCTTGACCTTGTATCCTTGAAATCACCTTATATCTTGGATTCTATAGTGAAAATAATTAAGTTTGTGATTGAAGGTGGTCAACTTCACGTTACCTCCCTTCAATTTTGGATATTAAATTAAGGAAGCACAAGTCAATTTAGAGTCCTTAGACACTTGGGGAATTTCCTATATGATTACATGGCAGCTCTCGATCATGTGAGATTGGCTGCATGTGCTGGAAAGTGTGGGTGTACCTTCTCTATGTCTTTTCCATTTGTATGCGCCCCTCCTCTTCCTCAATTTGTATATAAAGCCCTTTTTCAGGCTGTTAATCATTATGACAGGTACTCTTGTTCTGTATCAGGTGGAAATTAGTGTTTTGGGGTTTTGGTGGCGAGCCAGCACAAGCTAAATGGGCAAAATAGCCTTTACACACATCTACTTTTGCAAGCGGTTCTTCGCCATGCAAAAGTACTTTAGAACATATCATTGGAAACTTTTGTGATCTTAGGTTTTGGCTCAATTGAACCATGTGCATTCATTAACACACACAATTTTAAAAAATAGTGTTTATGAAGACAAGAGTCAGTCTGTGTCGGCAGGAAAATATGGACAGTGACTTCTCCATCAAATGCTCAGAAAAGTATTCTAACTGCTCTGGGAAAGAAGGTGAAGTGACATTTCAGGCTTGAGCAGTTCATCAAAGCATGGGCCCTCTCATTATGAGGAAAACAGGAAAGTCTTTCAGGCAACCATCATACCCCAACTTCTCTTCAAATGTAGGAAATAACGGCATGATATGGATTGTTTTAAGAACTTTGTTGATCACCATATGATTAGACTTACAAATGATAAAGGGAAATGAAACATGTTCTTCAACCCTGGCTTCTTCATGTTGCTTCTACGAGGGACATTCAAAAGGTTCCATGAAGGAGATACAATTTTCCAAGGCATTCCAAAGTTCAATTATTTTTATATATATATATATATATATATATATATATATATATATATATATATATATATATATATATATATATATATATATATATATCGGAAGAAAATCCATAAATGTCGTGTCCTGTGCTTGGGAGTCGTTACCACCCACAGGGCGCATCCAAAAAGGTGGTAACCACAGCCCAAATCAGGGAAGCCACTGCGGCCTGGTTTCGAGCAATTGGAAACAATGGGCTGTTTAACCAAAGGAAATGGGACCCATGCCACAGTGATGATGATGGAAAATTATCTCTTTATATGCAATTTACACAATTTACTCAAATGACTCAGGTTACCTTAAACCAATCCTTAACTAAGCATCCACACAAAAACAGCAGTTGACAAAACGCATCAGCAAAATCTCTGAATTCTGAAACCAGGGCAGCTGTTACATCATGCAGGTGATGATCGAGTGAGTGCATAGAGTAGATGTTGTACAGAGCACATGATGAATGACTTGATGGCATCACATATAGTGAGTCGTGGAGATGGTTGCAATGCATTTACATCGATGGTGAGTGTGAAGCAAACACTCCTACTTCCCAGCAGCTGGAATCACCAGCACTTTCAATCACCCAACAGCACTGCACAAGCCTTTCAGGAAAAATATGCCAAAAGGTTGATTCAATCAAAACTGAGACTACGGCTCCAAAAAACGCTGACGAACCAAGGCCGGCGAAAGCTTCCTTGTATTGAAAAGAAAATCACTCTGAGTGAAGACAGGAAAGTCATCCCTTCAAAATGACTTCAGCAGGGTCTCTCCCTTGGTGTGCTCCTTTAATCTCCTTCTTTCACCACTTCTCTTGACCACACTCTTTGTTTGCACAGGATTTCATACTTTCTTACACTGACCTCTCATTTCTTCCTGTCTCTCATCTCTCCTTTGTCCAGTTCCTGTACTTTTATGTTTTGCATTCCTGGCATGCTCTTCCCTCTCAAGGAACATCATACAGCCCCTGGGATTCCCCATTAATTGACCCAAGGAGCAGGTGTGATCATTTCCACAAAACACACTTGGGGCCCGAGTATGCCCATGGCTTCCATGCCCTCAAATCATGCCCCTTCAAAGCTCTAAGTTGTCAGAGCAGGCTTTTACATGCCTGGCTATATCTTTGCTTGGCCAAGCAGCTATTTTACCATTGTCCAATTTCCTTACGATTTGGTCATTGTACTTGGGCCCAATCCAGAAAATGAGAGAGAGAAGGTTGGAAGAGGTGGAGATAGTGAATCAGGAAGTGGGGTGGATCAGTAAGGATGAAGTGAGGACAGCTATGAAGAGGATGAAGAGTGGAAAGGCGGTTGGCCCAGATGATATACCAGTGGAGGCATGGAAGTGTTTACGAGAGATGGCAGTGGAGTTTTTAACCAGATTGTTTAATAAAATCTTGGAAAGTGAGAGGATGCCGGAGGAGTGGAGATTAAGTGTACTGGTTCCGATTTTCAAGAACAAGGGTGATGTGCAGAGCTGTGGTAATTACAGAGGCATAAAGTTATTAAGCCACACCATGAAGTTGTGGGAAAGAGGAGTGGAAGCTAGGTTGAGAGGAGAGGTGATGATTTGTGAGGAGCAACATGGTTTTATGCCAGGAAAGAGCACCACTGATGCGATGTTTGCTTTGAGAATGTTGATGGCGAAGTATAGGGAAGGCCAGAAGGAGTTGCATTGTGTGTTTGTGGATTTAGAGAAAGCTTATGATCGGGTGCCAAGAGAGGAGTTGTGGTATTGTATGAGGAAGTCGGGAGTGGCAGAGAAGTATGTGCGGGTGGTGCAGGATTTGTATGAGGACAGTGTGACAGCGGTGAGGTGTGCGGTAGGAATGACGGACCGGTTTAAGGTAAAGGTGGGATTGCACCAAGGATCGACTCTGAGCCCTATCCTGTTTACAATGGTGATGGACAGGTTGACGGAAGAGATCAGACAGGAGTCTCCATGGACTATGATGTTCGCGGATGACATCATGATCTGTAGGGAGCAGGCTGAGGCGAGCCTCGAGAGGTGGAGGTACGCACTGGAGAGAAGGGGAATGATAGTCAGTAGGAGGAAGACGGAGTACATGTGCGTTAATGAGAAGGAGGGTGGTGGTACGGTGCGGTTGCAAGGAGTTGTGGTAGAGAAGTGAAAAAGAGAGTGCAGGCAGGATGGAGTGGGTGGAGAAGAGTTGCAGGAGTGATTTGTGACAGAAGGGTAGCTGCAACAGTGAAGGGGAAAGTATATAAGACGGTAGTGAGACCAGCTATGTTGTATGGTTTGGAGGCGGTGGCGCTGACAAAAAGACAGGAAGCGGAGCTGGAGGTGGCAGAGTTAAAGATGCTGCGATTCTCGTTGGGAGTGACGAGGATGGACAGGATAAGAAATGAGTATATTAGAAGGACAGCGCAGGTAGGACGGTTTGGAGACAAAGTGAGAGAGGTGAGATTGAGATGGTTTGGACGTGTGCACAGGAGGGAAGTGGAGTATATCGGGAGAAGGATGCTGAGGATGGAGCCGCCAGGTAGGAGGAGAAGAGGAAGGCCAAAGAAGAGGTTCATGGATGCGGTGAGGGCGGACATGCGGGTGGTTGGAGTGTCAATGGAAAATGTGGAGGATAGAGCAAAATGGAGATGGATGATCCGCTGTGGCGACCCCTAATGGGAGCAGCCGAAAGAAGAAGAAGAAGAAGAAGAAGAAGAAGAAGAAGAAGAAGAAGACTTGGGCCCAATCCAGTAAGGTCAACTGTTTTTGACTTCATTGTTAGTTGTAAATTACTGCTGATTATACCTTACATTCGTTTTTACGATTATAAACCGAGTTAATATTTCGCTATTCTTTGTCTATCATATACTGTATACCTGTAAAAGACAAAAAAAACCTCTCTCTTCTCTTTTTGTTTGTATGTGTTCAATGTACGGCAACAACTTTTAATGTATAAACTCCAAACTTGGGATACAAATACAACTTTGTGTGGAGGGTAACATAGGCTATATGTGGCTGCAACCTCATGCAGGTGTGTGTGTGTGGCGAGTGGGTGGTGGGCGTAAATTCTCCATGTAAATGTGTACCACGTAGCGGCACCTGGTGGTGGTAGCAGAGAGTATTCTGATTTCCTTTGGCAACAAAGTGTTGCTTATTCACGTTTCTCTTCCCGTGCAACGCCGGGTAAAGCTGTGAGTTACAAATACGACACGATTGAACAACAAAACAATAACAGGGTTCTATTTGTAATGATTTGTCCATTTAGTTAACTTTATGAAAACAACCAGACTCAGTGATACAATGATGAGTGCGTCCGCTCTGAGTCTGGGATGTCGGTGGTTCAAACCCTGGCCGAGTCATACCAAAGACTTTATTTTCAAAATGCTGTATACTGCTTCCTTGTTTGATGTTCAGAATTTAAAAGGATAGATCATGGACAAACAATATGCCTGGTGTTGGCACAGTGGTTAGGGCAGCGGCTTGGGATCCAAAAGGTCCTGAGTTCAAGCCCCGTTGGGCCACTGAATTAATACACCAGGGGGTTGACTCAGCCTGTCATCCTTCCGAGGTCGGCGAAATGAGTACCAGTATACTGGGCCGGTGTATACCCCGGTTAAAATAGGTGTACCATATCCCTGTGTCGTAAGAGGCGACCAGGGTTGCGTTAGGAAGGGCATCCGGCGTAAAACCTGTGCCAAATCACTATGCGGATCATACGGATGATCCGCTGTGGCGACCCCTAACGGGAGCAGCCGAAAGAAGAAGAAGATCATGGACAAACAATGCTGGGAAAAACCACCTCGTATAACCCTTGCCAAGAAACTGCTTTGGCAGCACCAACGCTCTGTAAAGAGTATGGTACATCAAAATCAATAATTGTAAAGAAAAAACTATGCTTCTCAAGACGTACATAACCTCTTGTACTACGACCAATGTCAAAAATTTAAAGGGAATTCACAGGAAGGTATTTACATACCGAAGTAGTTTGCAATCAAAAAGGAAATCAGTGACAAGAGCATTGTTGCAAATGTCAAAGCCAAATGTTAAAGCCAATCAAATCCAACCCCTCATTCTCCAAGATCTGACCCATCGCAAAGGGGACAATATGGGGGCCAGCTCTGAACGACATATACATGTTCCCACCTATTCTAACCCCACGCATTTTCAATGTTTCCCTACTCTGCGTGTCAAGAACCTTTTCTATACATTCTCTTACTATGCGGAGGTCGAGGTCATGGTATGCTTAATAGCAATTCTATATCACGGTGTTCTTAATAAAGAAACAAAGGCTGTACTTGCACAAATGTGGCTGGTTGTGGGGATTGGGGGTTGGGGGTCGGTGGCATTAGCCTACTTCTTTTGGATAATCATTCATGACATTTAAAATGCTCATTTTTCTCAGCATGGTGAGTCCTTCTCTTTGGGCTACCTCCTCCCAGTCAGCGGTTGGCCCAAGGTTTATTGTTGGTCCTGCTGTGTCCCATAGGCTCTGTCACCATGCCATGAGTGCTGCTCTGCTCTATTGAATTGGTATTACTGCCCATCCTTCATGTCATGCGGTCCATTAATACTCCATTGCAGTTTGTAAAATTTTCTGCCATAAACAAATTTGAAATTTTCTGCCAAAAAACGTTTTTTTTTCTTTAATTCTTCAAAGGATGATTGCTTAACAAAATCACCACTTCAGGTCTAAATCCCACTCCTGACACCAATGTTGCAGTGAAACCCCCCCATCCCCTGCACTTGAAGTCAAATCCTCCACCCACATAATCACCTATTTTGTGACGGACCGTCATAAGAGACCATGCGCGGTCTGCCGGAAAAGCCGAATAAATATTTACATTATTTTTTGGCACACAGAAAGCTCCAACAAGGATTATAAGTTCCCCATTTATCAGGATATGGTGGACCAAGCGAAGCCCGAGGAACTGTATCACCATTCAGAAACCCTCGTCAGGTTAAGGGCACTAATTTCCCATGGTCATGCTTTTTAACCATGCCTGGATTATTAGCCCAATGACAAACCACGAACGAGCCAACACAACTAATAGGAATTAAGCAGATTTAATAAACGGGGATGTTTGATGGGAGGAGGGAGGAGAGAAGCACATATGCACAGATAATTCACCGCACGGCGATAAGGAATAACCCCCCATGCCCACAAAACCATGTCGCCTTAACCGCTGCCTCACACATTCATGGGGTAATTACGAAGACAGACTGGGAGATTCACACAGGCAATGAAGAGATGGTTGGCAAACTGGAAAAGCCATAGAGGAGTTGTGAAGGTAGCCCGATTCTACGGCATGGCAAACGCTCCATAGCCAGGGAAAAAGGCAAAACTCCTCTCAGCCGATTCTGGGAAGCCTCTTTAGCCGATTCCGGGAAGCCTCTTTAGCCAATTCCAGGAAGCCTCTTTAGTAATTCCAGGAAGCCTCTTTAGCCGATTCCAGGAAGCCTCTTCAGCCAATTCCAGGAAGTGATTCCAATTTTATTTCTTTCTGTGTGCCTGTCTGCTTTTAAATAACCTCTGGCTGCTCGGTGGGCTCATTCGGTTGTTACGGCTGTTGCCCACGTCACAACAGCTTTCACCTCAAGCCATAACGGCTTTCATCTCAAGCTCTCTGAGGTGATCAACCTGCCATTAATTGCCTTTTGGCGGTGCTTGTTCATTTTGAGTGTTTTAAAAAGAAACATTTAGACAGATAACAGAGGAATGATTTAAAGGCGTAATAATGGGTAATCAGGTCATATACACAATTACAGAATGGAGGGCTCACAATTAATGATATCTTGACATAATTCAACATGTTGTGATCCTTCAAAATAAATACCTTCCCTCTTATGCTGAACGTTTAATAATGAAATAACTATACTACGCTACCCCCTTTTAACCGCTATCGTATTCCCTCACATTTTATAACATCGCCACTTTCAATGCTGGGAACTTAAAATCTATTTTTAATTTAGTTCTACAGATGAAAAACAAACTAGACAATTACTGATTAAGAAGGTTAGAAATGGTGATGAAAATAGACACAAGTTCATGTAAAGTTCAAAATCTCCTTTCACATAAAATGATTTGGCTCATGGAAAAGCTCATACACATTATACATTGGGCAAGAACAACAGTACAGAGTTGATATACAGTGGGGAGAACAAGTATTTGATACACTGTCGATTTTGCAGGTTTTCCCACTCACAAAGCACGTAGAGGTCTGTAATTTTTATCATCGGTACACTTCAACTGTGAAAGACGGAATCTAAAACAAAAATCTTGAAAATCACATTGTATGATTTTTAAATAATTAATTTGCATTTTATTGCATGAAATAAGTATTTGATACATCAGAAAAACAGAACTTAATATTTGGTACAGAAACCTTTGTTTGCAATTACAGAGATCAGATGTTTCCTGTAGTTCTTAACCAGGTTTGCACAGACTGCAGCAGGGATTTTGGCCCACTCCTCCATACAGATCTTCTCCAGATCCTTCAGGTTTCGGGGCTGTCGCTGGGCAACACAGACTTTCAGCTCCCTCCAAAGATTTTCTATTGGGTTCAGGTCTGGAGACTGGCAAGGCCACTCCAGGACCTTGAGATGCTTCTTACGGAGCCACTCCTTAGTTGCCCTGGCTGTGTGTTTCGGGTCGTTGTCATGCTGGAAGACCCAGCCACGCCCCATCTTCAATGCTCTTGTTGAGGGAAGTTTGTTGTAGGCCAAGATCTCGCGATACATGGCCCCATCCATCCTCCCCTCAATACGGTGCAGTCGTCCTGTCCCCTTTGCAGAAAAGCATCCCCAAAGAATGATGTTTCCACCTCCATGCTTCACGGTTGGGATGGTGTTCTTGGGGTTGTACTCATCCTTCTTCTTCCTCCAAACAAGGCGAGTGGAGTTTAAACCAAAAAGCTCTATTTTGGTCTCATCAGACCACATGACCTTCTCCCATTCCTCCTCTGGATCATCCAGATGGTCATTGGCAAACTTCAGACAGGCCTGGACATGCGCTGGCTTGAGCAGAGGGACCTTGCGTGCGCTGCAGGATTTCAATCCATGACGGCCTCGTGTGTTACTGTTGGTTTTCTTTGATACTGTGGTCCCAGCTCTCTTCAGGTCATTGACCAGGTCCTGCCATGTAGTTCTGGGCTGATCCCTCACCTTTCTCATGATCATTGAGGCTCCACGAGGTGAGATCTTGCATGGAGCCCCAGACCGAGGGAGATTGATTGTTATCTTGAACTTCTTCCATTTTCTAATAATTGCACCAACAGTTGTTGCCTTCTCATCAAGCTGCTTGCCTATTGTCCTGTAGCCCATCCCAGCCTTGTGCAAGACTACAATTTTGTCCCTGATGTCCTTAGACAGCTCTAACCGGGCGTAGTGGTGTGTGCCTGTAATCCAGCTACTCGGAGGCTTGGGTTGGAGGATCGCTTGAGGACGGGGGGCTCTGTACTGGGCTGGGTGTAGAGCAGCCCGGAATCATGGCGAAACCCAAATCCTGATCCCTGTATTGTAAGAGGCGACCAGGGTTGCGTCAGGAAGGGCATCCGGCGTAAAACCTGTGCCAAATCAGTATGCGGATCATAACGGATGATCCGCTGTGGCGACCCCTAACGGGAGCAGCCGAAAGATGAACAACAACATGTCCTTAGACAGCTCTCTGGTCTTGCCCATTGTGGAGAGGTTGGAGTCTGATTGATTGAGTGTGGACAGCTGTCTTTTATGCAGATATCGAGTTCAAACAGGTAAAGTTAATACAGGTAATGAGTGGAGAAACGGAGGGCTTCTTAAAGACAAAACTAACAGGTCTGTGAGAGCTAGAATTCTTTCTGGTTGGTAGGTGATTAAATACTTATTTCATGCAATAAAATGCAAATTAAATATTTAAAAATCATACAATGTGATTTTCAGGATTTTTGTTTTAGATTCCGTCTTTCACAGTTGAAGTGTACCTATGATAAAAATTACAGACCTCGACGTGCTTTGTAAGTGGGAAAACCTGCAAAATCGGCAGTGTATCAAATACTTGTTCTCCCCACTGTATTAACATGCTATATTGGTTGTGATTTCCGACCCCAATATCACAAACTTCCCGATCCGATAGCAGCACCAAACCAGCCGAGCTGCATCTTGGACAGAAAAGGTCACATATTTTTATTACAATTTTTTTTTTTTAAATCATAAAACCAAGCAAACGTGAAAGAATCTGGAACATATTGTCCGAAACAGGCAGAATCTGAGTGGTCCTAAAATAAAGAATTTTTTGTGGATCTCAGTGCCACTCTGATCTTCAAGAAGGTGGTCAAGGCAGTTTTAGAAGACATATTCTGTGCTTTTGACACCATATGATGCCATATTCTAAAATGCCCCAGGCTCGGGCATTCAAGGCTCTCTCCATGCATGGCTTTTGCACTTTTCCCGCATTGCCAAACCATCTTTTTCTTGATGGAATCTTCTAATCTGCTCTCTCATAATGGCATATTCGAAAGCAGCATCTTGGATCCAGTGTTATTTCGATTTCTATAAATTACCTTGATGATTTCCCGGAAAAAACCATATTTGTCACTATGTATTCCATTGTGTGCCAATTGGTTCCTCATCTCATTGAAAGAGCAGCATCTGTTTATCCCTCATTGCTGTCCAAGGGGATATTAGAACCTAATCCGGACACCTGGAACATGACTTTGGTATGTATCGCATCCGAAGATTGTTCCGCCGGAAGGCCAATCATACCTCTCTTCCGAGTTTCATCTGTGATCAATCTATTCTGCCAGAGATCTCACCCTAAACTGTTGTCCTTGTGCTAAGCATGCAAAACATGGAATCAGTGTGTGCCTTCCTTTTGAGAGATGGTAAAGAGTCCATGCTTTCTTTTGGAGTAGGTCGTTATGTTCAAGTATTCTAGCAAAATTCCAAATTCCTGCATTGTGATTCTTTGGCCAAAGTCTGCCGTTATTGGCCTTAATAGTGCAGGAAAACAAACTAATGCCTTAACTACCATAGGCTCTTCAGATGGCATCACAATGGAAACATTGATGCTGTTCATTCTTTTCACTTCAGTCATTAAACCTTTGCTCTTCTCCAATGACTTGATTTCCGACCATTAATTTGGATTCCGACCAGGTCACTCTACCCTGGATATGCTGCTTTTGCTCTCCCAACAATGGATGGAGATCCTCAATGCCAGACATGAAAATGAAATCTCCCTAGACATATCACGTGCCTTCGATATGGACTGGCACCCTGCCCTGCTTACCAAACTCTCTTCCTACGGTATCCAAGGACACCTCCACTCATGGCTCGCAGACTTCCTCTCCTGTAGCAGCCAACGTGTGGCCCTTTATGGAGTTTTCTCATCCCCTCTTCCTGTCCAGGCTGGAGTTCCTCAAGGCAGCGTTCTGGGCCCTGTTGTTTTTCTGGTTTTCATCAATCATCTCTCTGACTCTGGGAAATCCTCTTTATCTCTTTGCTGATGACTCCACCCTCTGCCATACTGTCTGTCATCCCTCAGATCAGCAAGCAGCAGCCTCTTCACTCTCCGCAGATGTGGATAAAATCACAAGCTGGCACAACATGTGGAACGTGTCTTTCAATCCTGATAAATCTCACCCTCACTATGTCTTTCCAAAAGGACCATCTGGAAGCCACCCCCCCCCGCCCGCCCCCCAAATCTACTTTCTCAACAATCCTCTTGAAGAAGTCCTTTCATTCACACTCCTGGGTCTCACTACTGCCATGATTAAACAAAGTGATGTCCTGTGAAAATAAGACACCTCCCGAGGCAGCCACCACACAGCACCACGGGACCCAACAAAGGCGGAAGCATACGTTTAATCTGTTAGATTGAAAGTGCAAGTACTTTTACCGAAATGAACAACCAAGCAGCTTGGAGAGTGCTCGCCAAGTGGCTTAAGCACTCAAGCAAACACTCCAACAAAATGGCTGATAAGGAACGGTTGGCTTGGCAACCGATGAGCATCGCCTATCTATCTATTGTATTAAACACACACCTCCCGGAGATGCTAAAATGTCAAATATGTCCGAATTGGACAAGTGACCACCTTTTTTTTAGCAGTTGCAACTGCTGATAAGTTTAATTGTGGAGCTTAAATTTTGTAATTGGGCTTAGTTTAAGAGATTCTCAAGGCTTTGGCATGTGTGTAATTGCAATATAGCCATGAACGCTGGTGTCTCCAGACGTTTATAAGCATTGCAATGTATCCAGCGATTTGTTGGTTCGATGATCAAGGCATTCAATAATACG